>NW_027316278.1:10399110-10546610 GCF_026437365.1 Eucyclogobius newberryi | reverse complement strand
CCTGCAGCAGCAGCAGCAGCAGCAGCAGCAGCAGCAGCAGCAGCAGCAGCAGCAGCAGCAGCAGCAGCAGCAGCAGCAGCAGCAGCAGCAGCAGCAGCAGCAGCAGCAGCAGCAGCAGCAGCAGCAGCAGCAGCAGCAGCAGCAGCAGCAGCAGCAGCAGCAGCAGCAGCAGCAGCAGCAGCAGCAGCACTGCACTCACGTTTGATGTGCTTCTAATGTATCTTTTCTTGTCCAGGTCTTAATGTTGTACATGTCTGTGTTTTGTGTGAAAAGCCCTTGTAGGACAAGTGCTGGGATTAGCTCAGGCTGAAGCACGATGAGCTGCATCAGGCTGTGTTAGATCTGTCCCTTCTCAAATAAACCAAAAAATAATACTTTGGTGTAAAGTTTACAAATGAAGTTTCTTCTTCAGTTGGATAATTATGTCATTCAAATGATTTGATACGATATGAAACTGAATGTGAACAAATGTTTTTTAAGATGTGGCCCTCAGGAAGATGGCGAGTGAAGAAATAAACAAACTTCATAATTGCCTCACCCAGTTTGGGAATCAAACGTGGGACCTTCTTGCTGTGAGGTGCACTTAGCCACCCTATTTTAATACATGCACAAAATTATCATTATTTATTTCTACCGTTGGTTTGTATTTTACTCTAATGGATGGTCCAATGGATCCAAAAGTAATTTTCAATCTATGGAACTTTACTGCTCTGAGCTGATTAAGCCCTGCCCTCAGGGAGGAGCCTGCCTCTGTGGGAGTAAAGGTTTCAAAGGTCGTCATCTGGACATTTGGACTTCCATAACTAAAAACGTCTTAATTTCTATTAGAGCGTCCAAGTCTATTGTTTATTTTATTACAATGTTGTTGAGCAAGTTCTTTAATTCCATCAGTGGTGTTGACGAGCCTTGTGTGACTCTAAGCTTTGGAAGGGCATCTGGTATAAATAACTAAACCAAATGAACTTCAGGATCAGTGCAGAGGACCAGAGGCAGATGTTGTTGTGATCGCTCAGAAAGGAAAAGGCAAAAATGATGACTTTTTGAACACGCCTCCTAAACAAGTATAGCATTGTTGCCATAATGACCATTTCAGTGTCGCCGTGGCGCCAGAAACCCTCAATCGATTGACCACCCACTTTTCCATCTCACTTAAAAGCTGTAATATATCTGCGCCAGGCTTTGATTGAGGCGGGAGGGCATCTCCGCTCCTCTCCGTGTGTGTTTTTGGTAAGGCGACCGTCCCGGCACGTGTTGCACAGTGGCCCATACGCTCGGGGGGGGGGGGGAACATATGCCACTTTGGCCTACGGGACGGGCGAGGGAGGGAGGGGAGGGGGGGGCATCTGGCGTGTGTGAGGTCACGGGGTCTACAGCTGTGGAGAGCAGGGTGGTACACTGACAGAGATACCCCAAGAAGAGCGCGGCATTTGTAAGTGAGGAGCAAAGGTCCAGATGGCGCCTCGGAAGATGGAGAGGCAGGATGAAGATCAGAGAGACGGCAGAAGAGGAGCCGTATGTTCAAATGTCGAGCCGGGGGCCGTTTGATTTAGAGATTTATGGAAGTATTGAGGGATTACCTGGTTTACCGTGCGTGTACCTGAACAATAAAATACATGCCTATGTTTTTTTAAAGAAATAAAATGCTGTTTTTCTCATTTATTTGTGGTGTCGGTGTAATCCCTCATTCGTCCAGGCGTGTTCCATAGTAGAAAAAGCTTCAGTTGTAGTCATCTGGACTCAGTTTGAAAAAATATTTCAAACTGAGTCCAGATGACTACAACTGAAGCTTTTTCTACTATTTATTTGTGGTGAAACTGCCTCGTGTCCGTCAGACTCTCCCACCAGGCATCAACAATTATCAACATTTTAATCTACCATATTTTCCGGACTATAAGTCGCACCCTTTTTCATAGTTTTGGCCGGGGTGCGACTTTATACTTATATACTTATACTCCGGAGTGACTCATATGTGATATTATTTGTTATTTTCAAACTTGCAACAGCATTTCATACTCCAATGCAACTATTATGTTTTTTTCTTCTCTATTATGCATTTTTCGGCTGGTGCGACTTATACTCCGGTGCGACTTATAGTCTGGAAAATACGGTATTTTAATTTCTATCTCCGACACCAGTTTTTTTTATACAATTTTTTAGACCGTCGTAGTCTTCGCTACAAAAAACAACATATCACGAGGCCATAAATCATATTTGATTGATATGAATGTGGTGTTGTTTAATTTAGTGCTTGTACAATAAAGTATTTCAACAGTACACAATAGAGCTGGGCGATATATAATGATACAAAATACATAATCCTTCTGATGATATGCAATTTTGATTCATATTCTCAGAGTGGTTCAGTAATGATCTATTTAAATGACACATGATGACACTTTTTCCCACCCACTTCTCCTCTTGTTCTGCCTAAAAGTTGCTAATGACCTCAAACTGGAGGAAAAGTCCAGTGTTGTCCTCTTTAAGACCCTTGTTTTGTTTACAGTGTCGATACTTTCTATAATGAGTCATCAGTTCAGATACTAATTTCCAGTATTGATTATTATCTGATTTTTGACGCGTTTGACAACTCTCATAGTCGTTCAGTAAATCAATACATACTGTACTGTGTTTGACTGTTTCATTTGGATTGAACGTCATTATTTTCAGCTGTGGAACAATATTTTGTCCCATCCAACCAAATAATTGTATTTTTGTTTGCATTATACTTCTTTCAAGCAGAATTAGGGGACACTTAATTCCTGGGTCGACATAACATTCAGGGAAGAGTTGTAGCACAATTCTTTCCACAAAATGTATAATTATTTTTATTCAACTTGTTTTTTGTTTTACATTCAATCCCTTCACTATTATTTGAGTCCTTAAATTGTTGCATAATAATAAATAAATAAAATGTGATTGATTTAATTTTGATTACAATTTTAATTAAATAAAACAAATAATTATAATATAGCACTTTAATATAGCACAAAGATCCTTTTCATTTGAGAGACTGACACACAAACGTATGTATAAAGTAGGATAAAGTTATTGGAAGGCAGTTTTAAAAATATGCATTGAGTGGCTGAGTCTGGTTTTGTTGTTAGTTTGTTCAAACCTTTTCACCTTTTTCTTATATTTCCAGGATTCTTTTCTGATGCTATTCTGGTCCTGGACACCGATCCAAACGACAGCATGGGTGAGTCCTCATCCTCCACTTCTCAAACTTCTGGACGCAGCACACTTTAAGGTCAAATCAACCAGACAGCCCCATCTAGTGGCCATGGTTGTAGTAGTCTCAGTTACAACATGGCCTTCAGTTTTCATATCAACCCACAAGAGGGCGCTCTGAACCTGTCGTAACCTGAGCACTGGTCTCTAAAAGCTGTGGTTTGTGTGAAGTTTATCATTAAATCCTCCAGGGAAATGCAATAACTGTTCAAAATGACATGTTCGTTATGGTATTGGGTGTTAGTCATTTGCTCATATTAGAACTTTAACACGATTGTAGCATGTGCAAAAACATTTGTTATCCCACAGTACTACTACTACTACTACTTTGTTTTAGTGCAGCGTCTTGGCTCTAAAGGTTTGTTCGAAAGGTTCAGAGCACGGCGCCGAAATGCCACAAATGCCAGGCAGGAAACGGGCAGCAAAAGGCCACGGGGTGAGTCAGCGGTCCAATGTTAAGGTCCAGGTTCAGGCGAAGTTCAGCCGGCACTGCCCCGTGTGTGTGTGTGTGTGTGTGTGTGCGCGCTGACGTCCAGGTGGCACCGTGAGGGGTCAGCGGGTCGCGCGCAGTTCACAGAGCGCCGACCCCACCGTGACTCCGCCGCGACCCGAGTGTGTACGGGCCCGTCCCATTCAGCGTAAAACCAAAGGAAGAAGAACTATTATAAACCCCGCTCTGGTTCAATAGGTGCCATTGTTGCCGATCGGGTTGTAAACTTGACGAGGCGGGTTCGCTATAGCCGCCTCGGGCCCCCTTCTCCTGTCCTCCTCCTTTCTCCTGTCCTCCTCCTTTCTCCCGTCCTCCTCCCTTTCCCCTTCTTCTTCTCCTTTCCTTCGAGCAGGATGCCCCTGATCGGTGCACGTCCCGGGCAGGGGTGACGCGGAGGTCAAGGGGGGCCGAGGCCGCTCTCCCCTGGCTTGTAAACGCCGTGACAGGGCTGGGAATTGAGAGACCCCCATTCAGTGACCAAAAAGCCCAGGGTCAGGAGGCCAAATAGCTGAGTTAGCAACAGCTGTTTTCGACACTAGCCCCTCGCAGCTAAACTCTGAAATTTAAAATAATCCCCAATTAATTTTGTCCTTGACCTGGCAGCGGCCGTGTTGTTGTTTAAGGCTAAACTTGGACGGTCCAAACCCCCCGCCCCGCCCCGCCCGGTGGCAGCTGCAGTCGGCAGTTTATTGGGCATTGATCTGCCGTTTCGGAGGGTTATAAACGGTGCGAGGAGTGTATCCCAGCGCAGATGTAGCCGTTTCGACAGTGCTAGTAAAGTTTAGCCAGTCTATAAAAATGCTCACTTAATCAGACGTACGCGCTCTCAAACCGATTGGACAGTTTGACGCTATAACCTGAATGTTTTTCGGGTTATTTTCCCCACTAGCGCCTTCATGCGACTCGCAACAACGAAGTATTAAGTGCAAACCTGATGACAACGCAGCGTTTTGGTGTTTTGCCGTGCGGCTCTCCCCCCGTGACCCGCAACCTCCTCCTCCCCCTGGTTTTAGTGCGGCTGTCAGCTGACCAATGCGTCATGCGTCGATTTATCCAGGTCCCATTGACCAACCTCTGTTTTCGTGGTTAATCATTCACAGCTGTTGAACCCAAACAAGGGTCTTCTCGCTCTTTTACTTTTTGACCCCGATTGGTTACACAACTGCACTGTTCTTCTCGACGCCTTGACGGTGCTCGGTGTCGGGTGATTGTCTGCGAACTGTAGAATTGTCAGTGTTTTGTTGTCGTTTGTTGCATGTTCTGGACTCTTGTACTAAATCTGGTTTATATTTAAATACAGTCAACCAAGTTTTGATTGAAAAGTCACATATTGGCGGCAAAACCACAGATTGACCCACGTTTTGCTGGTGCTCTAGTCATTTTTTGGGTGGATATAAAGGATATAAAGGATATTTATATTCACAACAGCAGAACAGAGACGGCAGGAAGTGAGATATCTTGAAATGTAGCTGCGAATTGTGTAAATACATTGTTGTTTTCTGTTAAAATGTTTGTAATTGTTGCATGTTCTGGACTGTTGTACTAAATCTGGTTTATATTTAAATACAGTCAACCAAGTTTTGATTGAAAAGGCACATATTGGCTCCAAAACGATATATTTACCCACATTTTATTGGCGCTCTAGTAAGTTTTTTGCATGGATATTAAAGGATTTATATTCACAACAGCAGAACAGAGACGACAGGAAGTGAGATATATTGAAATACAGCTGCGAATTGTGTAAATACACTGTAGTTTTCTGTTTAAATGTTTGTAATTGTGTGCTCTTGTGCTCTTGTCTGTGCACTTTGGGAACAGATACAGAGTGAAACCCTCTCTTCATCGACTAATTGCCGCACAGAGCATGTCATAGTCTATTACAGCCCTACAACACGCTCCACTCTCTCTTTGCTTCGCTCTCTGCAGCTGCACTACCCCCGGTCCGTCCATGAGGGGGCAGCGTCCTCTCACCCGCGCCCTCTCCCTGTCCCATGGCCCTTTTTCCCACGTGCCACCTGGACTCTCTGAACTCCCTTCTCCCATATGGAACTACTTGGCCGCGGCGCATGCCTTTCCTTTGTCCTCACGTAACGGGGCCGAGTCCTCGCCGCGTCCACAAGTCACTCCCGAGCTAGTTTCACTTTCTGCGCGTGTGTGACGAGCGTATCACATCTCCTTTCTCTGTTCCCCTCGGAAAGTGGGTTCTGAAAAAGTTTCCCAAGCTCACACACACGCACACACACACGGGAATTGAAACCGACTGGCCACTTTATTAGATACACCTGTCGTAACGCTTTCAAAGGCGATGTGTTTAGAGCCGAGATCGGTCAAGAAAGCAGATCTGACGACAAGGAATCGAGGGCCGCAGCCATTCATTGACTAACCGTGACTGTTAGAGAATGAAAAATAGCCGTGTTATCATAAATCTTCATCTGGGCTATATTCAAACTCTAAAACGCGTACGAAAAGACCTTTTATAACGAAGATGATAGCATTATTAAATCAAAATGTCCAAAAAATAAGAAACTATTTCTGATTTGAATGAATAATGCTCTATTTGTAAATGTTCTCGCTACTTAGAAGCTTTCAGTCACCATATTTCAGACTGTGTTTGGTTAAAAAAGTATTGAAAAAGTCACGATGTTCAATAGAAATAATTGTTTGACCTATTGAAAAACACGTCTACAAGAATAATCCATAACTTGCAGCTCAGATAGGTATTGAAATGTGAATAATTTCCTTTTTTTTTTTGTAAAAACGCCACATCTCCATTTTCACATAGCCAGTGCTAAGGATGATCTAAACTGGATCTTTGTCCAGCTAAAGCCTTGTCGAGGGTTTATCCACTGATGCATGATAACATTGTGTCTTTTGGCAAGACTCGTCACAGAAACATCATTAAAACACTCGCGCCATCTTTTAAAATGTGTTTATTCCACAATCGTGCATGAGATTCTTGCATAAACAGTTCATTTCTAGCTCTGTCTGATGATACCTCAGCAGTCAGCGTGACGTAAAGACAGAAGCGTTGACGAGTGAGTGAGTGAGTGGGCAAGAACGACGAGTAAAGAAGGCGCCTACTCTCTCACGTTGTCTTAATATTTCAGATCCTGGGGGAAAACAATGGCGTGTTTCAGAGCCTCTTCCTCTCCCGACCTCTTTGCTTTCCTATCGTTTCTTAATAATGTATGGTTAGCCTAGATTTGTAGTTATTATTTCCAGCCCCCCCCCCCCCCTCCCGTCCTGCCCTCCTTTTAGCTTTAGATGCGGCGCGTGCTCGGCGTTCCCGGACTTGGGGTCAGCGGGCAAAGTCTTATCAGGTCGCGGTGAAGTGGGTCATGGCGTTCCCAGTGTCAGGGCCCATAACTCCACTGTGGGATGACAAACTCCCCGGGCGTAAACAGGCAGCCGCTCCAGCCAAGTGCGTGCGGAGGAGATAAAACGCAAGTGGGTTTTTAGTAAAAGCAACTTTATCTGGTTCTGTTGCAAATCACTGTTCTTGGCCTCAGGTGAATTGGGTTAAATTATGCTAACTTTTCACTATTTACTAACTTATGTCGGTGTAAAACTGACCTGGGACTGAGATAAAAGTCATGTACATAAAGATCGTTTGGTCAGTCAAACATTGTATGAATGCAACTTAAAAAAAATATAAAAAAAATGGTATTAACACGAAATCTTTGGCCTTCTCTGTTCGAATATGTGGCTCTTGATGAGAAAAGGTTTGGACATCATCGGGTTGAAATACCGTATTTTCCGGACTATAAGTCGCACCTTTTTTCATAGTTTTGGCCGGAGTGCAACTTATATTATATTTATACTTATTTACTTATACTTATACTCCGGAGCGACTTATATGTGATATTATTTATTATTTTCACATTTGCAACTGCATTTCATACTCCAGTACGACTTATATATGTTTTTTTTCTTCTCCATTATGCATTATTTGGCTGGTGCGACTTATACTCGGTATAATACGGTATTACACCAAATCGACTCAACAGGAAAGGGAATGTATTGTTTGCCAATATTAACTAAATATTTACGGTTACTATATATTGAGATTTTTTTTATTAACTAGGTACTGGCACTTCAAATCAGAACATTTTATCACATTTTTCAATTTAATAATGCAAATATTACAAAAATGTAAGTAAAATAAATGTACTTCCTGTCTCCTACTGTTAAGTGTTTAAATACTTACAATAATCTGTGCAGCCAATATAAGATCTCATTTCGCCATCTTGAATATTAAGCTTGGATATTCAGTCTTTTATTGTTGATATTTACTACAAAAGAGTACTTATAGGCATGTTTATATTCATTACTATTATCGTATTACTTCCGGTCGTGTTAGATGTTCATAATAATCTCGTACAAGTCGAGTCTTTGCGTTGTTGACTGACATAATGACCTTCTCAACGAAATAAGTCCGTCTTGTTTGCTCTAAAGAACAAAGTCGTTCTGCATACTCGTCTTGGATTATCGCGCACAAGCGGTTTAAAAGGTCAACAAAGGCGTTCAGGGTCATGCAGGGCGTGTCTCTTCGCTTGTCTGTCACCACTTTGAACTGACGCTGGACAAAACAAATTCTTACAAACTATGCACGCATCTTGTGTTCAAACTACTAACTTTTTTACAGCTTTACATTGATCTTGATTGACTTAACGCACATCTTCAAAGTAATTATGTTGACAAAATACTCCCCAAAGTCACACAAAGTTACTGAGGGACAAATATGAGAGATGTCTAAACGTTTCTGTGAAGTTTTGTCTTCACTTGGTTCAGTTTCTTTTTCAACTGATGTAAAATGGAAAAAAAATTCCAATGCTGAAAAGTACATTTTTGAACTTGAACATTTTGGTGTTCTTGGTTTAGACTTTAAAATGATGCTATTGGCCCAAACACATGGCAACTGACAAATCAGAATTACTTTTATTACTCCCCAAGGAAAGGCTGGGCAATAATCCTCATTTCTTTTCTCACATTGATTGATCTCGATTGTCTTTCCAAAAAGTAAAGATTGCTTGTACTGATTTCTTTTATATAAACTACAGATGTTTATTGTACTACACAGACTTGTAATGAGTGCCTTTCAACACAAATAATACTCAAATTTCTCCCTCCAAAGTCTTAACTTCTCAAAACCACATTGTTGTTTTTCACGAACAGAGGATTGTCTGTCTCTTGATTCCAAAAAACACAGACAACAGACAATTTCACATGAGTCGATCTGTCAAACTTTTGATTTATTGCACGGCCCCATCCCAAGGTGAATTCATTTTCATTACAAACATGCAACCGACCAGCAGAGAAAAGATAAAGATCAAATTGAATGTATATATATCTATAAATCTGTCCTTTTTTACCATCTAAACTCTCAGTAAATAGTAAATAGTGCTTATGAGTATCAGCTGGGACGGTCTGTATTGGACAATCCCTACAAAATACTCATAATCTTCATTCAAGAGCTCTCATACATTATATTCAGTTGACAGGCATGTAAAAAATGTTTAAAAAAAAAATATACATCCGCAAAGTGAGATTAATGTCCAAATTGAGAAGACCTTAAATATGTCTCTGTGGCGTGTTCCCTGAGTAAACACACATGTCGGTTTAGTCTTGTCTGTGAGCGGGTCGAGCGGCGGCGGCTGACCCAGCACACAACCCTTTTAACTCTAAATAAAAGTACAAAACACAAGCTTTTTTCACTCCTAAGTCCTGGCTGGAAAACTTCACTGCGTGTTTGAAACTTCCCAGCATGTTAACATAACCTTAACCGGGCAATTACAGGCCGATCATTGCCATATGTCCATATCTCCTCCAATTACAGTCTGTTAAAGGGGTTTGAGGTTGATTAGCTTTCCAAGAACGGCGGGCACAGATTGTTCGCCCGTGTTCTGTCGAGTCAGACTCATTAAACTCCAAAGTAAGTAGATCGTTTTACTTAAGTACATGTTTTATACATTCAAACAATAGTAGAAGTAGATGTAATTGTAGTATTAGATGATTCCCGTGTGTTTGGTCAAGTCAGATGCATTTAACTGGAATGAGAAAAAGGCTGGATTACCAATTAGCAGTGGTTGTGGTCGGAGAAGTAGGAGTTGTTGAAGAGTTAATTTGCAAATATCAGTTTTGAAAATGTGCCACCAAGTTGATGCTATCTTTAACTAACAGTAGTTGAGGGGATTTGTGCGAGAAAGGAAGGAATACGATTTTAATTGCCCTAAAATCGATTTGGCTTTTGAAAAACACTGCTGGACAAAGACTAAATTATTAGCCTTCCACAACATTTGTTTTTGCAAATATACTCTTCACATGGTAATTAAAGTAGGGGTGTTTTTAGTCATAATGATGGTTACAAGGCTTGCACGCAGGGTAGTAGTTATAGTATTGGTTGTAGTTGTAGTAGCAGTTGTAGTAGCCACTAATAGTTTTCATGGTAGCCAGATTACCAGCAGAGGTATAAATTGTAATTGTACTCGTCTAATTTGAATAATATAATTGCGCTGGCTACTTTTACCTACTAAGATTTAAATAAAACCGTTTTGGAAGTCGTTTTTTTCCTGGCGCACACATTTGGATTAATCGTCCTCAAGTTTCACTGCTATAAACCATAAACCTGCAGTCTATTTGGGTAAACGGGGACTGTCCCGTAATTGCAACATAAAACACCAGAAGTCCAACGCCCACATCCCTCGATAGCTTCCCTCTGGCCCTGGAATTTTTGGAATAACAGAAGTTTGCGGCGGCGCGGTCGGCTCTCGGAAAGTTCGGGAATAGTAGGTCATCGCCAACGTTGGACGCGCACACGACGGCGGCGCTGCGGAGCCACGGCGGGGCAGATTTTCCAGCCCGTTTGACACATTCGTTCGCAGCCGACGAGTTTAGAGTCAAGTCAAGTGGAAAAGCTCGAACAAACACCATCCCGAATATGGTTTTTGTAGGTCATACGGAAGAGTAATGGAATAATGCGGGATACGCGAGAAGTTGAACATCTGCGTCGCAGCGAGGGGCCCCGAGGCTGAGCTCTCACCTGTTCATGTTACTGTCGACAAAAGTACGCTCTCATGTGCAATATGTCATCGTCTTTGGTGTAGTGTTGGTCGTGGAAGAGAGTTCGTCATGAGAGAAGTTGAATTATCTTATTAAGAGATGCATCTATTGATTTGGTTCTGGCAATATCGAAATTGCCTGAGTATCGGCTCTCATCTAGAATAATGTCTTCGCGATTTCCTCTTTGAATCGATGTAATGAGACCGTTTGCTGGTTGTTTGCTCAGACTGGCTCATAATGTCGTACTTTTTATCGATACTTTTATTGTTTTTGTAGTTCCTTCTAGATTAAATGACGGTAACATAACTTATCTTTAGGTTTTGAGGAAATGAATGCCGTTTTCAGTTTCTGCATCGTGTCGTCTTTCGGTTTGGAGTTTCTGCAGATACTTGAAACCAAAGTAGCTTTATTGGAGCTGTAGAAAGCTGGATCTCTACTTTACGATGTCGCCCGGTTTACTGATAATCTTCAAAATGATGACGGCGTATCTTTTCTAACGTTTGATTTCGTTTTCAGGACTTGATAAGTGAATTTGTACCGTTACAGTTGCATTTTAAGTGTCTCAAACCTTATTTAAGACTTATCCCCCTGAAAATCATCTTCAGATCCCCATGTTGAGAACTGCAGTAGACCCCCAACGTTACAACGATTACCTTTGATTGCACTCGACCTCAGTCCAACGGCAGTCCTCCTCTTGGCCTCGCGCTCCCCCCCCCCTCGTGCTCTCAAAGATCTTTGGGGGGTTTGAACCGCAGTCTGCATTCATTGATCAGTGAGTTGTTCAGAAGTAAACCCACCGACAGCAATGAATGTTTATTGCAGCCTGAGATATGAGAGTTCCTGAGGGGAGGTGCTCTTGTGCGGGACAGCTGAGCCAGGGAGCGAGATGGGGGCTCAGGTGCAGGACGGACCCGGGACCCAGGATCCAGGATCACGCTCCAGAAACCAGATTGTCCCATGTTAGAGGTCCCATGCTGTGGCCACTCATGCGGACGCTCGAGGTGTCCCCCCGGGGTACAGTCAACGGTCGATGGTTTAGGTCTGAGCTCAAACTCACCGACAGCGTTGAATGTTCACCGAAGTCACCACATACGAGCAATTATTGTAGACGCGCAATCATAAAAAACATGTTGTTGTGTAGTATTTAAAATCGTGTCATGGTAAAGACAAAAAAAGACAACATTTCTTAAAACAATATTACAATTTCCACTTGATCTCAATATGAAACACGCTAACGACTGCTCGAAGTTCACAGGTCACATTTCCCAGTCCTCCTACACATATTCCAGAGTCTAACCAATAGGAGGACTGGCTGGGGAATGTGTGTATTTGACTGTAGAGCTGCATTAAATGGAAAGTAAATCACACATAATTTCGTCAGATGGAAAATTGCTACATGGCCACAACAAATGTCATTTTGTTGCGAGGGATATTTGATGTTTCGACACGGCGCCGGCGATTGAAAAGCAGAAAGACTCGAAGATGTTGAGGTTCTCTTTGTTGTTCGAGGAGGACAGATGGAATATGAAATCGGTACATCAGAAGGGACGGCGCACGTTAGATGTTGCGGAAAAGGAGGTCAGAGCGAGTACAGTCGAGCGATGTGGGAAGAGGGTTGAAGAAAGTCTGTTACGGACCGAAAATCCGATCCACTCATTAAGTTATTCCTAATTCTTATCTTTTTTTTTTCCAAGAATGAAAATGTAAATCTATCATTGTTACTCGCCGGGTCCCTTTTTCAGACAAATCATCGGCTGCCAGTCATCGTCCAGACCAGGTCACATGAGTTTTCTGCAGGAAAAAAATTGGAAAACCCATCTGTCCCTTTACTAGCTGGTCTCCGTCCAAACCCTATATAAAATGTCTGTAGTTAAAATTGAAACAGTTTTATATCCGCTATGATGTCAGCTCTGTTTTATAAGTCCACTTGAGCTGTCAGCAGATGGTATAAGAATGCTAGCTGTGCCACGCTAAGGCAGCTTTAGCTCCATCCGTCCAGCAGTAGAGAGCTTAAGTCATCACCCCCTGGGACAAGGCGAGGGTCTCCAGAGTGGAAAATATGAACGGTTGGATTTATGTTGAATTAGCTTCATTTAAGTCATGTTATAAAGCCAATTACGTATCCTGGTAGTATACGGAAAGGGGACATATTATGTAGAATTAAATTGTATTGACGTCTAATCGAGTAAAAACATTATCATAGGAGTTGTGTTTTATTGATTCTTACTTGTTTCAGTAATCATATGTTTAATGGAAAATGAATGGATTTTGGATAATTCCGACATCATTATTATTTGTATTTGTATTTTATCTGCATTATTATTTTTTGCCTGGCTTGGGACTAGCTGTATGATGTTCAGACTTTGCTAAGATGTCCACTTTAGTTCTATATAACTCCTTCAAAACACCTACATTTGACTTTGAACACCAATAGTTACACAAGAGACAGTATACTGTAAATGGCTGCCCAAAACTAGCATTCAGTCCACTTGTTTTTCCTGTTTTTTCCTCCCAATATATCCTTTCCTTGTCGTCATTCTTCCTCCAAATCCATCTTCAGCATGACTCCTTTCCCACCTCCTCCTTCCTCTTCCTTCAGCCCTGCAGACACAAGAAGGAGAGAGAGAGAGAACAAAGTCAGAATTGACATGAATAAAAACGCTATGTCTTCGAGGGGCGAGAAGTGAGCGGGGTTGATCACAGAGCAACCCCGTGCCCCCCTAAGCTTTAACACCACGCACTGCGGTATATCGAGCTAGTTAGGCAGACGGCGGTTCCTTTTACCCCGCAATGAACCTCTGCTCGAGCTCGGGGAGTGCGCCTTCCTGTGTTCGCCGCCTTTGAGGTTGGAAAATCATGCAGTCATGTTTTATTAATGCCGTTTCCCCCTCTGTCTGTCTGTCTATCAGCTGGTGTTCTCTTTTTGGGGGCGCTACATTGAATTCGCACATTAGGCACACTGTATTTTGTTTGTTCGCCGGGCGCCCGAAGGCGTACCAGAACCTTTTAGCAAAATATGATGCAATGGGTTGTGCAGAAATGGGTCGTGCAGGATCTTTGGGGTTTTCTGCTGGATCCATCACAGTAAGATGAAGAGTTTGAGAGACATTTTTCATGTTGCTGCTTCTGAGAAAAGGAGGCACTCTTCTACATAATGAATGATCACTTTGGAAATAAAAGCGACACAATTGGCTTTCCGGAGCTTTGATGCGGTTCACTGACCAAGGACGAATGCTTTTATTACCAGCACTTTTGCAAGTCGTGGAGTCATTTTCAGTGCTTGAAAGATTTCTGTATTAACAAACTGTTCTACAAAAACATTCTTACTTGGTGTTGCTGAATTTTGGTGGTGAACTGTCATAAACCGTGAATATCAAACCATTTGTTCTCTGCTTGGTCTGTGGGGTTTACATGATGGATCTAATGCAATGCTATGATCTGATTATCTCTATTTTCTAAATCTGTTCAATAATGTGGCTTTTGCATGAGAAATTGAAGCTATAAATCTGCAATGTTTTTTTTTAATCACTTACAGAAGCTCCTATTGATTCCTCTTTTTATTTGCTAATGTACTAATTGTTTGCCATCTGTTTTATTATACCTTACAATCCAAATATTTGATCACGGTGAAGATTACTTTGCTTATTGTTCCGCCCACTCTCGACGATGACAAAAAACTGTTACTTGTAGATTAGTTTGATCTATTTAACAGCTGTAACTAAACAAGATCCCAAAAGGAGAAGCTTGTGTTTCAGGCCTTTCATATCACCAGAGCTTTGTTATGCTTCAGTTTACAATCCATCCCTTTGTTTGCTATGACATGATCCCACCTTCTCCATTCATTTTGCTGCTCGGCGTCTTTCATCTTCGCTCGCACACAAGGTGGGAAATAGTAATAGTTTTTTTTTTTTTTTTCCCTTTCCCTCTGGCTCAGACTTCAATGGCTTCCCTTTTTGGCTCCAGCACCATTTGGCTGGCTGCCTTAAGACACACACAAGGACTTTTTTCCTCCTCGTTTTCAAAATCAACCCCTCCCCTCGACTTTCCACACATTTTTCTATATTTTTTTTTTTTTCAATGCGACTTGACTTCCGCCATTCTTGCACATAGAACATTTTATGAGAAATATACTCCCCACATGTTGCATACTTCCTGGAGCTGGAGTGATTGTAACGCACTCGTCTGGGTGGTCCTATAGGAACCTTTGCACAGCTTGCAAAAGCAGTTCTACGCACAGCAAGCCATTTTTGCAACATTTAACAACAGCACATTACATGACGCTTTGCTTTCACGTGTTTTCGATAACATTATGCATTCTTTCTCATGAGCGCGTACACATTCTGCCGTCAGACACGAATTAACAACGTGCAATGGTCTTATTCGGATTCAACAATGTGATTTTGTTGTAGATTTTCGATTGGGAAGTTTTGTCATTTGTACTTAATTCCGCTTCGTAACGGGAGAGACTGAACACTTGTTATTTAGGAGGATGCGCGTTTAGATAATGAACAGTCCTTACGATGCATGTTGTGGTTACACTTCCAGCATTAGTGGCACCTTTTCTGACAAACTGCTGACTCATAGTTTCTGACATGTACTTTGTTGACTCGCCTTCACGGTTTTAATTCAACGTTTTCTAATAATACGAATGTTTCTAGTTTGACCGCCACAGATTTACATCTCACACTCGGCACTCGCCCGCGCGTTAAACTCAAACTTAAACAAATGAAAGCCACCTGTGTATATCCAGCGTGTGTAAATATGCGGTTGGAGCATGCAAGGCCGTTGGACTGAAGTGAGGAGTGCAACAGTGCGAGTGAACCGGCGTGAACCCTGCTCCGTCAGCACATTCCTGAGGCCTGGACAATGAGTAGCACACAGTGTACTCTGCAGTCGCGTTGCCTTCGCCGCCTGGGACCGAGCCAGGGCGCCATGCTGCACGGAAACACGGGCCGGTCCCACACCAGGACAGCCGAATAAGCAGAAAAAGAGACGAGCGCGCCGTGCAACTTTGCAGCGAAGTTTGACACGGTTTGATGTGACTTGAGCAACAGCGTGACGGTTAGGTAACACAGCCGCGCAAATAAATAGGGACGTTTTTTTTTTTTATTGCTTTTGCGTAATCATTTTTGTGTCGTACTTTTTGCACAGTTGGCAATAAAGTTTGACACTCGGCGCTTAGTATTGTATCGCTTATGACCTAAGAAGAATTGGGCGTGGTGGAGTTTGCACACTGTTTTTGTTTGTTTGCTAAATATAAATTCAAAAATAAACTGTTATGGTATTTTTTGGACTGCCACAGTTTGAATATTTTTACAATCAAACTGAACTCTTGCGATTTCCTTCTTCACTAAATCCTTTTTTTGCTCTGGCACAATAACAAAAAGATATTTCTATGAATTGTCAGTGCTTTTCAAAACAATCCATCTTAGTTTTTTCAGTACTCTTTTGAACCTTTATTAAACCTGAAATGCACCCAGATTCCCGCCTTCATTCATTCATAAACCACTCCTTTTCCCGTCTTTGATAGCCTAGTATTTTCTTTCAGTTCTGTGGTTACTTGACTCTCCCAGCATTACCCAAAGGCCTTTTCAAAACACTGTCTGTTACACTGTTGTCACCACATGTCCCTGTCCCATCACGCCTCTTCTCAATTATTTACTATTATAAATCCTCCAGTGCTCCACTCCTAATGGACGAGATTAGATGGGTAAAATGGTCCAAGCTGCTAGCGAGCCTCTGTGGTAAAACTCTATCAAATTCAACAAATATGCCTTAATTGCTGTGTCACTCACAAAATAAGCTTTTAGTCGCTTTGGACGTTTTAATATCGGACTCGATTGCCTTCCTAATGAGATTTGGCGGTGCAGCGGGGTCGCACGCTGTCATATTCAGCTGTCACACGGCTCTGCTTGTTGTCAAACTTAGTGAAGTGGCGCCGGCCTATGATATAATGGGGTTTATAACGATATGTGGAAGTACTTAAATGGCAGATATAATTGAGAAGCCAAAATACTGGTCTATTTATGCGTGTGAAAGGATAATATTCAACCAGCCATTCACAGACTAGTTAGGACGTCATATCTTATCACTATTCAAATCACTGTATGGAGACGGACTACTCTGTACCACAACTATTTATTTGGTGTTGATGACGTTGATGTTTTAGAAAAGTTCACTCAAAAGTTACATCTTGCAGTAGAAAAAACCTCTCATAACCAGCTCTATTTTTGCGCTTCTCCACGTGCTAATTATTTTGTACGTCAGGGTCGAGTAGAACTTTTGGGAGCCACTCAGAAGTCATGTGGGCAGAAAAGCCTGTCCGCGAGCCGAGCCTCCTCCAGGCCCGGTGCCAGTGTCTTTTCGGAAACACCCTCCTCCACGTGCCGCCCCGGGTCCTGCCAAGACTCCAGCGGCTCGCGTTGCAACCTTTACTTTGGTCCGGCCAACTTGTATCACCCGCTGCCAGGTTGTCTCCCTGTTACCCCCTTGACATTAGCAGCTGCAATTGGCTATGTTTTTGTAGCTATTGTGTTCCTATTGTATAAGTCACAAAAGCTTTCTGTAGGTTTTTGAGTTATTGTTTTAGCTTCGCTTCATTTGTGTCCAAAGAAAATGCATTATCCTTGTCCATCAGTTCTGCAATGATGGGCTAATTGTTTGCTACTGCTATTGTTTTGCCGCCAAGTTGTAACGTGTGTAATTTTTTGTTATGCATAATGTACAACGTGACTCTAATTTCAAGAGTTTAGCGTTGGAAACGTATCTATTCTACATCTGCTGGTTATAGGCCTGGAATAATTTCACTGTATCCACTGCAATCCACCAGTGTTTGGAGCCATTTTCAGAACAACGCCCATTCCACAGTTTTTTTTTTTTTTTTCAATTTAAAAAAAAAACATAATAGACTTTTTATTGTTTACCGCCATCCCTGCCAGCAACACACCCCGGATCCTTTTCGGGAGATGCCAACTTTGCTATTTCCTGAGACGCCTCTTATCTACCTTGGCTCCCGTGAATGACTCGCCTCCCGGTTTTATTGTGTGAACCCTCACCCTTGTTATTCCGGCACTGATTGACATGCCCGCACTGTCTTTGCCGTCTGCGGTGTCTATTCTTTCCCACCCGTGCCCCTTTTGAACCGGGCGCAGGAGCATTTGATCACGCCACGTCAGTCTGGCTCACCGACTTCATATCTCTCACCGCACTGTATGTCGGGCACTCCTACTCTTTCACCCAAAGCTTTGTGGGCTCATTTTCGAGTCGGGGAGAGATGGGTGAGGGGGGGGGGTGAGCTGATGAATATGTATCCCGTATGGCGTAGTCGCTCTTCTCTCCCGCGCGCTACGTTTGAGTTTCGGGAGGATCTCGTAACAAAGCGAGATGTGAAACCTCTTTGTGCTTGTCTTCTGGATTTAAGCGTGGCATTTCTTTCCCCAGCCTGCTGCCACTCGTTATCTTCAACAGACTTTATCCCCAGGTCAGGCTAGCGGGGCCCTTTTGAAACGCCGCCATTGTCGAAGCCGGCACTCCTGAAAATCCACAAGCTTTTGACGATATTTCATAATTCTCAAAAGACGAATCGTAATTAAGCGCCGCGCATTATCTTGCCAAACACAAACAAATGTATCCCAGAAGGAGAAAGGTTTGACAGTGATATTTTAATGCCGCTTCATACAAAGCCGTGCAAGGATATCTCGAGAAACTCTTTGGGTCTTAAACTATCTTCGCTTCGACTCAGCAGGAGGTGAAAGACCATTATTCTGATTATGATCTAAAAAAAAACCCTGCAAAAAAACAAAGACCAGCACTAGCCAATCACACAACACTAACAAAGCGTGGAGGCCCGACAGATCTTGAAATGGTAAAGGAGGGGGGGGAAATCTCTTTTGGCGCTAGTACTGATTTCATGTTTTTGTTATCAGCGGGAGCCAGTGGGAGAGAAGGCATGGCAATGACCTGGATACTCGTAGAGCCTTTTTTTGCATTGCAGGCCTCACATAATTCTGCTGCAATCTGCTCCAAGAGTAGACGTGGGTGATATGACTGTCTATATTAGGATTTCATACGATTTCTAGCACACGCGCATACAAAAGGCTCGATTTTGTTTTAAAATGGAAGACTTTCTTTATTTTCCGCACTTAAATTGTGTTAAAAAAGCAAACAAAACCACAATAATAATGAATGTATCCTAAGAAATAACGTTGTATATAGTTTTAACTCATTGCAGTTCAAATTCTAATACATATCGCGCTAGTGAAATGCCTTGGCCTGTTTAGCTCAAATGCTAGCTGTGTTGTGATGGATGCAGCATAAACGCCCACCGGCCCCCGCAGCGTTCCATCTACTGCGCCGTTCTGTTTGCATAAAGCCACATTAGCCTGTATTTTTTGGGTGACAAACCTCACAAAGGCTGGCGACCCGCTGCAGTAGGGGAGCATGTCGGAGGGTACACTGTGTCCTTAATGCACTGTGCCATGCTTTGTGCTTCGGTGACCTGATCAGCTTCGGTTAAGATTAAGTTAAGCTTGTCCCCCCCCCCCCCCCCCCCCTTTCCCCTACTGTAAGTTGAATTGCTTAGATTTCAGGTTTGTTTTTCCTCTCTTTGTCTAATTCACGGCTTTGCTCTGTAATAAAACGGCGACCGCGTCCGAACCCGGCGAGGGTTGAAGCGTAACATTGCGGCGTTTTCTCTCAAATCCTCCGCATTGCACTTTGACGACTGTGCAGCGAGAGTTTGTCGAGGCCAGTGCTTTGGAAGAGTTGCTCAAAGACTTAACTCTCCTCCCAAGCACCTTCCTCCTCTCCAGCTGAAGAAAATCTCTGCTGAATTCATGTCTCTTTTCAGATTTCTAAGAGGCGTTAAACCTTCTTGGATTAAAGAAGGTAATCTGACAGGCAGAAGATTGTATTATCTGGAGTGTTGGCAGAGCTTTTAATTTCTCCCGTCTTTTCTCATTCCCCTCTCTCAGCCTGCCTCTCTGCTGCTGACCTGCTAGAAGGTATTATTGTGTTTTTTTCTTTTGAATTACAGCAAAAACATCCACATCTTTGCAGCTATTCCCTCTCTCATGTTCTTTATACTATCTCCCTTCTACCTCTCTCGGGTTCTTCCGCAGTGACAGCATACTTGTGTGAACCCATGATTTATCATTTGCTAATCCGCGCTGATTATAGAGCTTTCCACACGGCCTTATCTGTTGCTGAGCCCGCTTTTCACTCCGTAGCTGCCAATTATCATTCAGGCAGGCTGCAAACAGACTTGTCTCTGTCAGCCAGCTGCACAGCCACCATCAAGGGCTCTGTGTACAAAAAAAAAAAAAGTATGGCACCAAAGGCCAATGGGCAATTCCTTTTCTTTCCACTCAAAAGTGCTTGTTGAGATGCAACACTGACGGATCAAACCCCAGATTGTGTTTTGAACATGTCCCGTCCAAAGGTTTAAAGTAAGTGTGGGGTCGACTGGGAAGAATGGGCGACTTTGAAGGCCTGAATCGAGTTGGTCAAAACGCACGGCCACTTAACTTCCATGGATTTAATGGCGTCCAAAACCTCAAGTTGGTATTAAACTCCTACGGGAAACCTTTGTAGCAACACTATGAAAAATACATGTTCCTTTTGAAACGTTTACTCTGGCCTGTCTTGAAAGTTTTGAGTTTAATTTAGCTCCACGCCACTTTTGCCCTAAAAATAAAAGCGGCCATCAAAAGCTTCTACTCATTCAACTCGACGTCCCAAAGCCTGCATATTTACGTAAAGGTCACCGACATACAGCTACAGCCCACACGCACTCCGAGCTTTGACTCATCCGACACGTCCTCTGGCCATTCGTGCGATGGACGGACAGAGTTTGGCGTGAGGTTGTACCGGAGCGGGGCCTTGCCAGCGGGGAGGGTATGCAGATGAAGATGCTCGCTCTCCTCCTCCTCCTCCTCCTCCTCAGCTGACGGCAGTGTCCAGTGCTTCGGTCCGTAATGGGAAGTGACGTGCACATCAGAGCAATGTGGGTCAGAGCGCCAGACGTCCAGCCCGCGGCCTCTATGTGCTCGTCCCTGTTTTAATCTGCTGCGGACCCAGCCAGACGAGGCTCCCTAATCGACCCTGTTATTCACTGAGCACGCATTACATTAGCGTTTCACTGCACACAGCACACCACGCCATGACAGCAACAAACTCTCCGAGGCATCGCAGTCACTTCGAAACATCGCGGAGATTGTGAATTGAGTCATCGCTGAGTTGTTGGTGGAAAGGCACACAAACGAGGGCTGAACACGTTTTTAAAAGATTGCAGTTTACAATGATAATCTTTTTGTTTACAGAAATGTACTATGTACACTGTGAAATGTATTGCACTGTGCACATTTCAAACGAGAGCAGAATATTGGACAGAACACCATTTATTGTGGATTTTTCTTGTTTTAATGAAGATGGGGTAGCTTCAAGTTTGATAAACCATTCAACTAGTCAGGGATGCCAGAACATTTTTGAATTGTTTTCCTACCTAACAGCATAACCGAAATATGTAAATATGATTATTAAAAAAAAAAAAAAAGATCTACCAAGACCAATCTAATTTGGTACAAGTGCGCAAAATCCATATTTAACACCTTGTTCTATCCCCCCATCTCTGGCGTCTCCCTTTGATCTAACAGCCAGTGTATATTTACAGTGTTTTTTCCACACCCTTTTGGGCTTTGAAATATTCATGCAGACAGCTAAATATAAATGCTGTGTCTGTGGCTTCACCGCAATATGGAGGGATGGTGGGAGCTATGATTTCCTTCTTTTTTTCTTCCCGGGTGAAAATGGGTCGGATGGACGCTCCTCTTAATAGGATTCCCATGACATGGTGAGGGGCCGGGCGTCTTGAGTGCGAGGGGGTCGAGGCGGAGGAGGCGGAGGAGGCGGAGGCGGAGGCGGAGGCGGAGGCGGAGGCGGAGGCGGAGGCGGAGGCGGAGGAGGAGGAGGAGGAGGAGGAGGAGGAGAGGCGCACCAGCGGAAAGTAAAGTTTTGCTTGTGTTTGCTTAGCACCTCTATACGGACTTTACAACCGCCTCATAGCCAGAGGGAAGTGACACATGGGGAAGCCTTGAAGTGTTTTTGACAATTTGTGCTCAAACAGGTTTTTTTTCCCCTTCTTTTACGGCCCGGAGGAGTTTAGCCTGTGCGAATCTGCCTCTGCCTCATCAAAGGGAGTCATTTCCTGTTGGTTTCAAGCCGGCTCCCCTCCCCCCCCGTCCCACAGCTCTTGTCTGGTTAATCCCCATCCTTGCAAACTGCCCCCAACCACCCAACACCACCCCAACAGCTCTGCTCTGTGTCTCTCTTCGTCTCGCTCGCATCCCACAACCCAGCTTGGGGGCCCCCCTGCTGGTCGCTGGGCCTGCCTGCACCTCGACCGCTACCGCACACTCGAGTGCCGGGGTCTGCTGCTGACGGAGGGTAGAGGGGTAGTGCGCGCTTTGTGTCAGCTAGGGCTCGCGGCCTGAGCGCTAACAAATCCTCATTGTCCCACGCGGGAGTGGTGACAGGAGGGGCGGGTGGGGTGGGGGGGTGAGGGGCGGGTGGGGTGGGGGGGTGGGGGGTGGGTGGGGGGGTTTCTATTCAAATCCAGGTACACACACAGCAGCCCGCATGGGACGGTGCAAAATAAGGGCACACACTACTGGCTAATATATCAGTGAAAAGGCAAAGTCCAAGGGAGAACTGAGGCCATACTCGAGGGGAAGGGAAAGAGGGGGGGGTCAATGAAGCCACTTATACAACGTCGACTTCACTGCACGGGCCAGTCAAAACAGCTGACTGCTATCTCGCCAACAAGTTCATCCTGAAGGGCTTTACAACTTGAATATTTCACTCAATCTGAATCATCCTCGTAAATGAGATCTTTGTGACATGACACACTTGATGCTTCTAAAAGGTATCGTATGATTAATCCGGACGTCATTATTTCCTCAGTAATTTTGGGCCCGAACGTAACGAGACACGTCAGACGCATTCGCAAATTATTGACTGCGAGACGCTCTCTGTTAGCTCTCATTGTAGCCGGCATATTTGAGAGGCCTTGCGTTTCCAGCGGCCACTGAACTCAAAGACTCTGTTGATCTTGCTCTGGGGTTATGGAGTGTATGACTTAAAAAGCCGCAGCCGGGCTATGAGGGCCGAGATGTCTATCGGCCTAACAAGCCTCAACACATCCAGGCATTTCACTGGGTAGCTTCCCGTCTGTAAATGACTTGGATCATGTAAACACGCACACATTTTTTGGATCCTCGGCGCGTTCTCCAATATTTTAAACTGTGACGACTTGGTGTTTGCGCGTGGGTTATTTTGATCCCAATTTCAAAAGCCACTTCTCAGTTCCCCAATCTTCAAAAGATCAGTTCCATCGCCGGTGCCAAGCAAAGCAGGCAAACCCTCTCCAATCAACTCTATTTGTCGGGGGCCATTGTTTGTCATACTTGGAGTTAGTGTTAAGCCTTTCTATAGCCTGCAAACATGTTTTTTTCACCCCCCTTCTGTTTTTGTTTTTGAAGTGGGAGGCAAATATGGGATTGAGGAGAGGGTGGGGGGGTTGCCTACCAAACAGCAGTAGCGTACATCTGTGATCCTGGCCCGATGTTTTTCTCGGTTTGTCGCTAGTCCCTCACGCACGCAGCTTTTTGCAGTGGATTAAGTGCTTTGGGACAAAAGGCCGAACCAGGATGTGCACACGCGTAGACACACAAATAGACGGGATGGCCAGTATTTCCTGTCAAACTCAATGCACCTCAAACTCTGCGTCCCCCCCCCACACACGTAAGCTCCAAGCAATAAAGAGGAATAGAAAACAACCAACTTCTGTGAAAATTATCTTTTTTTTTTTTTTTACTCCTTCCTCTTTTGTCTATATTTAACCCTGCCTACCAATTACCATTCCTTCGCAACATTTTCACAGACTTTATCATACAGGATATTTTTAGCTGGAACGAGGCAAGGTAAAGGCTTTCGAAAAAAGTAAAAAAAAAAGTTGTGGAGCCAAGTGGAGCGTGGTCACCCTTAACCTCAAGAACGCAACTCCCTAACCTCCCATAATGCTAAAAGGCGGGGTATCCCTCTTGGCCCTTCCTGCACCCCCCCCCCTCCTCCCTCGCCTGGCGTCGTGGAGCAGCAGCTGGCTGACCTGTCCCCGGCGCTTCCAAACCCCTAATAGCTGACCTGCGCTGTCTGGACTGGCCTCCTCGCTTTTGTCTACTGTCTGGCTTAGTTCCTCTCTGTCAAACATTGCTACCGGCGACCGCAGTCGGCATTCCCACACAGCGAGAGGAGAGGGGGAAGAAAGAAAGAAAAGAAAAAAACTTCGCACCCATGCACGCACACTCTTTTCACGCTCGGCACGCTTTGTCCGAAGACCGTACAATCTCAATCGCTCGCGCGCCCTCTCCAAACTCTCACCACACATTGCGTTAGATTCTTTCTTCTTTAGACGAGCATATTATGAGAATACAGTTAGACCGATCATTGTTATCAAGTCAAAATTAGCGTTTTTTTTTTTTTTTTTTTTTTTTAAATGAAACGGTCAAAATGAAGCCACACAGCATCGTTATAATACTTACCACAACTTCGAATGCCGGTGGAGAGAAATCGCCGGTTTTTTCGTTTTCAAAAGCTTCCAAGCGCCGGGCAGAAGGAGAAGCCGGAGCGAAAGGAAAGGATCGTGCGGCTGAAAAGTTGTCGTCGGAATGAGTTGAACTGGTTGCTCCTCTCCGGTCTGTCTGTCTCTCTCGCCGAGACACGACACACTTCTGACAGTCTCTGCCTCTAGTGGGAACTCAGCCAGTAGTTTGCAAATACAAGTGCCTTACAAATCTCCAGCACACCCCCCTCTCTCCCTTCACTCCCTCCCTTGCCTTCCCTTTGCCTGGGCTCCCTCCCTCCCTCGCTCCCCCCTCTTCGCTCTCGCTCTACCCCTCTGCGCGCCGACTGATAAACGCATTCCCACACCACCCTCCGACACAAAAGTCTGGACGTTTGGAAGTTATTGAGCTGCTCCACATTTTCCCGCACGCACTATATATGAGGCGGCTGACGGACGGGAGGCGCACGGGAGTCACGTGACGGTGAGAGGAGCCGCGTCATTGGACAGGAGCCCGGGAACTTCACGGGGGGGGCGAGCCGCGATTGGACCGGAGCTCTGGCCATTGAATGTATGGGAGCCCCTCTGTTCAATGGCTTACGATGTATATCTGGGTGGAGTTATGGTGACGCCGCGCAGGAAAAGAGGGAAAGATATTGCTGAGTTTTTTTTACGTTTTTTAAAGGACTTTGAAGGATTGTCGGTGGGAAGGGCAGCGCGATGGAGAAGAGGGGAATTCAGGATTTAAAAGGCATTACAGAAAATATGTGAAAGGAGATTTTATGATTTGAACCAGCCATTTTCTATAATGGATACTTTAAAATGTGCATTTGATATATAATTATATACTTTATCAGCACTTTTCAGACATCAAAACAATTTACATCTGCAAACACTTTACCGTCCACCTCCAGAATTCGCTTCTATGGGCAAATGCATCGCTAACGACGCGATGACGAGGGTTATTGCTACAAGACATGACAAACTCTTCTTTATTGAGTGCTCAAGAAGTACATATTTACCGTATTTTTTCATAATTTTGGCCGAGGTGCAACTTCTGCTTATATTTATACTTATATACTTATACATATAATCCAGAGCAATTTATATGTGATATTATTTGTTATTTTCACACTTGCAACCACATTTCATACTCCAGTGTGACTTATGTATGTTTTTTTCTTCACTATTAAGCATTTTTTGGCTAGTGCGACTTATACTCCAGTGCGACTTATGTATGTTTTTTTCTTCACTATTAAGCATTTTTTGGCTAGTGCGACTTATACTCCAGTGCGACTTATGTATGTTTTTTTCTTCACTATTAAGCATTTTTTGGCTGGTGCGACTTATACTCCAGTGCGACTTATATATGTTTTTTTCTTCTCTATTATGCATTGTTTGGCTGGTGCGACTTATACTCCAGTGCGACATATGTGTTTTTTTCTTCTGTATTATGCATTTTTTGGCTGGTTCGACCAGAAAATACAATTAACATTTTATCAACTGTAAATCCAAATAAATCACATGGCTGTATTCATCATAGTCATTGTGCTTGGTAGTTAGTCTAATACGGTATCCAACCTTATTTCATACATGTTTTCACCCACAGCAACTAAAGCGACCTTTGGCACATCTGCCCTCTCTGATGTGGAAGTGTCTGTCCGTGTTTATCACTTTTAACATATGCATTTTGTTTGTGCCGTGCCCTTGAGAGCCGATGGCAGAGCTCGAGCCTGGAGCTGTGCCAAGTGCTTTCATTCACACCTGATTAGATCACTCTGACCTGGATTACAAGCTCCACGCATCTGCACGCCTTTTCAACAGTGTTTAAACGTTTAACTACCATTTGCTTCTACTACAGTCTTTATTGATCCTTATCGTTTGGTACGTCCAACACGCAAGAAAATGTCAACAAATTGGATTATAATGACAAATGTGTAAACCTTCAGATTTAAGTTTAAGAGTTTGCAGGTTCCTCAACAAGACTGAGAGAGAAAAAAATAAGTCATACAAATAATTGCAATAATATTTGTTATATATGACTTAGATGAGCATGTGCTGGACAATGGACCTACTGATCTTTATATAAAATGATTAAAAAAAGAAGTTGGCACCCAAATTTTCTCTATATAGAAAAATGTAATCTCTATATGAAGGTTTAGGTTAATGTGTCTGTTTCACAAGAGTCACTTGTATATGTCCTTGTTTGATTTGTCAGTTTCCAGTCATGGCAGGATTATATAATGAGGATATGGTCATATTAGAGAGTGCACTTCTTCAAATCCAACCAAAGCTGGATTTACACATTTTATTATTGAATGTGGGGCTTGTTTTTGTTTCGCTTGTACCTTTCAGGACATTCACCGTATCGAGTGAACTGGGAACTTTTAAACTTCTAAAGACGGATTATGTCCTGTGTATTACACTCATAATATCTGCATTCCTAAAGACGCTAAAAATGTAGTTTTTCATCCGCTAACTGAGACTGATTTCAGAACACGACAGCAATGTCTCGACACACCGCCACTTTAAATAAATGTATAAAGGCCAGATGTTTGCTGAACAATGGATTTTCTGTTTCTGTTGCCACGAAATACAAGGCTCTCCGTGTTGTCGCCCATGGCAAGTCCAACAAATGAAGATTTCCTTTTTGGAAATGTGCACAAATTTGCTGGAAAAAAGTACATTTTATCTCAGAAATGCCAATGCTTTCAATTCCTCCTAGATCAGTCTGATTTGGAGTTGGAATCAAAGCCTTTACCTGTCCAAAGAACACCAACAAAGAGCTTTTCAAATTAAAAAAAAAATGATATAATTGCAGTAGTAATTGCTTGACTGAAATACAAAATAAACTGAAAGATATTAACTTGGTAGAAACAGTTTTCCCAAAGCTAAATGTTTGGTAAGATCTTCAGTAAAGTCCTTTGTACGTCCAGCTGCTTCGCCGTGTTGCTTTTGGCTCGTTTGGATGCTTCGCGTTTGGTTTTCTCCTGCGATTGGTCTGATCCACCGGTGGATTTGAACGCATCAGTCAAGATGGATTCTCCTGTGCATTTGTGAACTTTGAGAATTCATCTTGATTACCTCAAACTTATTGTCTGTAACTCCAAAAGTAAATCCCCAAGTGCAGTCGAGAGTTCAAAGTTTCTTGAAAGGAAAAGTTTCATCATGTAAGTTTGTAGATGAAAGTCCACTTTTCTGCTTTTGTTTGTCCATGTATATAATTGTGTCTCCTCCCCTATAACAACCAGCACCATGTCGTTTTCACATTTGCATGATTCATATCGAACAAGGCATCTGGGTTTGGATCAGCTAATTATCCTGGCGGGCTTCTCTCTCAAACGCCTCTTTGTTGTGCTAATGCGCGGCCGTGATAGCATCTCCATCCCTAACCTTCCCGGTGCAGGCCGATAACCTGCAGGGGGTTTGGGGCGGTATGTAGGGCGCAGGGAGCTGGGACACGTCAGGGTGGGGGGGGTTATTTTGAGGTGTCCTGCAGCTGTGCCCATGATGTTGTCGACCTGCCCTCCCCGAGACTGAAAACGGCACTCGACCCGCGGCGCTTTCGGGCGACTTGTTCCATAGCAAATTTCTGAGAACTTTGAAGAATGGCACATCCTGGTATGGACTAAATATAGAGTACTGTAGTTTAGAAGTTTGTTTGAATATTTGTATGTGGCTGTATAGTACAATGTTTTATACAAATATACCATTCTGCTGGTTTGGAAAATGTAAACGCTGACTGTTTATTTTACGTAATTCAGTTAAAGTATTCACTATAAATCAATGAACCAGGGAATGATGAACTTTTTCTGCTTGAGATCCACATTTTAATTCAGCAAGGCCCAAGATCAGGTCACAAATATTTATTGAATAGTAGACATTTAAGATACTTTAAAAAGGCATTGCATTTTCATATAAAATATACACGGTACATCACTCATTTCAAATTGGTAAGAGAATTTGATTATTTGACATTGATGGTCCTTTGGTTTTGCTCAGATGTCAGGACTAACAACAAGAAGAGTTCTTTGTGAAGGATAAACGGAGTAAACGGGTAGAACAATGATCACGGTGTTGTTTACATTGTGTGGGCTCCTGGGTTCGTCTAGAGTGTTCTGTGTGCAAATCCAAATCCAAATGTAAGTTAGAAGTACCACTGTTTTAGGATCAGGACTCCCGATCGACATCTTTTGTCTGTCACACCTCTGTCACACCTCTGCACACCAATCGTGGAAAGTATTACGGTTTATTAAAGTATTTTTTTTTTTAATGATTATCAAAATAGTGCAATATTGTATTGGCTTATTGTCTGTATGACTCAGCCTGTCAAGTCATTTCTATAGCCCAGCGTCACCACAGCAGTTTCCTCTCAGGGCGTCACAACATTTTGGCTTTTACAGAAATGGTTAGAAAATCAAACCTTTGAACAGTCATCAGAAGGTAAAAGACCAAATGGATCATGTCCCAGAGCGCTGGCCTAAAGCCGCCTCCATCCACACAGTGAGAAGAAGAGAATCATCAAGGACAACCACAGTAAAGGAGAGATCCACTGGACGGATTGTCCAGGACTGATGTACATCCGTCTGCAGAGAGAATGTTTTATCTGTGCTTGTCATGTGTCCAGCGCTGTTGGTGCAGAATTTTAAAAAAGTGTCACAACATAGGTTTATTTTTTGATTTAGAATTTGTTGTACTTTTCATGAGGATTATGAAAACATGCAATCGCCTCTTAAGATGCGAGTGTGTTTATAAAGACACCTGAGGACAGACAATGGTACAGTTGCCACGTTTACATGCACGCCAATCCCATTAGTGGCATAGTAAGG
The DNA here is from genome assembly GCF_026437365.1 of Eucyclogobius newberryi. NCBI lineage: Eukaryota > Metazoa > Chordata > Actinopteri > Gobiiformes > Gobiidae > Eucyclogobius > Eucyclogobius newberryi. The sequence continues at coordinate 10,517,389 of NW_027316278.1, read as the reverse complement.
TTTAAACTGATTTTTGATTCGAATCACAAACATTCCAATTACCCATTGGAGAAGTCCAAGTGTAATTGTATTCCTGCTGCATGTAACCGTGAACTCTGTTAAAGACTAGAAGCAAACTAGGAGCGTCATTTAACTGTATGAGGTAAGAAACAAACACGTGTTTGGACCATAGACTGTACGTACGGTCATTTCAGAAAAAACAAACTATGGTAAAGTCCATAACAGACTACTTGGCATGGGTGTTTTTTTTCTGAGCTTTAGTGTTTTTATTTGCGCCGGGAAATAAATTTAATCAAATAAACATCTTTGTATCACGTTCCTCTGGGCTTCTGTAGCTCAGCGCGAGTGTTCACGGCAGAAGCGTCGGGCATAAAAAGAGTCTTTCCAAAACACACATTGAATTACATTTGCAATGTCAGACACAGTATTATGCTTTTATGAGCACGCTAGGAGAATCAGGAGAGGAATGCTAAAGCGTTAGTTCACTGCTAACGCAGAAACAGTCTGTTGTGTGAAAAGCGAGCCCGGACTGGGACAAGATTTTGGGAGAACTTGCTGAAAAAGCACACTGTCCAGTGCAGACACAGGGACCAACGTTTTAGAAGTGACGCTCCTCCTTTGCATGTTTGTGCGGCACAGCCCAGAGAAAAGCAAAGGAGAAAAGCTCAGAACCTGCACTGACAGCTTTGAAATAAGCAACGTATAATTACTGGTAAATGTTGTGAAAGTGCACATCACATATTTCACTCATATTTCACTCTTTATCCCGGGCCTACCTTTAAATACACCACCAACAGATTTCTCCCCATGGTCATGATTTACAACATGATCTCTTCTCAATACAAATTAACATTACACAGCCTACATGCTCCTCTCTGAGCTTTTATACTTTGTGAAGGCCTTTTCTATTTGCAGTCTACGACACAAAAATAAATACATTTTTTGTAATTTTTTTGTAGTTTGCAACATTTTAGTAGACGGGTGGAAAGAAAATAGGAAATCGAATTTTGGAAAGATTTTTTTTTTTTTTTTTTTCAGACCCCTCCATAATTACTAAGTGGGAAAGTTTGCAAAATCGCAGGGTGTTCAAATACTTACTTTCCTCACTGTAACTGTGGGACCTTATATAGGTCACTAATCGGCAGGCTCCTGTCCGGGTCCAGGCCCTGCCTCGTCCGGAACTGAACCTCTGACACGAGACTTTGGAGTTAACCGCTTCAGCCCCTCATTGACAGAGAAGGAGTAGTACAGCCTAAAGGCAGAGGTGCTGATGAGCCGCAGAGACACCAGGCCGTGGTCATGGCCTTGTATGAGCCGGCCCAACTTGTCCGGCTATGAAACCATAATTTCTTGGCCCGGCCCGAGCTCGATACCCGTGCGGACCCCCGTGCGTTGCCCGTGCGTGCCTGTGCGGACCCGTGCGGACCCCCGTGCGTCAGATCGCAGTGTTGTGTGTTTTATTATGACTAAAAAAGAAGCGCTGTGCTTTGCGACACTTGACTTTCCTGCTTTTTACAGCAATGAGAGGAACGTAAAGGTGGGAATGTTTTTTTGCATGTAACGCCAGTCGGCCAATCACATTGCTGCCTTCAGTGAATTTCTGTGCAGAAGTCCAGTGTCGGATCATAACCAAAGCAGTATTCGGCTCCACATCTCATCTAAGCTTTATTCTACCTCAAAACTTTTAAAAGAGCAATGAAACATTTATACTTATTATATATAGTGGTTTTAATACTTATTAAAACCACTATATTTAGACTATTTAATATGAAATATAATTAATTGACCACACATGGACTCCAATCAAGTTGTAGAAGCATCTCAATGACAATCAGTGGAAAAACAATGTACCAGGGTCATGGCAAAATCATGGTTTGAAAATAATAATAATAATTAGCAAAGAATTTAAACAACCTCCTTTCAAGTGGTCATTATGTGGTGTTTGTAGAATTGAGGCTAATAATAAATTTGATCCTGTTTGGAATGAGGCTGTAACATAATTACATTCCGGATGCACTGTATTGTCCCCTCTCCTTTAGTTAACAGTTAAATCCACTGCACAACTATCACAGATTAGACTAAGGACTTGCATACTTATGCATTGGTCGGTTTAGCGTCAACCGATGTGCACTGGCCTGGCGAATGCGCTGAACCAGGTTTTCTGCCCATAGCACTTTTGAGGGAGTCATGCTTGATCTTTCTGGGCCACAAGGAAACTAGGTCACTAGTCCCCCCCCCCCCCCCCCCCCCCCCCCCCCCTCTGCGTGCGTGTAGAATAAAAGTGTAAAATAGGGCTTTTACATAAGGATGGGCTCCACAGATATGCCACACGCTGCTGCTCTTTCCGACATTCCCCTCTCCGTGCCCTGCCCCCCGCCTCAATGCCACGCGGTGAAAAGATGAAATTCTCATCCTTGGTTCAGATCCCTAAGAACGCTTGGGAAGGCAGGATCTTATTATCACACCAAATTTGCAGTGCACAGAGTGGGGCAGATTAGATGCGTCTTTTTAGCCTTTGAAGTGTATTTTCCGGAGCATTGTGCAGCCGGCAAATTCCATCAAGCGCCGAAGAGAGCCGCGATAAGACGGGCGCGCAGTGAATGCCACCATATTAAGAGCTGTCATTTTGAGCAATAAAGATGAAACACTTGCAAACTCCGTGCAGAAAATCTAAATATTTTCCCTCCTCGTAATTTCAGCAGTGTCATTCACAGCCGCGTTATGGGGGAAGCCACAGGTTCTCCGGGAAAAAAGGTGCCAATTGGGTTAAACAAAATCTGTCGTCATAAATGGGATGGATTATGGAGGTGAATAGTGTGGCAATTGTGGAATGAATGAAGGTTATTATTTTTCACTGTTGCGTATTGATACCCTCTCTACGGAGCAAATTCTTCTCGGGTAATCTATAACAAAGGTTTATTTGTGAATGTGGAATTGCCATAAACGGGTCTGGGCCAACCATAATAATGAAGCAATTTGTCTTGTGTCATATTTACTTTTTGTTGGTATTTTGAACCTGGGCAAGACGCATCACCCACTTCTGCAGTCATGGTGCGTGGTTGAAAAATGCACCAACAACAAATGTATAAATATAACCAATAGAAGAGCTGATAAAAGGGTGTAAAGGCAAAACGTAAAGCTTTCCAAGATTGTATACCAAATATCCAATCCATGGCATATTTCTGCTGGTTTAACTACAATGTTTATATGATTTTACTCTACGTTAAGATAAGATATTCCTTTATTGTCCCACATGGGGAAATTTCATTGGTGCAACGCAGGTAGATACAGAGATAGATACAGAAGAACAGATCACTTATAGGAAGTCTGAAAAACACTTTCAGTAGAAGATCTCCTATAAATAAATAAAAACTCCCATAGACAAATAAATAAATAAATACATAAATACCATTGCATGTGATCACGACAGTAATTGCACGTGAATATGTGTCACGACAGCACATAGATTGCACATGAATTTCACATGAATTGCACATGAATTCCAACAGCAATTGCACATATGACAGAGTTGCACATCAGTATTAGGTTAGGTCAGTATTGCGAGTGTTCAGTACTAACAGTTTTTGTTATAAAGTCTGACAGCAGCAGGAAGGAAAGACCTACGGAACCTTTCCTTCGCACATCGAGGGTGGATCAGTCTCTCACTGAAGCTGCTCTCCAGAGCAGAGAGAGTGTCCTGCAGGGGGTGACACTCATGGTCCAGCATAGATGTGAATCTAGCCAGGACCCTCTAGATTCACATCTATGCTGGACCATGAGTGTCACCCCCTGCAGGACACTCTCTCTGCTCTGGAGAGCAGCTTCAGTGAGAGACTGATCCACCCTCGATTAGTTCTACTAATTTGACCATATGGGTGTTCTTTCTTGTGTTGCAGGCGACCGAAGCCTCGTGCAGGAGCTTTGGGCCAAAGGTGGGTACTGAACAACTCCCAACATGCATCATGGGTAGTTTAGAGTCACCGGGAATGTTTTTAATTCCACATCGTTCTCATCCAATGTTTTCTCTGTGCAATATTGTCCCATGTAGTTGCTTCTCACCAAACAAAACATTTTAGAAATTTACTTTTCTTCCTCCAGTTGATTTTAGAATAAGCTCTGGTTGTTTTTTCTGACCAAGAAGAAATGGGCACAAGTCAACACTAATTTAGACCAATTTCCCCACATCATTTGAGCCTTAAGTCACTGTCTTGGAGGAAAAAAACACATTTTAGCATCTCGCTAACTTTAGATGACCAGAATATTCAATTTGTACAAATATAAATCATTATTGCTAACTACTGACTGCTACTATGTGTCGAATCCAAAATCATTTATCATGGACACCTTATAATACCACAGAAGAAAGTTGGTTATATTCTAGAACAGCTAAAGACGAGCGTGCTCTGGGAGAAGGCTTGAGTTGCTGCTGGACTTTGATCCAAATTTGAAATGAAATGTCCCTCTGCTTCTCAACTCTTTGCCCTTTGCCTTGAGTGATGTGAGTTTCGGGCGTTTGGGCCCCGGACGATGGGGCTGTGGCCGTAAGATGGGTCCCAAACACAAACGTCATCACTCTGTAATCCTCTGCTGTGGCCCTTCCCCTCTCTGGGGGTGTCTGGGGAGGCATTAGAGGGAGCCGAGTGAGGAGAAGTCCCAGAGGAGGAGAAGTCCCAGAGGAGGAGAGGTCCCAGAGGAGGAGAGGTCCCAGAGGAGGAGAGGTCCCAGAGGAGGAGAGGTCCCAGAGGAGGAGAGGTCCCAGAGGAGGAGAGGTCCCAGAGGAGGAGAGGTCCCAGAGGAGGAGAGGTCCCAGAGGAGGAGAGGTCCCAGAGGAGGAGATGTCCCAGAGGAGGAGAGGTCCCAGAGGAGGAGAGGTCCCAGAGGACGAGATGTCCCAGAGGACGAGATGTCCCATGGGACGAGATGTCCCATGGGCTTTGGGTCCGGTTGCAGCCTTAAATGAAGGACAAACTGTGCCGTTCCAAGCTTTGTGTGCTGTGCTGTTTTGAAGTGGATTGGATTTTCAATCACAGGACTTTTCGGACTTTAAGCCGCTACTTTTTTCCCACGCGTTGAACCCTGCGGGATTCAGAAACCCTGCGAAAATGGAAAAACACAACAATACCTACAAAATACAAAAAATGATAGAGGAATTATACTACACAATGTTAAAAAGGCAAACAATAACAAACTCTAGTATCAATACTCTGTTTGGTAGCAATTAAAGCCATTTATTAATATTGCACTACTTAATATAAATAACATTGTGCATGTTGTGTTTTATAGTAGCTTTTTTTAATGTAATCATGTAAATACCCTAAATACATGATAAGATATTATTATATTTTACTACTACTTCTACATCTAAAACGTCTTTTTATCTAGTCATTGCCCTCTTGTTTGGCTGCTACATTTCATTGCACTGTACATGTACTTGTACATGTACATGTATATGTATAATGCAGTATGGGGAGATGAGGCTTCAGTCCTCCACCGTCGTCTTCTCGCTCACTCATGAGAAGTAACTTCTGCCACATGCATTTTTAGTTTACAATACAATATAAAACATATAAGTGTGCAGGCCAGAGCTCTGCTAGATTTAACATGAATTGTTTTCTCTGGGGGTCCTCCCCAGAGAAAATTATCATGTTTGATCATATGTTCTGCAATTTTGAGCATTTGTACTGCTTTTCTGGCTGGCTGACTATTTTAACACCTAATTTTATGCATGAATTTATTGTATCAGTTTTTATTAGAATATGTTACTATTGTTTTGTGTCATCTCATGGCCAAAACCAGTTGCAGGGCCTGCGGATGGTTATGTCTGGTACAACACATCGCTTTAATGTTTTCATTGATTAATGTTCTTGTTTATGGCCCCTGTCAAAAAATAATGTAATGAACATTAATTTGAGAATTGTATTATCTTTAGCAATACACCTATTCTGATTATCTATAGCAAAGTGAAATTAAGATGACAGAAGAATTAACATCTATAACTCCCAATTGCTACATCACTCATTCATTCATTTGATTTATTTATACAGGGAAAACCCAATAAGAAAAGTTCTCTTTTTCATGAGTGCACTGTTAAAACACAACACATAATAAACCACAAACAAACACAGGATATTAAAACACAAATAAAACATTCAACAAAATTAACTAATACATAAAAACATGTATACATACAATATGAGATACAATTATATAAAACGAATGCATCTGCACTGCGGGTCCTTGACCAGTGCTTTAAAATCCTTAAAATTATTTTATTTAAAAAGTCTTTGTTAAGTTTTGTTTCACAGGAGCAAAGTTGTTGAAAGTCTTTTTTCCTGTCCCTGAGTTGATACGATGAGATTGTAAGATAAAAATGTCCTGAGACCTCAAACAGTGAATACTGTTACTGATAATCGGGCTTTATACACACTAGAGCCTTAGACACAAACAAAAGAGCTGACCCTCAGAGCTGACCCTCAGAGCTGACCCTCAGGGCTGACCCTCAGAGCTGACCCTCAGAGCTGACCCTCAGAGCTGACCCTCAGGGCTGACCCTCAGGGCTGACCCTCAGAGCTGACCCTCAGAGCTGACCCTCAGGGCTGACCCTCAGGGCTGACCCTCAGAGCTGACCCTCAGAGCTGACCCTCAGAGCTGACCCTCAGGGCTGACCCTCAGGGCTGACCCTCAGAGCTGACCCTCAGAGCTGACCCTCAGGGCTGACCCTCAGAGCTGACCCTCAGAGCTGACCCTCAGAGCTGACCCTCAGGGCTGACCCTCAGGGCTGACCCTCAGAGCTGACCCTCAGGGCTGACCCTCAGGGCTGACCCTCAGAGCTGACCCTCAGAGCTGACCCTCAGGGCTGACCCTCAGGGCTGACCCTCAGAGCTGACCCTCAGAGCTGACCCTCAGGGCTGACCCTCAGGGCTGACCCTCAGAGCTGACCCTCAGGGCTGACCCTCAGGGCTGACCCTCAGGGCTGACCCTCAGGGCTGACCCTCAGGGCTGACCCTCAGGGCTGACCCTATGAACCTACATGAATCATATTATCATCAAGCGTGAGAATATATATATTTTTTGTGTCACTAGAGAGTCTTTTGGAGAACAGCATGCATTGTGTTTTATTTGAATTCATTAATCATTTTAAATTAACACAATTTTGTTGAATATTTGACTCACTTGTGCACAAGAAGGTGCCTTAGAATACAGAATATCATCATCTGCATACAAGTGGATGCAACTGTGTTTTAGATTATGCCCAAATTAGTTTATGCAAATTGTAAATACAAGTGGTCCAAGGACAGAGCCTTGAGGAACACAAGGCTCTGTGTTTTCTGCTCTGCCCAAACAGAGCAGAAAGATTAAAAGAGCCAATGTCGCATCCAAGAACATTAAATGAACAGGTGGATCTTTTTTTTTCTATGGAACAGATCACATTTCTTACTTTTTTTTTACTTCTTATATTTTGGCCAACAAAAGCCCACATTTCTCTGTCCTTGGCTGGGACACTGCCGTTAGTGTGAATCACTTTATTTTATCGTTCAGAGGCCTGTACGTACTTTTAATCCGTGTGTAAAGAAGTGGCCCGGGGTTGTGCGCGCAACTGCAGGATGAGAGAAGGAAAAGAAGGTGTGGAACAGTAATGTGAGGCGGGTGAGGCGGGTGAGGCGGGTGAGGCGGGTGAGGCGGAAGAGGCGGAAGAGGCGGAAGAGGCGGAAGAGGCGGAAGAGGCGGAAGAGGCGGAAGAGGCGGAAGAGGCGGGTGAGGCGGCGGGTGAGGCGGCGGGTGAGGCGGGTGAGCACTGGGATGAAGAGAGTGGAGCAGGTTTAACTGTGTGGACAGACACACAAATGACCTGGACAGCGCTGTTTAGTGCCTGTGTCGCCTGCGTATGTGCACACACTCTTCATCAGGGCATGAAACACAAACGTTGGACTCACAAAACGAGAGTGTCACCAGCGTGCGGCGCTACGTGAAGTTTACACAAACTCACGTCCGCCACACAGTCGGGCTATTGCTTCGGCTGTAGGTTTGACTATTTCCTCCGATTGAACTGAAATAAGGCGGTGAAACGTGGTGTCTAACTGTAAGCCTGTTCTTGGACACGCAGACACAGACACATCGGGGCTGGTCGAGTGTCTCTCCCTCGCTCATTCATCTCCTCACTCTTCTTTTTTATACATCCGTAAGTCCTTTCTCCCCCTCGGTATTCATCAAGTGTATTCACAGTCACGTCGTGAGGCAAGAGTTAAAAGTGAAGCCTCGTGCGGTCAGAGGTGGTGCGCGCCGGCTTATGGATGATCCCGCTGCTTTATTAACGTTATGAATGATGAATATGTCCATAAATGCAAAGGGGAAATCCAACCAAAACGGACCTGATCTTTTTATAGTATTACATTGCCTTTAATTTTAACTTTTGTGTTTGTTCCTTTCAAAATTGTCAAACATTTTCCATCAAGTTAGTCTAGTTGTACAAATGAATGGACTGACTTGTGCCTAAATGTACCTAAAAGTGCCTAAATGTACCTAAATGTGCCCTAATTCAGCCTAATCACTGCTGGGACTGAGACACTGCATTGTCCTTGTCCTTGTTCCACAGTTTCTTTAGTTTTTTTTTTTTGGGAGATTCCAGTTCCCACCAGTTCTTCTTGAGGCTGAGGTATTTTTGGACGGGCGTCACTAAATAGAGGGTCTTGCTTTTGGGGGGTGCACTCCCCTTTCCCCGCTGTCGGCCCCACCCTTTTATCTGAACCACATTCTGAAGGCGAAACCGTCGGATTTAACCAGAATCGTACGATCCGATTCTATTTTGAGTCGCACGTAGCAGGCCCACCACCGCCACCAACTAACCATCAGGCAGAAAAACAAGCTATAAAATACTAGAATATAAATACCGTATTTTCTGGAGTATAAGTCGCACCGGACTATAAGTCGCACCCGCCAAAAAATGCATAATAGAGAAAAAAAAAACATATATAAGTCGCTCTGGAGTACAAGTATATAAGTATAAATGTAAGTATAAGTCGCACCCCGGCCAAAACTATGAAAGAAGAAAAAAGTCCGGAAAATATGATAAACAATTAACTTGTACATGTCCAACGATATAGTCCCAGTTAGAAAATTACAAATATACATAAAGGCAGAAAGTGATAATTAGCAGTACATGTTGTATTATCCTCACGTAAATGGAACGTGATGTGACTTTCTTGAGTCAGTGTAGGTATGACAGAATCTTATTATGCAAAATCAACTTTAATGAGCTTTTGCCCGCATTACAACCGTGTTTCCTCATCATTAGTTTACGTAAAGTTGTGTTTTGATTGATTCTTACGTGTTTGAGTTCATCTTTTGTCGTCTCTAAAATGTCTCGCAGCCTCTTTTCCAAGATATAAGTCATGTAAATTACAATCTACTACTTGTTATGGTTAAATGTCACTCTGAAGAGGCGGAGCTTATAATTTCTGCAGTTTGGAACAGGAAGTCATTGGAACCGTTTGTAGTACTAAGCCATTTTAGATCGATATCATGGTTTACAGTTAACAAAATGTAAAATAACTATTTATATTCTAGTTGCTAAGTATCTTGACAAAAATATGTAAAAATGCATCACTCTTTTTAAATAACAAAATAAAAGCCGTGATCTGTTCCAATATCATATTGCGTCCCTACTGCAGTTCCTGTTAACAGCCTGTGGAGGCGCTGTGGATGTGGAAAAGCCTGTCAAAAAATGATTTGTGGGGTGACATGAACATTTTAAATTGGCATTAATCGGGTAAAGACGAGGATTATGAAGTCCTTCGTCTAACTTCATATTGTCATTAATATTGAGCCCTAATTTCTAGTTTGGTTATAAAATTATGACATCTATAGCAACGATTACAGGTGAAGTTTAATTCAGAAAGTCACAAGAACGCTATGCATATGATAAACACACTTAAAAGCACTGTAGAAAATGTAAATCCGAGACACTATATGTAGGATTATCGCCGCATTTAACCCTTTCGCCTATAGATTAAAACGTGATTGACGCACGACTTGTTACTCGTCGGCTCACTGGAAAACGAGACTTGCATAAATCTTCCATATCTCCGACCCCAACGCAAATCCTCCCAGAGCGAATCAAGAGGGGACGATAAAAGATGGAACACCGCTTTGTTTCTCGGCGCTGACATAAATACAGCGCGTGCATCGTTCAACGCGCCGCCGTCGTGTTCCCCGCCATGGCTTTGCGTCCCGAGTCACCTGATTGATCCCAGGTGCTTCCGTTCCCGCTGCGGCGTATACATTAAAGAATCCGGCTGTGCGTTTTCCCCTATTCAACCGCACGTGAAAACCATATATGTATCCACCGCGCAGAATAATTCATTTGATTCCACGATGAGCGATAATGGAGGCGGTAAGGTATAATTCATGGACGTCCCAGTTCTGCGCGGGCTGTCGATGGAAGTGTCCCACCCCCCCCCCCCCCCCCCCCCCCCCCGCTCTCAGGCGTCTGTTTGAGAAAGCCCCATTTATTATTTAAATCCCTCCATAATTCATCCGTTCGCCTCCATACACCATCCTCTTTGCAAATTAGCATGAGAGAGTGTGTCGCCAAACAAGGAAAGTAAGCAAGAAAAGCAAAGAGATTAGAGCATAGACCTTTATCGAGGCATCTGCGCTTTCTCACAACTGTTATTGCGGCACGATACTGCAACTGTGATCCATCTGTATTTGCACTTTGTTCCTAGGGTAGCTTCTGATTTGATGTTTGTCTCCTAGTTCAGGGGTGAAAGCTGCTCCTGCCGAGCCATAGAACCTCCTGAGTATGATTTAGTTTTAAAAAGAAAAAGTTTCTTCTTGTATTTAGTTTTGTTTTTTTCACAGAAACAGGTAATAAAGTAATCCAACAGTCTGATTCTACCGCAGTTTCTCCTTGTGATGCTGTTTACAGATTCATGTTGTCCGCGGAGCAACCTAACCTTGGATTTTTCCCAATTGTCATACTGTTTTTATTTAGTTTTTTTTAGTTTTTTTAATTTCAGTTCGCACCAAAAAATATGAGCAGAATTTCAATTTTCAGGTCGATCTTGCACTGAAACCTTGGCACCGAACTTCATATTCAACTTTCGTGTAATGTTTTTCGCATTTACACGTTACCATTTTTACCGCTGTTAACGAGAAACAAAGCAAAGCAACATCTCAATCCGACTTTACATATTCCCACTGCAGTTTTCAGTTTGATCTGATGCTGTGTGACATATTGAGTCTAATTTGTAGCCTACAGAAGCAAACAGCTGTGGCCTATTTAGTGGTGTTGTCGGGTGATGTCAGTGCCCCTGCCCCGCTCTGGGCGCTCGGCATGGGCATGTCAGGAGCGGTTTGCCCAGCGCCTCCTGAGGTGGGCAGGGGTCCGCCAGCTTTCACATTAATGTGATAAGTCAAGCGGCAATGTTAACATGCTGCTCTGGAGATGCCTAATAAGCATTGTTAAATATGTGCCGCTGCCACATCCCACATCCGCCTGTGCAGCGCTAACGCGGCCAGATTTGTCTCCGAGGAATTGAAATGGCAAATGGTGCAACAAGAGCCCAAATGCCCAAATGCCAATGAAAAGAGTTAGAAATATTCAACACAACAAGGAATCATTTGGTTGCGTAAAATTGTGTGCAATATCCAGTAAACAAAGATTGTGCTTTTTATGTTAATTTTCCATAAGTGATGATGGTTTAGACTCGTGTGTATCATTTATATTTTAATATGATGCGCGTGGCAGAAAATAAATCATTATCACAAATACATAACACATTTTCTTTGACTTTTTCAGGTCACTGCCCATCTGCCCTCAAGTGTGCAGTTATTTGCATTAGCATTACTTGAGCCAGATGCCCTTCCAACACAGTCCTTGTTTGTGACCTTTGGAGGCTGGATTTTGTAGCTCGAAACGATTCATAATTAAAAAAAATGCATCACATACAAAATTGTAAATATATCAAATATGACCTCAATCATTTTATAGCTGATTTGTGCCTTGACATCGATTTAAAACAAAAAAATAACACATATTTAAACATTGGAGCATGTATGTGGGTTCAGAGCCATTTGCTTTAAAGTCACTTGAAAAAGGCAGCGGTTACTTCTGAACAATTGTACCCGCTGCATGTTAGCACAGGCAAGGGTGATAAATGTGTTTGTTAATCAGCTAAAAGCCTGTCAAAGTGGCCCCTGAGTGAATATTGTATATGAGAAAGTGAAATATATATTTTCATTTGCAGCAAATGAGGATTGTGTTTGAGCCTCTTTGTTTATTACAGTTGGTGCGGTTACATTTTACATTTATATCAGTTTTATTGAAGCGACGGGTCCTCTACCTGCTCGTCTCCTGCTCTGCCTAGAATATTCCATAGCATCGTATTAAACTTGTCCATCTTACATTTGCGCCTCTAAATATACATTAAAGGAAGCTGTTTTGTGTAGTCAGTAATTAATTGCAAATCAAATGTAGTCGCAATGAACCAAAGTCAGTGATTGAATATTTACCAAAGCGTACTGCGGTTTCAGACGTGAGGATCCTACATCATATTTTTGCTGAAAATGTGCGTTCCAGGTCAGAGCCATTTGCACAGAGAGCGCGGAGCCTCCAGAACACAGTCCCACAGAGAGGCAGGCCTCAGCTTGTCTGTCCGAGTGTCCTGACTGAGCATATAGACACAACATGAGCAGCAAACATCACACGCTCACATTCCTGCCCTCTGCTCTGATTCAAGCTACAAGCAACGCTCAAAGGATCCTGCTTTTCCGTGGATTGATCGAAAGAACCACGTTAGCTGCTTGCAGTAAGAAACAGGCTCGAGCTGGTTGATGCTTTGGTGCTAATTGTAGGTTATTTATGAGTTATTTGATAGGACTGACTGCATATGAGGCAATGGATCCACTTTAAACGGGCTGGTTAATGTGCATATGCACAGCAGATTTACCACTGAGGACAATATATTGTCATTGTATAAATGCTTCATGCCATTATGGATCAGATCCATAGACTGTTTAAATGAATAGCTAGCACTAGCATGCTAGCTGCCGTGTTCTGAATCAGAAGTGAGCGTGACTCAGTCACTTTCTGTTGAAATATCTGCACCTCTTTCTCTGTAACTGCTGCTGTCTGACTCATCATTGTGTCACCTCTGTGTTTTTATTTCACTTTTGTCTTTGTAGATATGAACTATAATAACTAACCAATCAGGCGCCTTCTTTCCCCGAGGTCAGCTCCAGCTCCTGTTGGCAACAGTTTTGATTGACAGCTAGCACAGCTCGTTGCTAAGCGCCGGCCCTGTGGAAACCAGTGGCGTGGGCCGGAAGTGTGCGTGTCCCTTCTACAACCTGGTTCCAGATTGGCTCCAAATATGGAACTCGGCTCCACCACAGCCGCTATATCTGTATCGCTATCCTCCACGTCCACTTACAGTCTGTGTTCAGAACCCACTCACCGGTTCTACAGCGTCTTCAGTGTTGTACCCATGTTGCAGACTCCTTTATAGGTCTCTTTTCTGAGGGTGGTCTGGTGGTCTGCCGCGCACAAAGTACAAGTTAAGACATTTTACATTATGACAATATGTGTACCTTAACTTTCACCTTAACGCGTCCCTCACCCATGTCCTGTGATTAGTGGCGACAGGAAGGGCGTCTGGCATAAAAACACAACAAATGAATATGTTGCTGTACAAGCTCGGTGATTGTTCGCCAAGAGAACCTTTACAGTTTTGCGCCTCAGTACTCTGTGTAGTCAGACCTGCATTTCTCACATTTCTCAGTGTGTTCAGGACAGACAGGTACGGTATGTGCAGCGTGATCAGGCCAGTGACACGTGCAGGACGCAGGCAACAGCGTCAGGCTGTGTCGCATTCCTCGGTTAGAGCTTCAAATGCGATGGATATTCCCCGTACTTTGGTTTCACGTTGGTATTGCTCGTACTAATCCCCTTGAAGTAAGTGGAGTTTTACTAGTGTCCGACTCGAAATATAATGTCTCTCATCCATAGGTTGTACTATCAACTTCAAAGCCGCTGCATTATATTGTACGCACATTTGAATTTGTTTGCTTTGGCTGCACTGGCGCTCGTTTGAAGCCGTTTCAAATTGCTCTTTTAATACCACATCATAGGAATTACCATAAGCACGAGGCTGGCTGTAATTAAAAGTGCGGTGGATGTCAGAGGCGCTGGCAGGCCGAAGAATGGGCCGAGAAATCCTACATTTTAAACACGAGAAGGAGTAAAGAAATGGGATCTTTATAGCTCAGATGTCTTCAGTGCGTGCATCACTTTGAGGCGATATTATGTAAGGAGTCAGAGAGCAGAACGGAACTGCATAATGAGCACCTGTAGAAGGAGCCGACTACCGGTAAATACTGCAGGGAGGACCTTTGCTGTCAATGTGCATCGCTTTGGGTTCGGTCTTAAAAGTTAAATCATGTGCATACTTTTGATTTAATAATGTCTTTCCATAAAAAAAAAATCAAAAGTACCGCCTTCAGTACTGAATGATGAATACTTGAAATGTATCGCAATTGAATCAACATTTTTGAATGGGTGGCAACAGTGGTTATATGATGGAAAATAGATCTAAATATCTCATTTTTATTAGCCATGTAAAGTGTGCTGTTGATATAAATAAGACCTTTACAAACAAATAGAATTCTTATCGTTCTTAAGCATCGTTATCACAGCTGGAAGTGTTTCATGTGCACTGCAAACTGAATCTTATCTTTACAAACCTCTGGAGTCACTTTTACAGGCACAATTCCTTTTGTAGAACCAAAATATCCGAGCATCTCAGAACAAACATTCTTACCGTATTTTCCGGACTATAAGTCGCACTGGAGTATAAGTCTCACCAGCCAAAAAATGCATAATTGAGAAGAAAAAACAAATGTAAGTTGCACTGGAGTATGAAATGCGGTTGCAAGTGTGAAAATAACAAATAATATCACATATAAGTCACTCCGGAGTATATGTATATAAGTATAAATATAAGTATAAGTCGCACCCTGGCCAAAACTATGAAAAAGGTGCGTCTTACAGTCCGGAAAATACAGTATATAGAACTTCAAACACTCCAACTGGAAGTTAAATGCTCTTTTAAACCACTTACTGGATTATTTTAACCAGTGTCAACTGCTCTTTTCTTCATCACTTTTTGGCTCCTCTCCATTTAACTCTTCACCTGTCCAGGGGCCTCCACCGCTCACCTCCGCCTGTCGCCCCGGCCCCGGTGCCCCGTGCCTGGCTCCCTGCCCGGCTGATTAGAGGTCTGCCCTGGGCGTAATGACAGAATC
Organism: Eucyclogobius newberryi; assembly: GCF_026437365.1. Taxonomy (NCBI): domain Eukaryota; kingdom Metazoa; phylum Chordata; class Actinopteri; order Gobiiformes; family Gobiidae; genus Eucyclogobius; species Eucyclogobius newberryi. The sequence continues at coordinate 10,502,086 of NW_027316278.1, read as the reverse complement.
CTTGTTCCTGTCGGCTCTTGCAGCTCACAGTGGGCTAATAGCCACGTTAGCCCACGCAGCGTGTCATTAGGTCTCCAGCCGTAGCCCATTTTCGAGGCTAAATCACAGGGCAAAGCGGGCTGGAGATCACAGTCACACCGGTGCAGTGCGGAGGCTGCTCGCGCACGTCCACCCCTCCACCCTTTAGGGCTTAATAAAGACAATAAAGAAACACGCCGCGTTAACGTCGGGGAATTACTACAACACTCGGCGCTCATGTCGAATCGAAGCAGTGCTGTGACATCGAGGGCCGGAGTGAAACTTACTGGAGGCATAGCAAACACAACCACGTTTCACTTTGCATAATACGTTTGCTCGCCTTTTCACCTGAAGCTCCTCGATTCCGTAAAACGTAGCATTAGTTCTAAATTCTCATTACATTTGCTCTAGCCAGGAACGCCGTCTGCAGTGTTGTACCCAAGGACCCACGCTCCAGATCGAGAGCCAGACCCTTGATCCGGAGTTTCCAGCTAGAACTCGTACGTGCGCGTTTTTCTGGTCGATGTGCTGTTGACCTGATGGCAAACGCATACACAAAAAACCACACATATATATATATATATAACTGCACTTGTACATGAGCGTTTCTATCAGAATCATCACTCGAAGCCCGCCTCTCATGGCTGACAGTGATTGGATGTTGCACGGTTATCAGTCGGATGATTAGCGGAGCGGCGTAGCATCTATCATAGCTCGGGCTAATCTGCTTTGATTATTAGCCGCTAAGCTTCGCCTGCATGCCGGGCCTGTCAAGTAGGCGGCGGACAGAAATGAGCCTGCCCTCGCGTTGGTGTTCATCTATCTGGGCGCACTTGTCAGACTGATAATTGCATCTCGCGTGTCCCGCCCGTATCGCCACGCCGGGATCAGTCCAGCGGTGCTCCAGTGACGCGCGAATGCAAACAGATTTACTCCCAATTAATTCCTTCCGTTTAAATACTTACCTCATCGTATCGCCGCTGATTTCTTTTATGGGGCTTTGGTTGACTTGCCATTACGGGCTGAGACTGTTAAGGGGGACGCACATGTTTCGAGAGTTTGCGCTGGAGATTTGTCGTGTATTTTGAGCGACTGTTTAACGTGAAATGATGCAACTATGATGTGGTGCATAGATCTAGTCCATTTCATATAAAGAGCTTTTCATACAGCACCGTGCGTTACATTTTAAAATCCCTTTAACCCACTGTATGTTCCTCTTTTGAAGAATCATTTTATAACTTCTATGTCATCTTTGAATAACGATATTGTACTATGTTTAATACTCAGAGGTGCATTTTTTACTTTACAATGATGAGCTGTTATAGTAGCATTTATTTAACTAATCTATTAACTGAGCTATACATGGGTTCCAAAGCATGAGCTGATGAAATGTGTTTATGAGTAAAATTGAGCTGCAATTGAATGAAAATAATGTGGAAAATGTGTAAATGTTGTTTATTTGTCATTTGTTCATAAACGTGCTCCATAAGGATCCTCAAATTGTTTAAATTCAGCTTCATCTGGATCAGATTTGGTAAAAAGATATTTGTATCATGTGACTTCTTTTGTGTTCTAAACAATTCATTGATTAATCAAAAGAATTATCGCTGGACTAATCGATTGGAAAACATCGTTAGTTGCCGCCCTAGTTGCTTCAATTATAGGCAATAATAAGCCTGTAATTATATAACGTCGATCCATCCATGATATTCAGATATGCTGCAAACAGTTATATCGTTCAACAAACACCCGTCGTCCAACTGGTCGTGGAGCATATTTACAAAGACATAATTTGCTTCAGTAACACACATTATGCTTCTTCTTTCCTAATATTTATCATCATGTAGATCATAATTTGACATTTTGTTCAGCGTAAGCCGTAGCTTTTATTGACCGCCTGTTTATAACTGTTTATAAGCAGATGATTTACTCTCCCGTGTTGTTGAGAAAGTAGTTACGATAAAGTTTTCGACCCTCCATGTATGACCCGGCTTCAGATTCTTCTTTTAAATAATCGGCAGTAAATCCATCGCAGTGGGCGGGGACGGGGGGTAGTTGCGTACCGAAAACGCAGGATAATAAAGGATTACTCAAACTAAAACTTAAGCTCAAGGTTTAAAGCTTATAAGCGTCCTCTTTTAATGTGAAGTATCCTGGCTAAATAAACCACAAATCAACTCAAATTGAAAAAAACGTAAGTCAAATCCAACTTTAACGTCGCCCACGGTCCAGACTCTCCCAAAATCACCGCGTCTCTAATTGAACCGGACAGAGTGTTAACAGCTTGAAATAGTGAGCCTAAACCGCGCTGTATTACTTTCAGGTGTTCTGTAAATCTGAACCCAGAGGGAATCCCACCCCGGCCTCTCACTCCAACAGCGCCGCGTATTCCAAACCCGCCAATTAAACGCGCTCACGTTTTCCGCGCGGCAAATAGATCTCGCGCGCGGGATACGTAACGACCGGCATGCAAATCGAGCGCCTGTTCCACGTACGCGAGCCGTAGCTGACTCGTTGTGCCCCGTTTCTTTGCGCATTGGTCACAGCGGGCTTCTTTTTTTTTTAATACCGACCACAACTTGCCCCCGCGGCAAAAACGTCACGGGAAATAATCCGCCGACGATATATTTAACATGTTCGGGCCTCGCGGGTTCTGTAAGAAGATAAGAAGCGGATTCGTTCTTGATCCACGTGAATCTTAAAGCCGAGCGGTGGGTCGATCCGGCGAGTCGGGATTGGGGTTGGGGTGGATGGGGGGGCGGGGGGCGAGCTGGTTATCATGCGCCAGTGTGACCGCGTTACGCAATCGCCGCTTTCCCTTCCAACCTTTCGACGCCAATCCTGCCTAACTTTGCCCTTTTTAGCGGGGCGTGTTGCGTAAGTTGAGTCGAGGGGGGGAAAAGGGGAAGGGAAAGACGAGGGGCACGCCGTGAATAACATTGGTATTTGCGTGGCGAGGGCTAACTAGAGCAGGAGAATGGCGCTGTTCGGCGAGGTTCACGGCTGTTATTGCTACGGGCCGTGAGCGTGAAGCGAACTAATGCCATCTGACAGTTTTGGAGCAAGAAGAGGAGGGCCGGACAGCGACGGAGGAGAGCCGGGGATGGAGAGCGCTCGGATGGCGGGGGCGAGGAGGACGAAGATGGATGGGTGGGGGTCGGGGTGGAGCGATATGAAGAGTTCGCGGATGAGACATGGACAAAGCGAGAGGGGAAGGGCTAAAGAGGCTGCGATACTGTAGAAGACCCCTTTGTTCGGGAAAAAAGAAAATGGCCTCCGAAGTTGTCGCGTGGCGTTTTCAGGGGGGGGGAAGCCGCGACAAGTGGCGAGGATCGGGGGAACGCGTTGAATGCCGGGGGGGCGTCGATCGAAGTGGGAGGCGAGGGTTGGTCGGGCGCAGGAGATGGTCCCGTCGATGGTTGTCGGGGAGCGGCAGGGTCGGGACGCCCCGCCGTGTTCGCGCGGCTGCCATTTTGAAGATCTGCCTTCGAGAGGAGCAGTCGGCGCCGAAACGTTCCTCCAGATCGAATGTGGCGCTGAGAAAATGTCGATGTGGAGAAATGTAGAGAAATGTAGAGATTAGACGTGTTTGTATTTTTCACCAGATATTTGTCGATTTTTTTTATAATATTTTTCAAAATTGAAGCATTTAAAAAGTTCGATAACGTCTACAAAGGACATAAATGATTGATGCAAACACAGGGAACGCAATGATGGCTCGGAATAAATTATTAAGTATAGAATATGTTTAATTCATTTTGATAAAGCTAAAAATGGTAAAAAAAAAAAAAACAATTCTGAATAAATTTTACTGTATTCACAATGTTTTTTTGTTTTGTTTTTTTTTTTCATTTAATTTCGGTTGCAACTTTGCAGACTGTGGCCGGATAAAGCTATGCATTTTATAAATAACGTATATATAATAACCTATAATAATAAACCTATAATAACCTATATTCAGTTTTATGTATTTGTATTTATTCTTATTCTGTCAATTGACAACTTCATATCAAATAAATTAATACAGGTTGTATTTTCTTTTGGACATATAGGATAACTTTCTCCTTTGATTTTATTCTATTTTTAATTCCTCTCAAATGTTATTAATTAGGTCATAAAGCAAACTTTTAGGAAAACAAACTTGACTGAGCAAATGCCTTAAAAAGCCTCATCCTGGCGCATTAACACAAAAATAAAACCCACTTCTCAGTTAAACAAATGTTATTTTAATCCTCGACACTGAGACACTTTGAGAATTAGCTGCTCTGCGTCTCTTGGATGATAAAGACACGGGCAGGAGACAGACGGAGCAGCGCGGCGAGGGACCCACTGTAATTTGACAGGCTCCAGTCCCGGGACAGGCCCTTTTTTTTTGAAGCGGCTCGAAACACGCCAAACCCGTCATTACGCGCGCACACTGGGACGCCGCGCGCTAACCGCTCGTCCACGCCGCGCACGGCCAAACGCTGACAGACAAAGCGTGTCTGCAGGCCCAAAAACGACAGGGACTTTATGAGGGACTTGAAAAGGCGTTCCACCCAATTCTGTTACAATCGCACTCAAAGCCCATCACTGTCAAATGATGCGGTTCATGCGAGTTTTTTTCTCTTTCTGGCAATAGAAATGATACTAAAAATACAAATATTATCCAAGGAGCTAATTGAAGAGATGAATATTTGGGGTAAAGAGATATTTATGTGATATGATATGTGCTATTTTGGCCTTTAACAGCCATTTTAATTCATTTTTTGAGCATTCAACACTATTTTAGGCAGTGGATCATTTGCTAAAGCAACTTTTTGAATTGGAATATTTCACATGTTTTGTTATGGAGCGTTTTGAAAGTGTCAATACTTCCTTCCTCAGTATGTCCCTGTTTCCTTCAACATAAAACTCGTCCTGGTACAGATGAAACCTCCGTCCGACACACGTCCCGCTTTCCTTCAGAACGCTCGGCTCGGCCCGTCCAATCCCATTCGCCGCTCGCCTTTCATTTTCAGCCGTTCGTCATTTTAATTGCATCACGTCTTAAGTCTGTAATTGGTGCCGGCGCCAATAATAACTCTGCGCCGTATTGATTTGCACGCGGGGGATGAACTGATTTTAAGAAATGCTTAAATTGCTTATACACGCCAGGAAGTACTTCATATCGCTTTGTCTTTGCACTTATAATCACTAATCTTCTGATGAAAACAATGTGTCCTATTTTTGTTTTAGTTTTACACCTGATTTTCTCATGAATTAATTCACTCTTTGCTCTTTGGTTGTGATGGATCTACAAAAAAATCCGTTTGTCCAAGTTTAGTAATCATGCTGCTTTTGAAATATAATTAAAAAGCATTTGGTCGTGACTTGGAATGCTCCTTTTGTTTTATTAAAATGGCTATAAAATACATAAATCAACCTTGCAGTATTTTCTCTGCCTTGACCTACAGTCGAGAGGAATCCACTTGTTTTAAACACAGGCACTATCAGAGGCGCTGCAGACGAGTGGATTCAGGTCCGGAGCCCCCCCAGAAGACCCCCATCATCATTAACTTGTATTGAGTCACTGCACTTTGATCTGTTGGGCCCAGTCTGCTCCGTCCTGGAGGATCTGAGGCGTTTGTCTCGGTGACAGGCAGCTCGGTGTTGGTGCTGTGTGACACCGCCCTCTGGAGGACTCATGCAGCACTACAAGAGCATCTGCAACGTCAAGCTCGTACAGGCTTTTCACTCTTTTTGAAATGACCATTTTTTTCAAATAGCCCACTAGCCATGTTTTTGTGGTTGTATCAAGTAATACTTTTGCATGCTGTTCATCTTTTTAGAAGCATTGTAGCTTTAAGCGTGGATTTTTAGTCAAGTTGTTTCAGAAACATTTAATTAAAGGTGTTTTTTTCTTCTTTTTTTCAGTCAAAAGAAATGACAAGGCCTTGAATAGTTTTGGAAGGCTTTCTTTGTTCATCTATTAAGCTGTATTTTCTTAATGTTTTCATCCAGAATATAGAATATCCGTAGAATGAGATGGTTCCGTGTTCTGTCCAGACACCTTTAACTCGCCCTGGTCAACATGAGACTGTTATAATTCAATCAACTGTTTCTGAGGCCACAGTGTCCTGTGTTGGTTATATAACATTAAGTTGGGTCAGACCCTCCTCCGACCATTTTCCAGGACAAAGACACGGTTTGACCCTTGACCTTAACTGACGCTGACTCATTGCAGCTCTGTGTTTGGAGAGAGAAAGAGAGCGAGAGACAGAAAGAAAACACTGTGAAATACATATCAAACGTAGTCACATTTTCTGCAGAAAAACTAAACTAAATCAAATATATAAAGTATATTTATTTATTGATAATTTTCTATAACTGTGGACAGTAAGTGAATTTGAGGCCATTTTCTAAACCAGTCCAAACCACATAGTGAAGTTGTGATTGTTTTATCTGATACTGGCATTTTAAAGTTAAGCAACATGTGTATCCAAAACGTAGGGGGGCAAAGGTCACGAGGTCAAAAGGCAAACCCAGTCATTAGTCACTGCGTCAGGATCAACTGCAGAGCCGGCCGTGACATAGGTAGTATAGTCTAATGCTAAGAGCACGCAACCACACGCAGCAGCGCCCCGTGCAGCAGCGCCCCGTGCAGCAGCGCCCCGTGCAGCAGCGCCCCGTGCAGCAGCGCCCCGTGCAGCAGCGCCCCGTGCAGCAGCAGCAGCGCCTTCTGCAGCAGCAGCAGCGCCCCGTGCAGCAGCAGCAGCGCCAGCGCCCCGTGCAGCAGCAGCGCCCCGTGCAGCAGCAGCGCCCCGTGCAGCAGCAGTGCCCCGTGCAGCAGCAGTGCCCCGTGCAGCAGCAGTGCCCCGTGCAGCAGCAGTGCCCCGTGCAGCAGCAGTGCAGCAGCAGCAGCAGCGCCCCGTGCAGCAGCAGCAGTGCCCCGTGCAGCAGTGCCCCGTGCAGCAGCGCCCCGTGCAGCAGCAGCGCCCCGTGCAGCAGCGCCCCGTGCAGCAGCGCCCCGTGCAGCAGCGCCCCGTGCAGCAGCAGCGCCCCGTGCAGCAGCAGTGCCCCGTGCAGCAGCAGTGCCCCGTGCAGCAGCAGCGCCCCGTGCAGCAGCAGCGCCCCGTGCAGCAGCAGCACCCCGTGCAGCAGCAGCGCCCCGTGCAGGAATGCCCCGTGCAGCAGCAGCGCCCCGTGCAGGAATGCCCCATGCAGCAGCAGCGCCCCGTGCAGGAATGCCCCATGCAGCAGCAGCGCCCCGTGCAGGAATGCCCCATGCAGCAGCAGCGCCCCGTGCAGGAATGCCCCGTGCAGCAGCAGCGCCCCGTGCAGGAATGCCCCATGCAGCAGCGCCCCGTGCAGCAGCAGCGCCCCGTGCAGCAGCAGCGCCCCGTGCAGCAGCAGCGCCCCGTGCAGCAGCAGCGCCCCGTGCAGCAGCAGCGTCCCGTGCAGCAGCAGCGTCCCGTGCAGCAGCAGCGCCCCGTGCAGCAGCAGCGCCCCGTGCAGCAGCAGCACCCCGTGCAGGAATGCCCCGTGCAGCAGCGCCCCGTGCAGCAGCGCCCCGTGCAGCAGCAGCGCCCCGTGCAGCAGCAGCGCCCCGTGCAGGAATGCCCCGTGCAGCAGCAGCGCCCCGTGCAGGAATGCCCCATGCAGCAGCGCCCCGTGCAGCACCCGGTGTCTTGACACAAGACATTGAAGACTGGGCAGATTGATGAATGTCTATTGAACGCCGCTCTCGTGAGTGTTTGAGTGGTCATTATGATGGGATGGTGGCCCGGTTTATTTGCCCTTTGGAAGTTCAGAAGGAGGAGAGTGGCATTGATCCTTACCTCGGTCAGAGCGGGCGGAGCCAGGGGTCAAAACCAGGGGCCACAAGTCCAGCAGGACACCCACAATTCTGGACATAGTGGGAAAGAAAATGGGCATGTTTACTGTAGACGTGTGGTTCTCAAACTGTGGTACACGTGGTTCTCAAACTGTGGTACGCAGATCCTTCTGCAGTTCATTTGCTCAAGATAAAGTCTACTTACTACTCGTTTGTCCTCTTTTGGGTTTGTTCTCGTTTAGAACTACTTTCAGATCTCTTTTCGACACCGTTCAGACACAGAATAGTCCTGGTTTAGATCTGGTAGTATTCGGAGGGCTATATATATATATATTTTTTAGGTGGTATTTGGTGTGGAAAGTTTGAAAATCACTGCTCTAAAGTATTGGTGATGTTCCACAAGGATGTCTAGATTTTTCGGTTAATCCATAATCGTAACGACTCAATAATAATCGTGAGCAGCATCATTGAGTCATTTAAATTACAAACAATACTAAAAAAAGTCAAACTGTGAAGTACCTTTTTTATCAGGCGGTTTATGTGACAATAGCGTTACTTTTTCTGTCAGAAAGTTTAAAAATAGCACATTTCACATTCGTTTTGGTCATAATACAAACGGTCATGAATAATCTTAAAACCGCAATGTTTAATCTCACAATAATCATAACACTTAACATTTATAGTTTGACACTATTGACAATTGACACTATCTATGAAGATTTGACACTGTATTTCTCGTAAATCTTGCCTTGTACATGATTGTTTGAGTTATATTTTGCTAGAGACTGCCCCGTATAAATCCTGTTGACGTTTCTTCTTGTGTCATTTGGGCCCCTCCCCCACCTCCCCCAGCCCTCGCCCCATTGGTTGGAAGAAGCCCTGACATCTGCATACTCGTACTGTAAAACCAGCACCAAATGCTTTAGACATTTGCAGACTTTGGCTGCTGCAGGAAACAAACTGTTTATCAGCTGTCGACCTGCTCGTCACAATGACTTTACAATTTGCTTAAGAACATGTGAATATAACGTTACAGTCGTTTTTCTCTACAGTTGTTTCTGATCAGAGGTTTGGAGAAGCCAAAAACTGTACTCGAGTAAGAGAAGAAAATAATATTACTCAAGTAGAAGCAGACCAGCGCTGGAGGATAGTGGAACATGCATTTGTTGTTGTGTTGCTTTTAATGGCGGTTGACAGCTAATGAAAAGGTGCACAGTTGTGTAGTTGTACGTCTTCTGTAGTTGTACGTCTTCTGTAGTTGTACGTCTTCTGTAGCTGTACGTCTTCTGTAGCTGTACGTCTTCTGTAGTTGTACGTCTTCTGTAGCTGTACGTCTTCTGTAGTTGTACGTCTTCTGTAGCTGTACGTCTTCTGTAGTTGTACTTCTTCTGTAGCTGTACGTCTTCTGTAGTTGTACGTCTTCTGTAGCTGTACGTCTTCTGTAGCTGTACGTCTTCTGTAGTTGTACGTCTTCTGTAGTTGTACGTCTTCTGTAGCTGTACGTCTTCTGTAGTTGTACTTCTTCTGTAGCTGTACGTCTTCTGTAGTTGTTGCACGTCTTCTGTAGTTGTACGTCTTCTGTAGCTGTACGTCTTCTGTAGTTGTACTTCTTCTGTAGCTGTACGTCTTCTGTAGTTGTTGCACGTCTTCTGTAGTTGTACGTCTTCTGTAGTTGTACGTCTTCTGTAGCTGTACGTCTTCTGTAGTTGTACTTCTTCTGTAGCTGTACGTCTTCTGTAGTTGTTGCACGTCTTCTGTAGTTGTACGTCTTCTGTAGCTGTACGTCTTCTGTAGTTGTACGTCTTCTGTAGCTGTACGTCTTCTGTAGTTGTACTTCTTCTGTAGCTGTACGTCTTCTGTAGTTGTTGCACGTCTTCTGTAGTTGTACGTCTTCTGTAGTTGTACGTCTTCTGTAGCTGTACGTCTTCTGTAGTTGTACGTCTCCTGTAGTTGTACGTCTTCTGTAGTTGTACGTCTTCTGTAGTTGTTGTACGTCTTCTGTAATTGTTGTACGTCTTCTGTAGTTGTTGTACGTCTTCTGTAGTTGTTGTACGTCTTCTGTAGTTGTACGTCTTCTGTAGCTGTACGTCTTCTGTAGCTGTACGTCTTCTGTAGCTGTACGTCTTCTGCAGCTGTACGTCTTCTGTAGCTGTACGTCTTCTGCAGCTGTACGTCTTCTGTAGTTGCGTGTCCTCTGTAGTTGTTGTACGTCTTCTGTAGTTGTTGTACGTCTTCTGTAGTTGTTGTACGTCTTCTGTAGTTGTTGTACGTCTTCTGTAGTTGTTGTACGTCTTCTGTAGTTGTTGTACGTCTTCTGCAGCTGTACGTCTTCTGCAGCTGTACGTCTTCTGTAGCTGTACGTCTTCTGCAGCTGTACGTCTTCTGTAGCTGTACGTCTTCTGCAGCTGTACGTCTTCTGTAGTTGCGTGTCCTCTGTAGTTGCGTGTCCTCTGTAGTTGCGCGTCTTCTGTAGTTGCGCGTCTTCTGTAGTTGCGCGTCTTCAAAGTATGTGTTTTACACTATACCGTAAAAAAAGGGGGGAAGAGCGAGAGAAAGAAAAAGAGAGGGAGAAAAAAAGAGGCCAACAATGCGTTTGGGGAAACCTCCTGTAAGAGTAATTATTATATTACTTATTAAAAAACTGGTATTTTCAACGGATAAACTTTAATCAAAGGATAAACCGTGTGATGGAGTTGCACAAGAAACACAAAACATGAAGCTTTTGTCACTCGCAGTGGAAACAAGTAACTCAAATAAGAGTACTTTTACACTGTTCAAATATATTACTCAAGTAAACATAAAACTCTAGTTCTAGTTCTGACACTGTTGAAAATGTCCTCCAGCCTCAGGCACACGGCCCACACCCTAAAGCCTGATTGTGATCTACAGCCAGAATAACCAGACAAACGTTACAAATATGTGGACAAGCGGTGGGCAATATATCGAAATTTAGATGATACCGTGATGTTGTTTTTAAGACGTGCTAAATTTGAATATAGAGTGAATCATTTATAGTTTAAAAAGAAAACAAATGCTACAAAAAAGCTGATTAAACATGAGAAAGAAAACGACAACAAAAACTTGACCTAAGCTTTTAAATTGGGCGACGTTTCGGCAATTTTGAGATTCATTTGACAGACTTTCCCCCCTGATAATTAAACGTAAAAAGACACATTTTAACACTTTTTTTTGTTGGATTCACCTTTCAATTCAATTCAATTTATTTTTTAATTGAACAGTTGCCTCTGAGGGCGACAGTGAAAAAAACAGTTTGAATTTAATTATCGACTATAAACCTTATATTGACATGTTTGGTTTCGATTGGACCTTAGCAGACTGATGACCTACATGTTAAACGCTGCTAAACGCTAAACACGTGGAGATGAGTCCTGGCGTTGGGCGTGTGCGTTTTTATGTGTGCGTTTGTCGACCGGAGTAGTCCTGCTTTTCTTGTATCTCCTCTTTGTTTGTGAAGTAGTTCCAGGACGACGTGACAATGCTCCGCGGGGGAGGGTCGCGCTGCCCAAGGACCTGGCCTTTGTGACGCTGGCGTTTTAATGGAAACGCAGAAAAACATCCCACAATGCAACTGACCGAAGGAGGACGTTTCATAAAATCGAGCTTTCTTTTCTTTTTAGAGGCTTTTTCTGCCGCTCATGGAGCGCACCGGGTTTAAAATGACACGTTCGTTGTGGAGGAAGAGACGGGGACGCGTGTAGAAGTTGTGGTGCTTTGTGGGTAATGTTCAGGATGGAACGTTGTGGGTCGCGCAGTAGATGACTCCATAATGAACAGAAGTCGTGTAGTAAATGACAAATGGAAAATGCACGGTTTGTAGTGGCGTGTTCAGGAATAAGCGGTTTCTATAAGAGGCTTTTGTGGCTAACTTGACTGTGGTTTAATTAACTGAAGACGGTTCGGGGATTTAAAGCCGTTGTCATGACATCTGAACAGTTTCTGCCTTGTTGGCCCATAATACAGACCATTATAAAAGCTCCACGTTGCGTTATTGCACCTACCTTATGCAACGGCAAATTAACGCCGGATATGACTAGTCTTCACAGTGGACGACGGATGAGCCGGCCACATTCTTGCTTTACTTGAATAATGAATATATGATTTTTGTAGTTGTGTGATTTATTCATGATTATTAATGAATTCTGTGTGTGTATATTTTAGAGACGTCTTGTAAAACGAGCCATCTTCTGTGTTTACATAATGGTACTGATGTTAAATTGCTGATCGCTGTAACGTTTTGTTGAACGTTTAAGGCTAATTCTTGTTTATTAGAAGTGAGAGGTATATAAAAAGAATACCCGCACAATTATTGTTTTGTAGAGTTAAGATATTGTCTATGAAACTACTATAAAACCCTTAAAAAATGCTGCAAAATGAATTAAACGGAACAGAAATGTCTATATAATCTTCCAAACGTGACAGTTCTGCATTTTTTTAATGTTAATTCTACTTTCTATTCAACTTTTGTGCAATACTTGAGCATTTACAGGCGCCTTTTGTGCATTTCTGCCATAAAATTGTCTGAATATCGTCATCAGGGTAATAATAAATACTGAGATGTACGTTTTTGTCAGATTCGTCAACCACTTTTGATTCATCGCAATATGTTTTACTTGTATTTAGACTCCAGTTCCAAATATAATTATACACTGCAGGTAAGAGTGGTAGTATTCATCACAGTGTGGTCACGGCGTGGTCACGGCATAGTCACGGCATAGTCACGGCGTGGTCACGGCGTAGTCACGGCGTATTTACGGTGTATTCACGGCGTATTTACGGTGTATTCACGGTGTATTCACGGTGTGGTCAGCGGGGGCCCTTTGCGGTCCCCTCTCGCGCCGCTCCGTCCCGCTCTTGTCTTCAAGGTTAAAGCCAACATGGCCGACACGATTAAGCGCCGGTCAACTTCGCCCACTCGGGGTAAAAGGTGCTGAGGTCAAGGGTGACATATGGCGGCCCCACTGCCCTCCCCCATCCATCGCGACCGGGTTTGATTTGCTATTAGTATCGCCACGGCAACGGTAACACTGAGCCTGTCAAATGTTTCTATTCTGATTTGTAATCTGGTATTTCCTTTAATTTTATGCTAAAAAATATAATAAAATATACTGAACATGTAATCGTGGGCATGCATAGATAAGTCAAAGTGTCACAAATAAAGTGGACAAAAAGTATAATTATGACACATTGGATTAAAAGTGCTTGTTGTTTCTGATTAAGTCAAACTGATCCTAAAATCAGGAAGAAGAAAAACAAAACCAGTCCTGGACCCTGAAAGGTCTAAAATAGGACCAAACCTTGAGTGGTCTGAACCAGGACTGAACCAGGTCTGAACCAGGTTTGAACCAGGTCTGAACCAGGACTGAACCAGGACTGAACCAGGACTGAACCAGGTCTGAACCAGGTCTGAACCAGGATTGAACCTGGTCTGAACCAGGTCTGAACCAGGTCTGAACCAGGTCTGAACCAGGTCTGAACCAGGACTGAACCTGGTCTGAACCAGGAACCAGGTCTGAACCAGGTCTGAACCAGGACTGAACCAGGTCTGAACCAGGACTGAACCAGGACTGAACCAGGTCTGAACCAGGACTGAACCAGGACTGAACCAGGACTGAACCAGGTCTGAACCAGGTCTGAACCAGGACTGAACCAGGTCTGAACCAGGACTGAACCAGGACTGAACCAGGTCTGAACCAGGACTGAACCTGGTCTGAACCAGGAACCAGGTCTGAACCAGGTCTGAACCAGGTCTGAACCAGGTCTGAACCAGGTCTGAACCAGGTCTGAACCAGGTCTGAACCAGGACTGAACCAGGACTGAACCAGGACTGAACCAGGACTGAACCAGGTCTGAACCAGGTCTGAACCAGGACTGAACCAGGACTGAACCAGGTCTGAACCAGGTCTGAACCAGGACTGAACCAGGACTGAACCAGGACTGAACCAGGTCTGAACCAGGACTGAACCAGGACTGAACCAGGACTGAACCAGGTCTGAACCAGGTCTGAACCAGGTCTGAACCAGGACTGAACCAGGACTGAACCAGGACTGAACCAGGTCTGAACCAGGTCTGAACCAGGTCTGAACCTGGTCTGATAAAAAAATATTGATCAAATTGTTTTTTTAACTCAATTGTTTTATACTTTTTCTTTCATACATTTCATAAAAGAGACTTTAAATCAATGCTATTCAACCCAAAGATATTTCTCCCTCCAAAATCTGAATCCTGTTCCAAACGACACGCTTTTACTGACACACGATTGGCCATAAAACCTCCCGACTAAAAGCATCCAAGCGAATACAAACAAATACATCGATTCCATTTTTATTTTTGATTGATTCATTGCACCGCCGCACTCTTCAGACCCTCGTGTCACCCACCGCAGCAGTGTCACAGTTTGAGAACCGTGCCTGTCTTTTCGTTCCGCCTTTCGGATTCCCGCTGGGTTTTCCCGCCTTCCAGCTTCTCGCAGCGTTACCTGGATGTAAACGCTCTCAAACGGTCTTGTTTTAATACGTCCCGCTCGTTAATCTGTATGTAAAAGCGCATCATGTAGCATTGCCTCATCCCTTTCCTTCCCGTAAGCCTTTGACACCGCGGCATATGGCGGCGCGCTCTTATGGCATTAGCGCAAAGGTGGAGACGGCGGGACCCTTTGATCACCCGTCTCCTCCGCTACCTGCCCGCCGAGCTTAAGCCCCAAAAACCCCGCTCCAAACCGCCACATTTCCATTTTATACGCCGCCTTTTATGGCCAGGCCCGGCCGCGCTGGCTTCGTTTGCATTCCCTATAACAGACGATCTCGTGTGTGCCTCGCGTTTGAATGTGAAAAGCTACTTATACGTGACTTAGTGTGGCCGGGGTCATTAGCATTGACAAGGTGTGTGGGGAAGAGGGTCGGGCCCGCGGGACGGGGGGAGGTGAGGTACAACAAGCCACCAAACCTAGGGAAAAAGAAAATCCCAACATAATAAGGCACAAAAATACATGACTGTAAAATAAGAAGCTAGTTAAACGTTCCGTGCTAATGTGATGCACTTATTCAATAGCATGTTTTATGTCTTACGGTTTTCAAGTGTTAACAGCCTGTTTCTGTCATTTCTGGGTAAATGAATTAATGAAAAATCATGCTTTTTATGACATACAAGAGCCACTAGGGATGTCCCGGTGTCACATTTTAGTGTCGCAATCAGAGAAACGACACTATGTAAGGATTATTCACGATTAATGAGATCGTGAACTCATCTTTTCCTTTTCTTTCATTTCCATGTTCCAAGTTTGTGCCCAGCTTCACGAAATAAAGATTAAAGTGACAAAAATGGCCAGGAAAAAAAAGTTATTTACATTTATAGCTATTTTTGGACTCTAGATTGTATAAAGAAGGCAAAATTTAGCTTCTAAAATTGCCACGATTGTTATTTTTTCTCAGTTCTGACCTGAATAATCACAATTATCGATTAGCCTCATAATCTCCACATCCTCAAGTGCCACTCAGGAACAAAGACAAAAACACAACCCGGCGGCCGTCAAAATATGCATGTAGGACAAGTGGTGTGGCATTAGTGGGATGGGGTGGAGCTGAGGTGGTCAGTGGGGGGGCTGAAGGGTGGGCTGTGGGAGATGGCCGGGTCAGGTTTGCCTCAACAGCCTTAAGCCTCAGTCAGTGTCGGGTCAGAAGCTGCTTGTTGCTGCTTTTCATCTCAGGAGTTGGTGGTCATTTTCTACACTGGATACGCCGCACTATGGCCCCCCAGCCAGGCCGCTCGAGGGGATGAAGGACGAGATCGTGCTGGACGGTAAAACGCATCTTTTACGCAGTTTGCGAAGAAGCTTTTTACAGGCAAATTCACGCTGGACGTCACTGGTAACGCCGATGTGAAGCTGCAATACGCACACACGCTACAACTGGGAAAATTGGTTTGAATTGAAGTGTTTTTGCAAATAACCAGACAGAAAATGTCATTTTTGCCGACTCAATTTCAATACTAATAGAAAAGATACTCAATAGTCGTCGTTGATGCCACAAGGATGATCAAAATATCCATTGTTTTTACATGATAATCGATGTAATTGTATCATGTGGCCTTTAAACATGGATTACGATCATTCAGGAAAAGTCTGCTCTTGCCCTGTTTATGTATGTTTATGTGCTTTTTTTTATCCGTGTTTATTTTTAATCAAGTTTCAACACGTGTTTTTTAATACATTTACAATCCTTCGACAGCTCTTATCTACCCACCGTTCCCTTTTGCCTCATTTCAAGAACAATCTCGAAAAAAACAATGTCCGTTTCCCATATTTCCTTTTCCTTTCCGATACGTTTGTGACTCAAATACTACGAGCCCATATTTGGACTGCTTTGCTTTGCCAGCACTGGGCGTGGTGACGCAATAGGCCTTTTGGCTCTGCATAGGGAAACTTTGGAATTGAGATAATCAAGTTGATTGATTTATCTCAAAATGTGGTTTTGTAACATTGGAGGTCATGGCTTTTTCCCATGTTGGGTAGAATTGTTTGGTTTTGAGGTCAAAGCTGCACGGCCTGCTAGTTTACCACATCAGCATTCTCTGCAAAGGCTAAATCAATGTAAGATTTAGTGATGACTCAAACCTGTAACTGGTGTAGAAGTGTTTGAGAGAGACGCTCTACATAGTCGCTATTCATTTATTTATTTATGCATTTATTTGGTAGAATCTGATATTGCTTCTCTCGCTTTTGCATAATCATTTCTACTTTCTGATCAACGTCTTCTATTGTAGTGTCTTGGATGGAGTTGTGTTTGAATCGTGTGGCGTTTTATGTAGTGGACTATTTAATCCTACTTCTAATAGTTGATTGTTATTACCATATTGTCAGCATTTGCATGGTTAAATAACTAAGAACTAAGAACTTTTAGCTAGAAATGTCACGCTATTTATATACACAATTTAATGATTAGTCACAATGATTTACAAGCTTGATGCAATGTCATTGAGGTAAAAGTAATGTGACATAAACAAATTCAAATAAGTGCCATTTGGTGTAACTGTTGCAGAGGAAAAATCCAAAGGACATTTGTAGCCCTAAAATTGTCAATATTATTATTCAGTTTATTATATCGACTTATTGTCCGATGAATGAGCTTATAGGATATTTGTTGGTGTTTGATGAGATTTGAGCTGGAGTTTGAAAAAAAAAAACTTTTGTGACTAAATATAAATACTAACAAATTATAAAGTTCTTAAATTCTCCTTTTTATCACAGCTCATAATGTCAAACAATCTTGAACATTTAGAAAAGGGCTGTTTCAGTTTTCTGTTATTGTGACTTGAATAATCACCATTATCAATCAAACAAATTATCTTAAAATGCTTATTGACATTATTAACTATTTGACTTAACTGGATACAGATATAGAGACTTACTACACAGCGCCATGTAGATGTACAGTAAGTTACAGTAGAAAAGTGTAGGGTTTTTGTTCTTTCTTTTAACACATTTTAAGCTGGTTATTCACGTTAACATCCATGACAAAACTGACTGCTGTGAGTGCCAGAAGAGGCCGTTCTGGAAACCCAACCTCGCCCTGGCCTTCAGTGCGTCAATTAGTTAATGTCCGTCTGTTTTGTCAGCTTCAACCTGTGTTTTTGCTTGGACATGCACTTCGGTCATCCCACAGCACTGCCCAGAGGCACTGTGCAAAGGCTACTACTTGCCGCTGTTGTTTTAGAACGGGAGGTGAGCTAATTTGGCTAAAGATGAGGGCTGGGGGGGTGTGGTGTGGTGTGGTGGGGGGGGGGGGGGAGTGTTTGCGAGGGGTGGGGTCAAAGCATTGTTGAGCCAGCAGTGAAAATAGGACTATCAGTTCCACTCAGATAACCCCTGGCTGTCATTGGATCTCAAGCCAGGCACTGACCCCTGGGGGCTTGAACTCTGGCGATCACATGACCAGAGGCAGCCCGGAGTGACCAGTGGTGCTCTGCCGTGCTGTGGTCAGTCAGGAGCAGGCGGCCGAGGGAAGAGGCTGTGTTGGAGGGGGGAGCGAGAGTGAGAAAGAGACCAGAAGCGGGCGGCGGTGAAAGAGAAGGGGAAGGAGGAAAAAAAAAAAAAAAAAAAAAGGCGAGTCATCATGAGAGGAGCAGGCCCAGTGGCTTTTCACTAACAGTCCATGCATGAATGGGGCCAAGCAGGCTGGGAGAAGCATGCAATGGATACATGGGAAGGTAAGACCACAGCGAAAGCCTTTTTTTTTAATCACGTTTGTCTAATTCATCTGCACTGCTGACCATGCCTCTCGCAAACATTCATTTAAACGCGCTATATTTGAAAACCACCTATGCACCTTCAATGTTTTGCTACTACTACTACTAGCATCTTCCAAACATTAGCTCATAACCCACTCCAGATGCTGCCTGGTTTTCTTGTTGTCCTGCCATATTTATTAGGATCAAGTTGGCTTAGCGCTCTGAGAGATTTTAATGATTTTTCGCAGCTAATGAGCGAGCGATGTTTCCCACCTCGGGTTTTTTTTCCCCAAGTGATCAATGCCTTCAAGTGCTTTGTTTACGCGCGCGTCATGACGTGTGCGGAGGGCGGCGCGGCTTTGAAACGCGCCGTTGCACGCCTTCATGTAGCCGCGCATCGATCCGCCGCGCGTGGATGCGGACGGACCGCTGAAAGCCAGGAAGTAGCTAAAGCGTTCCCTTGAAACCAGCGGCGCTTCTTCGCTTATCAAACGAGAAACCCCTCCGTTCCCATTTGCTCCGAGCTTGGATAGTATAACCATCTCCTGGCAGTTTTACACCCCAAGCTAATCTTTCCAAACCACTGCCCACCCCCTACCCCCTTGCTGGAATTTGGAAAATGTCCCCCCATTTTTTTTGTCCCTCCTAAGATCCACTCCAAAGGGCGCACGTTGTTATTAACCCTGGCCCTTTTTTATAGCTCATATTGTCCTTAATAAATGAGTGTTTGTCAGTGGGTTTATTGATGCCATAGTTCACCCTGAATTACTTGCTAATCCGAGCCCGCGCGGGACCCTGAGACAATGTGTTAGTCCTTCATTTGATATCTTCCTTCAAGGACTTTGGTGTTGGGTTTGTGGAACAACCATGTTACTGTATGCATCCCTTCCCCCTCAGCTAATCCCTACAAGCAGCCATGTTGATTGTGCTCCAGCTGAGAGGCAGAGGCCCACCATTGAGCTTCTGCTAGCCAATAGTGGAATTACCCAATTTACCTCCCAGGAAATTCGCCACCAAAATGGGCGAAAACAGACTACGGTTAATTTGGTTTTCGGCGCATTTAGGTTTCGTCGTGGAGGTACATGAATGGACAGGAGTGGTGTACAGATCAATACGAGCTGTGGGGGCAGGTCAGGGTCTCCTGTGACCATGAAATGCAGGGCTATATTTAGATTTAGCAATGAATCCGTGGCCTTTTTAGCCAATTTCACTCAAATGTGTCAGTCAGCTTCGGCCGCTGCCTTGTCAAACCAAACGATCAAGTCCACCCGATATTTATTTGACCTGGGTGTGTTGTAACAGCCACCCCACCCCCCAGTGCAGGACAAGGTGAACTTATCTGATGCATGGGAGGACATAGGCTTTGTTAAAAAAAAGAAAGAAATGCAAGCAATTTGGTGCGGTATTCTTCTTGTTTTTTACGGGTGTTTTTGAAGTTAGTTTTGCATCTTACAAAGGAGCTTCTACTGTTAATGCTTGGCTAAAGTGTGCGGTCATGACTGTGTTTTCTTTAATGTACAGTAGCCTTCATTTATTACGTACAGTATGTTTACCACAAGGATTTAGCACGAACATGAAAAGGGACAAAAAGGTTCATGTTGATGGACATGTACAAGCTTTCATTTCCTCTGTATTATTTTAATTGTATTCTATTATTATCCCAGCAATTAACATAAGCTGGTCTATTGCTTTTGCACTAATATTTATTTATTTGGTTGTTGGATGCGCTAGGCTACTTCCAGGCCGTAGCAGTAGATACATTACTTAATTCTGTTGCTGCTCGAATCCGTTCAAATCTGTTCGATACATTTTTGACATAAATTTGGGTCATTGGCGTTTATACATTTACATAATTTACTGAACGCATACCATAAAGCTGAAATCCTGTTTGAAATGTATCGCCAGAGCCTGGTTCCTATGTTAGCTGAAAAAAAAAGGACTAATATGCATAAACCAGCTCGTGTAAGTCCAAATGCAGATGAAGCACATTTCCACATGGATTAAATAAACATTTCAATTAGCTTTTCTCATGCGGAGATAGTGGCAGGCTCCTCCGGCCAAGGCCTTTCCTTTCATTAGTTCACAAAGCAGCATCACATGTGGCTCCCATTAGCATAGCATTAATATGTAACCTGTCAGTGCAGCTCCACTCCATGCAAATGCTTTAACCTCCGACTGTATTCGCCAACAGGTCGCCATTGTCTCGCGCACCCTGCCCCAGCTGCAAATGCGTGCACTTAACTTTGTGGATTAACATGACAGTGTGGGCCGCAGGAATGCTCGAGTCGGGGCATCCGCAGGGCTTCCCCGTGACTTTTGGGCCCGAGGAGAGAATTGTAGAGGTTTTGCTTGACGGTTTAGGCGGCCGCAGTGATGTAATCTCGACTTTTCTTCTTGCAGATTCCCTTAAAAAAAGCATTTTGATCATGTGGTGATGTCAAAATGTGAGAGCAGTTGATTACATAACTCGGCTCAGTTATTGTCTAAATGTTAAGTGTTTTTTTAGGTTGTTACAAATCACATTCAGAAAGTTTTGTTGTCATTTGTAGATAATCGATTAGACGGAAGGTGAAGTAAAGGTTCTTTTTCTCATGATTTGAACAGTTTGTGACAATTTTATCTTGAGAATTGACTTGTTTTCTAGTCAAATACAGTCTTTAGAAACATATAAAACTTTGCATGATGCATTTTTCCTCTATGCGCGTTTTTTATTGTTTGTAAAATGCGCTCGTAACTACATTAACTAAATATTCACATAATTAACGGCCGATTAACGGTTGTCATTTTGTTTTGCTTTTTAACTTCCAAATCCACGTGGCTCTTTTTTTTAATCCAGTATTCTACGCTAATCTCCCGCCACCAGATAGATCAATTTAAGCCAATAGCTGAGAGAAGAGGAGCAGGAAAGAGGAGCAGGAGCGAAAAAGTACAACAGATTGGTCCAACCCCCGCTCAGAGGCCGAGCCCGAGACAAAACCTGCCGAGAAACCCTTCAGCGGCTTTCCTTGTTTCCTTGTTGCTCCGTCAGCGGCTCAAAGGGGCGCCTTACACTAGGCGCAGGGCTTTGTGTGGCTCCGCTTTAGACAATAGGCAGATTTGACCACGATATATCTCACTCACAGCATGAACCGGCACAAAGAGAAGGACGGAGTCACTCATATTTGACTTCAACAGCTTCATCACATCGTTATTTCACATGTTTTTTACGAAATGCCCAAAGCTTTTGAGATACATTTGTGGCAAACTGTTTTGTTTTTCTAATCTGGATTGAGTTTAAATGCCTGAACTTGTCCATAACGTGACATTTTCTCTCATTAGCTTCAAGCCTGTCATTAAATTTGAACTCGTACCCAATTTAGCGACACTTAAAAACGCATTTCGTTTATCTCGCAGCCTTGAAAGTGACACATAAACTTTTAGAAATTCAAAACGCCATTCCGACTTTGATTTGATCGACGTTGATCCCTGTGCGAACGTGACCGCCCGTCGCCGTTTATCCGGCCATTTAAACATGCCCCGCTTGCATTTCCTTGTTAGCGTTAAAAGTTTGGAATGAAACCTGGCCTGACCTCTGGGAAACAATGCGGTCTTTAATGAGCCTAGGGGGGCCATTAAAGGCCGCATACGTGTGCGCGCAACAGGGATGACCGGCCCAACGACCATCGGGGGTTGCGTAACAGAGCCAGGGGCGGAGGGGGTGGAGTTCCAGAGGAGGGGGGGTGGAGTTCCAGATGAAGCGGGCCCTTCAACAGGTTTTCATTTCGGAGAACTTGCGCATCGTGTGTAATCGGATGCCGCCGCGTTACGTCCCTCTGTTGAGACGTGTTGCTACGGTGACGCGTTACTTCATTGCCGTCGAATGTTTGTTGAATTCTGCATTAGTCGATATGCGAGCGGCGTTTTGCAAAGGTTCAAATGCCTCAAAATTCAAAGATTCAATTGACTTTTTTTAGGTCTTGGGCGGTTTAGATGGGTGAGTGTAACCGCCCACCACTTCCTACACTTCCCATAATGCAACAGGGAAAGTCTTGGAATGTGTCTTTTGAACTCGTTTGTTTGTTTAGCCGAGCTTACTTCCCAGTAATGCAGTGGCCACAGCAGCAGCCGATATCGTTGACGTCAGAGTGTAAAGTCAACTGAAGTGAGCCAGAAAATGCCTTTTACAGTTGTGAATGCGAGGTGTCACATTTTTGTTTTTAGATTGTTTCTTTTGGCGATTGCTAAACGGAATGTGCAATTAGACAAAAAAACCTCTATGACAAGTTTCACCGGAATGTGTCTTGTCATAGGGTTGTCAAAAAGAAGCATATACCCTTGATACTGATCGATTCTAAAGCTAGTATCAACACTTACGAATGGGAAACAGTTTGAGGTGATAATACATAAAACCACATGGTATTATTTGAGACATTACTAGGGTCGTGTATCAATTATCAAGCCTTTTTCTCGATTGAAATGAGTCGATCTATCGTCTAACCGTTAGCTTTCATCTCGTATGAAATTAAACGTCCATCTAATGCTCTGCCAAACCCCGTTCCCCTTTCGAAACGCAGCCACTTCTTTTGCACGTACCCTTGAAGTTGCCCTTCTTTACAAAACCCTCTCCTGACATTTGGCCGGCAGACGCGGTGCCTGCCTGTTAGTTAATTTGTTGCGGCGCCATATCCTCAAGATAAATGCCATGAATATTTAACTATCGCATTCACAGGAGGAGATGGAAGGGGAGGAGCAGCACTGTCCCGGGACACGCTGAGATCAAGTGTGCTGCGGGCCGGGGTGCGACTTTTGGGCCCGATTATATGGTGGCCATGCACTTGAAAGAAAAGGTGCGAGATTTGGCAAATAAGCCCCTAGTGAGGAGCGCCTGTTGAAGGAAGTCGGGCGTTTCACGTGACATTGCTCCGAGAAAGGGCAAATGGCGGCGGCCGCAGAAATATTGAATTGATCTTAAGTGCGCGTTGATGCGTCGACTCCTCGCCGGCCTTTGTGTTTGCCACCGAGCCGCAAAAGTAGCCGAGTTTTGCACCTCGGATGTGCTTTTGTGCCAAGGGGAAACGGGAGACGGGGCCCGTGCTTTTCAGCGCGGTTCACCCGAGCGTCTCGCCGCTTTCTCCCGCAGCTTAACGCTCGAAAGGCTCCCCATTATCGGAGACTCGAGCCGGGGTTTGTGCTCAATCCGTTTGCTCCGCTGAGCTACATTCAAGGGCCCAACGTGTGCGCACAAGA
The DNA here is from genome assembly GCF_026437365.1 of Eucyclogobius newberryi. NCBI lineage: Eukaryota > Metazoa > Chordata > Actinopteri > Gobiiformes > Gobiidae > Eucyclogobius > Eucyclogobius newberryi. The sequence goes on along the minus strand of NW_027316278.1, from coordinate 10,478,805 downwards.
CCCTAAAGGAATATATACTCCCATTGGGGAAACGCCGGAGCGATGCACCATTAACTTTAGCTGAACTTTGGGTGAACTCCGCTTGTGTGAGGTTAAAACAATGGCTTCTGTGTGGGGCCGTTGCAAACAGTTGGAGGTATTCGGGTGGATTCTTTCTTTGTTTAAATTTAACCCAAAAAGTAGTGATATGTCATTTGATAAAAGGGTTTTTTAGAAAATCGCAAAACTTACGAATCTTACACACATTAAACTATTAACACCTTTTCTCAGTGTCCAAATATAACATTAATACCACTTATATTTTCTGCTGTTTAAGTTCGTATTGCTCTATTTTTCTTCTATTTGCTTCTTGTTATTAAGAAATGTTTTCCAGTGTATTTTCGTGCTACTTTCTCCACATAACTTCCCTTCAGAACCCCAAAAAAACATTTAACTCCGCATTGCTTGAATTTGAGTTAATCAATTGATGGCTACACATTAAATATACAACAATCATTTAGCAAAGCACATTTTTTCCCCACTTGGACAGAACCTGGTGCTTTCTAAGACCACTCGCCGCGCAGCGTTTGAAGCGTTCAGCTCCAAATGTCAAACGGTGTACTTTCTGATCAGATTGCCCTCGCCTGTAAAGCGGGATATTTCTGAAGCGTTTAACCCCGGCGCCTCCAAAGTTAATCGCTAAAACGCTCCAATCCTCCGCGGGGCTCACCGTGTGTCACCCCCTTTGTCCCCCCCCCCAGTACAGTACAGGCTTCAACCTAGCGCCATTTAAATGTTAATCTGTCTCCCATTCATTATCTGAGAGGGGGGGAGAGAGAGGGAGAGGCTTTTTGCTCCCGCCCCCTGCCTCCTCTTTAATTACCTTTAGTACATGAATCCTGCAGACCCCCACCACAGGCACAGGACGCGCTGAGGGAGCAGCTTAGACCGGGGCAAGTCACATGTCTCCGGCTTAATCCCGCTTATTTGAATATGGAAGATTATGCGGCAATGGCCTGTTTATTGTCAGAAAACACCGGCGTTTAATCAGCACCGGTCGACTGGTGGGACATTACGGACAGCAGGCGCGAGGTCGGGTTTCCTCCTCCTCTTCCTCCTCCTCTTCCTCCTCCTCCTTCTCCTCCGCTGCTCAACAGGTCTAGCAATTTACATTTGACCAAACATGGGCCCATTGTGATGCATAGGAATCTTCACCATCTGGTAAAGTCAGTCAAGGGTGCAGAGCAATTAAGAAGCTGTTTAGCGTTACGGTTTCTGCTGTGGTAATGCCTGGATTCTAATGTGTCTGTTTGAGGAGGAATTTAAGGAGTTTGAGCCACTTTTAAAGCGGTCGAAGTATAAATTGAATGACAAAGGCATCTCCGAACCACTAGGGAGAGCCACTGCACCGTGATTGGCACTGTCTAGTTTGTTTGTTTGTTTGTTGTTGTTATTTTCTTCAGTTATTTTCTATTGAATTCAAATACTAAATGCGAGTGTTTTTTTTTATTGCATGCTTTTTGTTGCATAAGAAATAATATATTTTTGCCATCCAGGACAAATACATGATATGAAATTAAAAAACTATATTTTAATTGAATAAAACGATATTACAGTTTACAAAATGCAAATCATGTACGTTCCTAACCAGGTAAATAAATAATAATAGCAATAATAAAGTTTTTTTAAATGTCATTAAAATGTTTAGTGAAACATTTATTAGACTTGATTTTATTGTTCTGTATTTTTGTTTGTAAAATCAAAAGCTTCATTGATTTATACATACTTCCAGCTCCTCCTCTTCCTCGTCTTCCTCTTCTTCCTCATCTTCTTCTTCTTCTTCCTCTTTTTCTTCCTCTTCTTTCTCTTCCTCCTCTTCATCTTCCTCCTCTTCTTTTTCCTCTTCTTCCTCGTCTTCCTCCTCTTCTTCTTCTTCTTCCTCTTTTTCTTCCTCTTCTTTCTCTTCCTCCTCTTCATCTTCCTCCTCTTCTTTTTCCTCTTATTCCTCGTCTTCCTCCTCTTCTTCTTCTTCTTCCTCTTTTTCTTCCTCTTCTTTCTCTTCCTCCTCTTCATCTTCCTCCTCTTCTTTTTCCTCTTCTTCCTCGTCTTCCTCCTCTTCTTCTTCTTCTTCTTCTTCACACACCTTCTTCTTCTTCCACCATCATCCCTGTATCCATTATCTCTCGTTATCTTGTTCATTCTTACGTGAAAGTCGGTTTCTTGGCGTTCAAACCCTCGTGAAGAGCGAAGAGCGAAGAGCGAAGAGCGAAGAGCGAAGAGGCCTCTGAGCGATCAGATGTTTGTGTTGATCTGCAGACGACTTTAACCACTACAGTTTAAAGTTAGTTAGTGATATAATGCTTTATTAATGGTGCGTTTTCGTCAAATTTGGTCCCTTTTCTAAATAGAGCAATTTAGATAATACTGTGACTGTAGATTTGAACATATGCAAACATTGTTCTTTATTGTTTATAGTAAGAAAAAAATTATATGAAAGAGCTGATTAAAAATGAGAATGAAAAAAGTCACGTTGCAAACTTTGAAATAAGTCTATAAAGTGATGTTTCTGCACTTTTCCAATACATTTTGACAGACATTTCACATTTGTTTGATAGTTATACCTCAACTAGTACGTCTGAGGCCACATTTTTATCATATTTCTGTTTCTGTTTACATCATTTTGTCTGACCATCGTTACCAGATATTCATATTTTGTCGATACATATTTATTCTTTATAGAGATCGACCGATTCTCATTCACGGGACTGTTTTACTACAAACTGGATAAGAAAGCGGTGTAATATTTAGGCAGCTGGGGGCCCAAACTAAATATTGGCCGATAGAAATACACTTAAAAGGGGCAAATATTGACCAACTAACAATTTATCTCTTACAACTTTCATGTAATTCTCCAGTTCAGTTGCAGACAATAATAACCCTGATTTATTTTCCTAAAAGTTATTTCATTTTTCGTCGCTTTATTCTACAAGTCATCTAAAAAAGATAAAAAGAACCTGATTGAAAAAACAAATTAGTCACGTCTTTGTAAATCTTCCCTTCGTTTGGTCGATTGCTTTGTTTCGCAACGGATGATATTTTTGATTAAACTTATTTGTTACAAGCAGTTTTCCAAAATTTGATTAGACGTTTGAGAGATTTTTGACTCGTTCCAGTTTCCAAAGCCGACCTTCATTCCAAAGATCCTGAAAACAAACTTGGAACAGATGAGTTTTCGCTTGTTTGATGTGTTTTTGAAGGTGGACATTTCGTCGGTTTGCATCAGCCAGTCCCTCAAATACAGAATCGGACCATTTGGGGCGTCAAAAAACTCTCCCAAGCGTTGACCGGTCCAACCGCCGCCGCTAATGTGCGTCACGTGTCTCACAAATACTGAAAACGTCTCTTCTTTATTCAATTTACCTCAGATTTACAGTTTGGTGCGTCGCTCGTCGACTCTGCAGAAATCGCCGCCGCTTCTCAATCCGCCGTTTCATTTCCACTTCATTTTTTTCCCTCGCAAACCTCCATGTTTGTTCAGACGGACCGTGCCTTTCTCCGATTGGTTCATCCGCCTGTCAATCACGCCCCGGCCGGATACGATTTCCGACCAAAACGTCTTGGTAAAGGTCTTTGCAAAGCGTCTCGGCTGCAGCAGAAGCAGTTTGAGCTTTGGCCACTCGTTGGTCAGTGAAGTCTGTTTTTTATCCCCGCCTCGCGCACAAAGCACGCTCCTCTGGAGAATGAGGAGCTCGGGATGAAACAGTTGTTGCCTGGTAACAGTTTAAAGATTCCAGCAGCAGCCACAAAGTGACAAAGGCCTGGAAATGGATGTGGTGTCGTGTCTTCATAAATCCAAACTGGAGCTTTGTATTCAGCCCTTTGATTAGACGTATACTTTTTCTACAACGGTGACATTTACTACCACTTCAATATAATCCATAGTAAATAGCTGTAACTATTATCGTTAACATATATAATATTTAAGTTCTTGCCATCTTCTAGTCTCTAGCTGAGTCTGAGCTTCTTTTGCCGTATTATTTTGGGTAGAAACTTGGTATAAATAGTGTTTAATTTTGTGCAATTTGTGATTCTATTATGTTACCACAGTTACACGCAACCTTGGTGAGACTCTTTTTAATTCTCGTTCATTTTCAGTTATTTCCCGTAGATTGTGCTTTCAAACAAAACGAGTACAGAAACGTCCCGAGATGCTCCCGGCCCTCGAACCCTCCTCGATCCCTCTGCACCTTTTTTGGCACTTTCGATTCCGATCGGGCCCCTGACCACATTCCTCTCACCGGTGCCGACTCGGCTTTACAGCAAATAAGAGGGCCTTTTCTCAGTCATTATGGAAAACCTGCCCATCTGGCCTGAGGAGGAGGAGGAGGAGGAGGAGGAGGGGGGAGGAGGGGGGGGGGGGGGGGGGGGGGGGGGCTGGGGAAGGAGGAAGACGAGAGCGGGGGTGGAGAGAGTCTTACGGAGCGCCGGAGCTTAAACCTGCGAGGAGAGGACGGCAAAGAATCTTCGCATCGACTTAAAAAGTGTGAGGCCCGGGTTGATTCGGTGGGTTTTGTGTCCTGGAGGTAGAGGAGGATTAGGGGGAGATTTGGAAAAGCTTTTGGAGATCGCTGTCTGAACTGTTACCGAGCACCTCCGTGATCGAGGGAGCGGGGCGGTGAATGAGTCGGCCGGGTCTTTGATCCGCCGGCGAAACGGTCTCGTACGTCCGCCCGCTCGAGTTCGGCCCCCCCGCGGTGAAAGATTGCAGAGGTGCAGACGGGAACGAACGTCCAGCTTAAGGACCGTTGTTCGGCCGAAGATGAGCCGCGATATTTTAAGCTGCGTCGGATGTTTTGGTTGTAGAATGAGCTGTCGTCTCGCTGAGTCCACTTCAGAGCTGCAGAGAATGGTCAGGTTTAAGAGCAGGCTCCAGACCCACCTTTTTAGCCTGGTTTTCGATTATTATTTACTTTGTATTTATCAGATTTATTTATTATATCCATTCATTATATTCACTCATTTTAGGCTATTTTTTTCTATTTCTTCCCCATTTTTATTGATTCCATTTTACGCTGGTTCTTAGCGTCTGCTCCTTTACGCTATTCATACTTATTTTGATCCTTTATCACATTTAGGATCTCCAGCGTTTCCTCTTTCGCCCTCTGCTCCAGGAGCGCTAGTGGCTGTGGCTGCTGGGGCCTGACTCGTGGGCCCCTGGTGGAGGTTTGGGTCTTTGGCTCTGATGGTGCTTCCCCAACTGATCCATCTGCACTCGGCCTCATGTATATTACTGTCTGTGTTTGTGTCTGTGGGGGTGTAGTTTGGTCGGCTTGTTTTTAATGCACTTTGTTTGACGTTTTATGGATGAAGGGTGATTTATAAATAAAGATTGATTGATTGACTGATTAATTGATCGAGTAACGAGCGCTAAAGCCTCCCCTAAACGCCACAACTTCCGTGACTACTACCAGAGCTTGATATTCCCGTTATCAAACTTTGATCGACAATTGATTGTGTTGTTGTGCACGTTTGTCATCTCTACAATTTAAAATCACACACGTCTCGCGGTGGGACGTCCAAAGATCTGTTGCGTTTTGAACGAAATGGTGCAGCCCTGACTTTACACGGCGGTTCAAACACTCCGCCACTGTTTTAATGGTATGCTAAACCCACCCATGCCTAATTTAGCTTCCTCTCCCCGTGGTCCCACACCCCTAAATACTCCCCGACTACATGTGGTCCAAATTAGCAGTCCTCGCTTGTTCCTCTACACAGTTTCGAGTGATCAGCAGTAAGTTGAGGAAATAAGGTGAAGGTTAATGACTGCGAGGGCAAAGCTGGACAAACGCCACGCCGAGAATGAAGAGGAACCAAGATGGCAGTTCAGAAAGTGTGTTTTTTTTTCTGGAAAGGAGACGGTGTCACTCGACTGCCCCTCTGAATAAAACATACGTCTCCGCTCGGCTCAATATTACGACTCCACTTTCTTAAAATGAAGAGTTTGGAGCTTAGGAATCTTCTGGATTAGCTGCAGAGGCTAGTGCTAAGCCTTAACCGCCCCCATGATCTCAATTAAAAAGATGTGCCTTCAGCCAGGTTTTCACACCCACTAATTGTTTAGTCACAGTTGGGAATTGGAAGTCTAATCACTGTCGAATCAAAATCACTATTTTAATGGTCGCAATTAGTAAATGGGCTGAATTTGCAGTGTATATTTATGTAGCTTATGTATTTAATTTCCTTTAACAAAAGTCTCTATGAGGTAACAAAACTGAAATGTTGACTGTTTTTTATTTATGTATTTTGTAATGTGTATTTTTTTCTATGTAGTTATTCAGTATAAATATGTTAATAAATGTGATTGTTTGTGATTTTCACGTGAACATTTTAGTCATCAATAAAAAGTTAATGCTAATCTTTGACTTTAATATTGACACATAAAATAATATAATTTAATATAGTTTTTCTTTTCAACATATTGCAAAATGTGTGCGAATAAACATGGAAGATCATTTCAAAATGGATAGGGCAGCAAAACAAAGATATGTAACTGCAAAAAGGTTTAAAACGTGTTAAAAGAACAGAATATTGTAGTGTAATCTTCCAAACAGGGGAATAAAGTCATAGTTCTGTACTTTTGTGTTACTTGTAAAGGCCTTTCTCTTTGTTTGTGATACTTGTACCTCAATCGTGACATTTACTGAATCGTTTTAGCTTATTTCTGATCGGGCAGTGAATAAGATGAGATAAGATAAGATAATCCTTTATTGTCCACACATGGGGAAATTTCATTGTTGCAACGCAGGTAGATACAGAGGAAAGGACGGATAACTTATAGGAAGTTTAAAAAAACACTCTTAATAGAAAAACTCTTATGAACAAAAACTCCTATAGACAAAACCTCTCATTTCCTAATAAGGAATGGAGGGGGAAAACAAATAAAGATAAAATAAAATATAATCTCATGTTCCCTCGACTCTTGATGGGCCCAAAATCAGATGGATTCACTTTTGCCCAACTCTTCACCTAAAAAAACACAGATGAAACGCTTTCTCCCAAATCCTGTGTAAGTCCATGTGTTTTTTCTGTGCGCAGATGATCCTGTTGACCAGCGTACGTGCCTTATCTGTGGAGACCGCGCCACGGGCCTGCACTATGGCATCATCTCCTGCGAGGGCTGCAAGGGCTTCTTCAAGCGCAGCATCTGCAACAAGCGCGTGTACCGCTGCAACCGGGACAAGAACTGCGAGATGTCCCGCAAGCAACGCAACCGCTGCCAGTACTGCCGCCTGCTCAAGTGCCTGCAGATGGGGATGAACCGCAAAGGTATTCTCCCCGGGGGGGCCGCTCACTGAGCAGCGAAAGGGTGACAGCGCAGGGCTAGGCTGGACGTGAGATGGTTAAATTCTGCCCTCTAGTGGTCAGAGACGCAACACGCCAGCCAGGATGTGTCAAAATGTGTTAAAATGTGGCAAATACAGAAAGAAAGTACCGGTTTGTTCCCTGTTGCTTTGAATACAGTGGATTTGAAGGATCTCTGCTGCCCCCTTGTGGTCACGTGGAGCAGTGAATGAACGTGATGTGTGGTTCGTGTACTTTCAAAACCAAAGGAATATTTCAAGTCGATGTATTCCAGGCTCTGAATGATCATTTCAATCAATGCTATGAATTATTTGAGTTACAATGGCATATTTTAGTGTCGTGATCAGTGTGTGGGAAAAACAACACGATTTAACGATTATTTACTACTGAGAACGTGACCAAACAACTGAAATCTTTCATTCCCGTTATCCAACACACAACTGTTCCTCAAGTTTGTGGCCGGCTTTGTAGAATTTTACTTTCTCTGATTAAAAGATATCATGTTAACGTGACAAAAACGGCGTATTTGAAAAGTAGTTTACATTTAGAGGCATTTTTGCAGTATAAATGCAAGTACAAAGACGTCATTTTGCTTCTTAAACTGTCACAACTATTACGTTCTTGTTCTTACTGTTATTTTTGAACTGAAAAATCACGATTATCGACAAACAGAATCATTTTGACCTCCTTTACAATCAACACAACACAAGACTAAGCCAAATGTTATGTCCAACTATGACAAAAAGCTGTACTTTAGCCAAATTAAATAGCACTGCATTCTCTAAAACCTCTTTTTCCATGTATTTTCCCAGCCATCAGGGAGGATGGCATGCCGGGAGGACGGAACAAAAGCATCGGGCCCGTTCAGGTAACCGGCAATTTTCTGTTCAATCTTTTTCCCGACCCATCTCCCCCGAGCCGTAACCGTGACGATAAAGGCGCATTGAAACCAGGAAATAAGACCTCTCTATCAGGAATACATAAATGCAGTAAATGAATTGAAATGGGAAAAAAAGATATATACACTTGACCTTATTTTAGGCATATTTGCTAGTTTATTAATATGTTTTTAAATAGCTGCGCCTGCCATTTTGTATTTTCAAATGTCAGCCGTGTGTCACCGGCATTCACGCAGGCGAAACCACCACATACCTACTCGGCTCGCTTCATTTTCCCCGTCCCTTTGTCTGCCGCCGCTTTATTGTGTGTCCGTGTCCTTGCGCCCATTGAAACGCTCCTCGCTGCCCGCCGACTGAACCGAAGACGCTCCGGTGGTCAGGAGAAAAGAGGGCGTTTGAACTCGACTGTACGACGCGTGTGTATTTAGTGTTTGGGGGTTTCTTTTTTTCTCCTCTAGATCACAGAGGAGGAGATCGAGCGCATCATGTCTGGACAGGAGTTCAAGGAGGAGGCCCCGGACCACACTTGGGGCAACAATGGCGACAGTGACCACAGCTCGCCCAGTAACGGGGCGTCGGAGGGGAACCAGCCGTCCCCCGCCTCCACCCTGTCGTCCAAGTGAGTGGGACTGCGCTTTTTGACGTTTTGGAAGCGCGGGCCAAAGTGGGTTTTTTGTGCTTTCTGTCCATGGCGTTCAAATAGAAGCTTCAAAACTGAATATTTGTCTTTTGAAGGGTCAAATTGGTGCCTGGAAACAGAAAACGTGAGCACGTGAAAAAGAACAAACGTGATTTTACAATTGTTTCATTCATTAAAAGGTGAAAAAAGGTTCATTTCTTAATTCAGTTTCAACCACACTTAACCTTTTTTGAATAACATTTAAATCAAATATTGTTTTTTTGTATACATTCCTCCGTTTATTTTAAATCAATGATAGAAATTGAAAAAAAGCCGTTACATTCAAGTCTCCAAACATGTTTACACTCAAATATTAGGATTATTTTACCTTCTGGAGTTCACAAAACAAACAAAATTCTTTAAATTAGCTTTTTTCAGTAAAAAACGAGTCGACCGTGACAGTCTTTAGCCCCGCTCTCCTATCGCCGAGTCCTCACTCAAAGCATTCATCAGGCATTCAAAAACCGCCTGAATATGCGGCTCCCAGCGCCAACGGCAACGGTACACAAACAACAATCCGTCCACATTATCTCCTGCTCCTGCCTCTTTGTCTCTCCGCGCTGGCGAAGGACAAATGCCGTGGAGGTGCTGGCACGGCGGCATTGGTTTTAGCCCGATTGTGTATAAACCCACAGTTATTCTTGAGAAATAGTTGTTTTATCTGATTAAAACCTCCGGCAGAAATGAACAACAGTGCGAGCGTGGCGGGCGTGACGAGGCGCCGGAATGTGACGCAGGTACGGCGTTGGGCGCTGTGTCGTCTTCGGCGCCGTGTTCGCCAAGGAGAGCAAATCTGAGCCGTTTCTGCAGCGTGAAAGGCTCTCACGTGTTGTTGAAAGATGGCAATGGATATAAATGTGCTTTTCTGTCAGACGGGTGCATAAGGATGAACAAAAGTGTTAAAAATAAAAGATTGACAGAATTCAGAATCTCAGAAATGTGAAAATGATGTGTTTAGTGTTAAAATAGTTCTTAAACTGTTGTCGGAATTCTACTTTAAAGTGCCTTAGACAGTTTGGGTGACTTATTGAACAAAAATGCAGTTAAGATAAATATATTTAGAATGATGCTGTTTAAAAAATAAAAATAAAATCACAGAAAAGCATATTTTGTAGGTTTATAATTTAACTTCCTGTTTGTAATCGATGACATCACAATAGGAAAGTGCCCAACAAATACTGGGTAAAAACTCATTTAATGTCACAATTTGTTTTATTTGACAAACGAAAGTATATGAGAGCGACTTTATTTTGTTGAATTCATGTTTAGAGAGTCAAAAAAGTTGTTTCTTTGTGTAATTTGACTGGAATGTGTCCCTTGTGTGATGTCACTTCCTGTTATTTTGTACAGATTTTTCAACGTTTTCTCCACAAACACCTGCTCCATAAGTGTAAAACTATCATTTAAATGTACAACAGGTAGAAATACACCAAATGAAGTCAAAATTATAAAAATGTAAAAACCGGCTGTGCCTGGTTCAGTGGGAAGAGCATCGGCTGAGAAAGAAAGAAAGAAAGAAAGAAAGAAATGCACAAATTGAAAACTCACTGGTTTGTTTATGGATGGATTTGGTAATGTACATGTGATATTGTAATCTAACTCCTGTTACCTCTGACCTCTGACCTCTTGTCCTCTTTTTCTCTCACTGTTTTTCTGTCTTTTCTCTCTATCTTTTTTCTCTCTTTTCCCCATTTTTCCTGTCACTTTCCCTCTACATTTCTTTCCTTCTCTTTTTCTCTTCTCTCTCTGTCCCTTTTGCTCTTTTTGTCTTTTTCAATTCTTCCTCTTCTCCATCTTGTCTCACTTCCTCTTCACTCTTTTCCTCTTTTTCATTCACTGTTTTTCTGTCTTTTCTCTCTCTATTTCTCTTTTCTCTCTCTCTTTTCCTCTTTTTTGTCACTTTTCCTCTACATTTCTGTCTTTCCTTCTTTTTTCTCTTTGTCTCTTGCTCTTTTTGTCTCTTTTTCCCCCCTTTTTATCCATCTTGTCTCGCTTTTCCTTTTATCTCTTTTTTATGCTTTCCTCTTTTTCCTCTCTCCCTCTCTCCTCCCCTCCCGTCTCTCTGTCCCTTTTGCTCTTTTTGTCTCTTTTTCTCTTTTTTCCTCTTTTCTCCATCTTGTCTCGCTTTTCCTCTTATCTCTTTTCTCCCCCTCTCCCTCCCTCTCTCTGCAGTCGCTCCGGGGAGATGAACGGCTACACGGCGGCTCTCAGGGACCAGTACATAAACACGTCGATGCCCGCGCACTACCAGCTGCTGCCTCACCTCTTCACCTACGCGGCTCAGTCGGGCCTGCTGGCCCCTCAGCCCCGCGGCGTGTACCCCCAGTCACATCCCCTGGTCCTCCAGCTGGTGGCAGCAGAGGACCTCAGCCCCCTGGCCACGCCCATGCTCATAGAGGACGGGTCAGTACCACACGTTCATGACTCTTGTGTTCGTTTTAAGGCAAGTTTATTTGTAGAGCACATTTCATACTCAAGGCGATTCAAAGTGCTTCACAGCAGGAAAAATGCATTCAAATCACAAAGAAATACAATAAAAGGAACTAAATAAAAAATAAAAAACACCTAGCCAAATCCAAATTTATCGGATCTAAATGGTAGTTTTAGAATTGTAGAGAATTTCTCTAAAGAAAGACATTTTAAGGTGCTATTTTTAAGCTAACATTTAAAGGTGCTGGGTACTACCTCAAAATAGTCCCAGATACATCTTTTAGTATTCAAAATGTCAAAAATAAATAGAATAAAAAAGGGTAACGTGTAAATAATTTAAGACCTAAAAGAGAAGAGTGCAAAGAAAAATCCTTTCAGTCATATGCACAGCTAAACAAAACTTAGCTTAGATTTGAACATTGTCAGAGTAGAAGCCTGTCTCACATCTTCAGGAAGACTGTCCCAGATTTTAGCTGCATAAAACTGAAACGCAGATTCCCCATGTTTAGTCCTGATTTTAAACTGGCTTATCGTTTATTTTTATTTATTTTATTGTCCTACAAAGGTGACAAACCGAATGAGCTAGAACGCGTCATACCAGAAGAACACGCGTGTCATTCAGAGCGTTGCACGTCGTCTTCCCTCATCACATCTTCTGGCTCTGTGCAGGTACAAGGTGACCCAGGTGGAGCTGTTTGCCCTGCTGTGCCGTTTGGCCGACGAGCTGCTGTTCCGTCAGATCTCGTGGATAAAGAAGCTGCCGTTCTTCTGCGAGCTGTCCATCGAGGACTACACGTGTCTGCTGAGTTCCACCTGGCAGGAGCTCATCCTCCTGTCCTGCCTGACCATCTACAGCGCCCAGATCTTCGGAGACCTGGCCGACGTCACGGCCAAGTACACGCCGTCTGACGAGGAGCTGCAGGGGTGAGCGCCATGTTTTTACTGCACTGCGTTCACTCATGTGGAGCTGCTTTATGTGAAGCTGGTCATGGTATTTGACATGATATCAAAGGAGACTAGTGTCGAATAGGGATGTCATGATGTCAAATTTTACGATTGTTGTGAGAAAAAACATCAAGATTTAACGATTACCGTACGTTTCGGGCAATACAGCGCTCCTGAATAAAACCGCTCCAACGGAATTTACAAAGGAACAAGAAATTATACGTATACGGGCCGCGCCTTTCAATATACCGCAGTTGCCCACGTTGTAACATGAGATATTTACACACGCTGGTTGTCTTTGGACCGTCTTTGGACCGTCTTTGGACCGCCTTTGGACCGCCTTTGGACCGTCTTTGGACCGCCTTTGGACCGTCTTTGGACCGCCTTTGGACCGTCTTTGGACCGCCTTTGGACCGTCTTTGGACCGTCTCTGGACCGTCTCTGGACCGTCTTTTGACCGTCTTTTGACAACTGATAAAGGCCGTCGCCCCCCCACGACCGCGGGGTACGAGCCACCAGAGCATGACTCTAATACCCCGCCTACATCACCCCTCCCCCTCAAACAGTACAGACTTTATACTACTTCCTGTTCATGACCGCACAGTTTGAGAGTTACGTCCCCATTGGCTTTTATGTTCAGTGTGATGTGGAGAATAAGTTTGACAAATTTCTACTGTTTTTGTGATGAAAATGAAAATTGGGGTGGTTTGTGGGAGGGGCAAAAATAAATAAATAATAATAAGGCAAACAATTTTTTTTGACCATTTCTTTCCACCATATTGTGCCCAGTCACAAATGAACCCGCAATAAAATGTTTTCAGTGTTTTATGACCAATAGATTGTCTTTCCTGAATTAAAAAAAATAAAATTTGAAGAGGGCACTAGAGAGCCATTTTATAAGATGACCACTACATTTGCAAATGACTGCGTTCAGTTTGGAAATCTTACCAATGCTCCAGTGACATTTTTCAAACTGATAACATTTCATTGTCAGTAAAACAACGTCATATTTTTCCTGTGACTTTTTTGCCCTCGGGCTCCCACTGGCCCCATGTTAATCGATATTTGGAATGCTGCTTTCAATATTTTTTCACTAAATTAGAGCTCACTGAGTTGTATTTTCGATACGCTCAAACTTATCCGTCTTTGTTTACTACTCAATTTTTGCTTTTTTTTTTGCCCCTGGATATCATTTTACAAGTGATTCTCTTCCTTCAGCTCGGGCCTAATAATAATAATAATAATAAAACAAAATAGGTTGTTTTGGCCATCTACAAAGGCCGTACATTTCACTTTTACATGTCTGTGTCGTGATACAAGTTTGGACCAGGTATTATGATTGGACCGGGGCCAGCGGGGAAGTGGTGCGTGAACGGGAGGACTCGGCAGGACAGCGCAGCGGCTAGCACCGTCCCACCAGACCAGACTGCGGGGGCCCGTCCCCATCTAAATCACTCCAAATGATCTGCCCGCCCGACACATCTCGGGCTAATATACGGCACGGTTGTTTTCACAGCACGGTAGGAGTGCGCGTCCTGATTTACGGTGGCAAAGTGCGTTGATACCGGCGCACATAAAGATTGCAAAGTTGCGAGGCTAATTCTCAGTTGATGAGGGGCTTTAAACGCAATGCATCTTGTGTTCGGAGAGAAATTCCCCTCACATTTCTGACGCGCACCCTCCCTAAACGCCGCCCCGGTCGCTGGAGCGGAGCCGCTATCTCATCGATTTCCATGTGAATCGGTGGAGGATTTTGGCCCCGGCTTTCTTGTTCATTTTCAAAGCGCTGATTTATCTGCCCGTAACACGTCGGCGCGCGGTATTTTAACGGCTGTGAACTCTCTCCCCCAGCTTCAGCGAGGACGGCATGGAGGTAATGGAGCGCCTGATCTATCTGTACCGCAAGTTCCACCAGCTGAAGATCAGTAATGAGGAGTACGCCTGCATGAAAGCCATCAACTTCCTCAACCAGGGTAAGAGTGATGGGTGCAGACTTTCTCACGGGCACTGGGACGGCGTTACTGGAGGTGGTGGCTGTAGGGAATATTGTAAATACTTCATAGTGTTTATTTTTCCATTATTATTATTAGTACTATTAGTATTATCTTGTCTTACGCTAGCTGTTTTTTATTTATTTTATATATTATATTTTATTTATTTTTATTATTTTATTATTATTATTTTTTTATCTTTATTTTTTTTTTTTATTATTATTTTATTTATTTTTTTAATTATTTGTATCTTTATTTTTTTCCTCGTCCATCCCTTGTTGGGAAATGGGAGGTTTTGTCTGTAGGAATCTTTGTTTATAAGAGTTCTTCTATTAAGTTCTTCCTATAAGTTATCTGTCCTTTTCCTCTGTATCTGCCTGCGTTGCAACAATGAAATTTCCCCATGTGTGGACAATAAAGGAATATCTTATCTTATCTTATCTTATATTAGTGTCCCAAATACTAAAATGCTCGATACCACAATAACAACAAGGAAACGAAGACAATAGACTGTAATTTCCAGCACAAAATAATCGTTCTTTCTTTGCTTTTATAGTTCTGATGAAGACAAAAAACATTTTACTTCCAAACAAGTGTCTTAAATGATTAAAAGTTAAAGTAATGACGACATTTCAGATTCAAAAGTTTATTTCTATACCAAAGAAAAAGTCCCAAATACTAAATAGTTTCCATATTTTCATAATAACTGTTTTATTGAGGGTTTTTTGGATCATTTTTTCATTCATTTTTAATTTATCATGTGGACTTACTGCTTATGAAAATGTTTCTGACCTCAACAACTGGTCAGATTGTTGTAGTTTGAATAATCATTTAATAAAAAATGATCAGATATTCGAGTATTCCGATAACAATATTCAGAAATGTGTCAAACGTGTCTTTAAATGCATTCGTTTAGGTTTAATCATCAGACAAAATGTTGAAATGTCTGCGAAATATCCCCATATATTATTTATTTGAACATTTACAACATAACTTTATTCATAATCGGCTCCATTTGTCACTTTTTTGAAACAATAATTCAAATTTAGCCGATCTTCAAACCAACATTCATGGCATCATCTAAATTATGACGTATTTTCGTGCCAACGTTTTATACAATGATCAAAACTCTATTGGATATTATATATTTATGTGTTTTTGGTGCAGATATCCGGGGCCTGTCCAACGTGTCCCAGCTCGAGCAGTTGAACAAGCGCTACTGGTACGTGTGCCAGGACTACACCGAGTACAAGTACCCGCACCAGCCCAAACGCTTCCCCGAAATCATGATGTGTCTGCCCGAGATCCGCTGCATCGCCGGTGAGTCCCAGCCCCGCCCCAGCCCCGCCCCGAATACCGTTACCACCGTTACCACCGTTACCTCCGTTACCTCATGCTGGCGTTCCCACTTTGTTATAGCAGTTGTTTTCGCCATCGTAATTACCGTATTTTCCGGAGAATAAGTCGCACCAGCCAAAAAAATGCATAATAGAGAAGAAAAAAACATATATAAGTTGCACTGGAGTATGAAAATGCGGTTGCAAGTGTGAAAATAACAAATAATATCACATATAAGTCGCTCCGGAGTATAAGTATACAAGTATAAGTCGCACCCCGGCCAAAACTGAATGAATAAAAGTGCGGCTTATAGTCTGGAAAATATGGTAGTCAGTTCTGTTTCCACCCCAGAAAGTGTATTATAAAAGCAGAACGTCGAAAAAGATCCAATGTTTATTTCACTTTTGTGCCTGAAAAAGATGATCTAAAGCTGTGTTAAGGTCCTGGGGTAAATCTGGTCCCGTGTCTGCAATTTGGGCTGTTTTTGGTCCCATGAATTGAATGTAGGTCGAGACAAAATGTCTCCACGGCCCAGATTTGAACTAAAAACAATACTGTTAATTCGCAATCGACCATTTTTCCATTATAATTTTTCTGCAATTTAAAAGCACAAAACACGAAACAAGCTGCGGCAAGTGTAACCCGGAAGTACTAGCCGTTGTCGTGGCAACAGAGGGCAGCACGAAGGCTCTGTCAGGTGCTTTTTTTGGTTTAAAGTTGAGCTCGAGGGGCCGTGTCAGTGTGAACGCATTAAAAGAAGCAGTTTCATAAGGAATCCGATCGAAACGACGTAAAGTGCGACGTAAAGTGCGGCGTAAAGTCTGGCGTAAAGTGCGGTGTAAAGAGCAACGTAAAGTGAGGCGTAAAGTGCGACGTAAAGTGCGGTGTAAAGTGCGACGTAAAGTGCGGCGTAAAGTGCGGCGTAAAGAGCAACGTAAAGTGCGGCGTAAAGTGCGGCGTAAAGTGCAACGTAAAGTGCGGCGTAAAGAGCAACGTAAAGTGCGGCGTAAAGTGCGGCGTAAAGAGCAACGTAAAGTGCGGCGTAAAGTGCGGCGTAAAGTGCAACGTAAAGTGCGGCGTAAAGTGCGGCGTAAAGTGCGGCGTAAAGTGCGGCGTACAGTGCGGCGTAAAGTGCAACGTAAAGTGCGGCGTAAAGTGCGGCGTAAAGTGCGGCGTAAAGTGCAACGTAAAGTGCGGCGTAAAGTGCGGCGTAAAGTGCGGCGTACAGTGCGGCGTAAAGTGCGGCGTAAAGTGCGGCGTAAAGTGCGGCGTAAAGTGCGGCGTACAGTGCGGCGTAAAGTGCGGCGTAAAGTGCGCTAACGACACGGGAACACGCAGGACATAACACGTAGCCAATAGAAGCTAACGACAAAGTGTTATTGAAATGGGTCAGAAAGGTTTAAACTTCTCCTGCACATCATTATTTCAGTTTAAAAATGAGGCCAAACCAACTTAAAGTGATTCTCGTGTGTTTTTCCCTTCACGAATGTCGTAAATCACCACAGTATTTCTACTTTTGCCTCAACTTAAAACATTTTCATTGTATCGAGTCGCATTGTCGTGCTCAAAGTGCGCGTGAGGCTAAGGACACATTTGTATGTAGATTTCATGCTACATTTAAAAAGCAGAATTTGACCGTGAGCTCTCCAAAATCTTCGCCGTCGAAAATCCAAAGGGGGGAACAAACGGTATCGCGTCGGTTGAATTAGCATAGAAGCGGCTCCATTGTCGAGCCGTAACCTTCTCCTGCCGTATGCAAATGTTAAAACACTCAACAAAAACAACTCCGGGACTCGGGAGAAGCGCCGGCGTCCGAGGAGCCCGACTCGTCTAACGCTGTGATTTGTCTTCGTCCTCAGGCAAGTTGGTGAATGTGCCACTGGAACAGCTCCCCCTGCTGTTCAAGGCTGTACTGCACTCCTGCAAAACCAGCCTGAACAACTACAGGAGCGGCCAGTCCCCCTGCGTGACCACTGCCCCGGGAAACTAACCCCCCGGCCCTCCCACACCCCCCCCCCACACCCCTACACACACCCCTCCCACCCCACGACAGACCGAACAAGTGGAGGGCCTGGTCTCCCCTCTTTGTGAATGTGACAAGCAGCTATAGTATGTTTTTTGTAACTTTTGTCTTGATATATTTATTACACGACAGAGCTGAATGTATGCTGATTTACACTGTGCACATGCTTCTGTACAAACCAAATGCTCGTAGATGCATTGGAGTTTACAAGTGTCCACCCGGTTGGCTCGATGTGTCGCTGTGTTGCCATTGTTAGAGCTAGACTTCTAAAATATTATAGAGTTTATTTTATCCCGTCGGGGGAGGCCACACGTGACGAGTGTTTTGAAACTACCTCAGGAAGTTGTTGTTGTTTTCGGGGAGCTTTTCATTGAGTTCGATGATGAGTCTCCCAGTGGTAAACTTAACCTGTGGACGCTTCTGCACCCTAATCACTGAACGCTGAATGTTGAACGGAGCGGCGAAATCAAACGTGCCCGGACAGTGTTTGGTTACAAAGCGTGGTTAGATGTGATCATACGGCCCATAGAGTATACTAAAGTCTATAGAGGCGCATTTATCATTGAACATTCCAGAGTTTAAGTGACAGTGGGATCTTCAATAGAAAAGAAAAACTTGGAGCATACGGGTATTTTTTACAATCATAGATTGGGGTTTTATTGCTAAACGGATGCCTCAGTTTAAATGCATTTCTATGAGCGACTTGGTTAATGTGACCTATACGCATGAACCATGGCATTAAAGTTAGAACTTGGAGACATGTGCATATACTGTAGGTTCTTCATTAACTTCTAAAAGAAGCTCATTCAAAACTGAGCCATCCCTTTACGACAGGGGAAGGGAGGATAGCTAGGTTAGCTGTTAGTTTTATTTGACCCAAGTGTTTATGCAAATGCTTTTCCCAAGCCCACAGTCGGGCTGGGAGCTGATAGAGACAAAGATTTCTTGTCCACGAAGGATCAGGACGAGAAATGAATCAATCTGCGTAAGGGCAGCGCCTCTGCTGGACAGACATGTGGTCAGACATGTGAAATGCTGCTACACATGCACACACTCCTCGTGCACAAGAATGAGTAGTAAATATGCAAAGAGGCTCGTGAGGAAGTCCACTCTGCCACTGCCTTTTGTGCCACGATCCTTGTGCACTGAAGCTGCTGCGTGTCAGGCTGAAGAGCAGCGTATTGCACAGTCCACTCAAATTGATTGCTTTTTCAAAAAAATGTAGAGATTCAGATATCGACAAGTTTAAACCGCTTGACTCGTGTTGCTGGTCAGTCTGTCGGCCCGATGGCCCACAGCCTCCAGGAGTCGCACCTCCTGCTCATCCTGACAGATATGCACATGTTCAAAAGACAAAGCCGCACGAAATTGGGCTTTTTTTTGTTTCTTTTTTTTTTTTTTTAATGTTATTTTTTGGAAGCTCATGAATCCCGTCATAACCCAGTGTAAATGCAGACAGAATGCAGTGGTTTGCACACGTGGCTGCAGCTGTCGCCCGGCGTGCTCCTCTCAGGCCCGCGTGGCCTGGGTCTAAACAGGGTAAAGTGAGTGATTCAGGAGTACTTCGGCGCGCACGCTGATGTACTTGTAGTATTAGTAGTAGTAGGTGCCAGGACATCGTAGGTCCTTCATAGACAAGTGTTTTTCTTTTGTTGTTTTTTTGAGTCTTTTTTTCATTTGTTTTTTTTTCGTTTGTTCATTCCGCTCGGTGAGTCCCAAACCCCACCCACCTCGCCCCGCCCCACAGGTCACATGGGTGTATAGTTTGAAGGCGTAGGACTCTGGGCGGTGCCTGTCACGGCATCAGCAGCTGTTCCTCTTTAACATCTCCCTTCACTTTTACTTTTTTTTTAAATAAATTGACACGTACCGTTGTAGTTATTGTGAATGTTTTTGTTGTTATTTCACATATTCATTGTCTTTTTCTTTTTTTTTTTCTTTTTTTTTTTGTGGAGTGAAGACAAAGATCATTTTTCTAAACGTTTAAAACACTATTTTTAAGGGTTGTTTGTTCACAATGTTACAATACTAACTACTGGAGGCCTTTATCATGCATTATTCACTCCTCACACAAGAAACCACTCAACAAATGGATTTTTTTTTACTTTTATACATTCTCTCCGCTACTAATTCATTGAAATCATTTGTTGAGGTGACTCTGGACTCTCAGGGATATTGTACTTTTTGTGTGTGTGTATTTTTTTTTTTTAAAGGGAAAAGTCTTATCAGATCCTCAGCCAAAATGTTACTATTTCCAATGCGAATGTATGTTTTGTAATGGCTATATTTGAACTCACACACACACACACACACACACACTACTGTCCCGTACGTGCATAAGCCAGCCCACCGGCGCCGTATCTAAGGAATGCACAGATAGCTTTCCATGGCTCGCGATCTGAAGGTTTCTTTTTCTTTTTTTTTCCTTCTTATTTTTTCTTACTTTTTTTCAAACTCTCAAACATTTTTAACCAAAGCAACAACACAAAATAACTGAAACCGCAGCTACCTTACACTGCCACCTCCCACTCTCCCGTTTTTTTTGATACTGACAAACTTTATTTTTCGTGTTTATTCTGTAGTTTTTTTGGGATATGTCCATTTTTCTGTACTGAAACTACCTCTTTATCATGTTGCTAACTTTTCAAATCGATTTTTTTTGTCTTATTTATTGGTTTCATTGCTCCTTGTTTCCGCCACGTGGCCTGGTGTATCATCTCACTCTTCTTTCTTTTGTTTTTTTTACATTTGCCTCAAGCGTTTTCGTCCCTCGCCGCGACCTTCACATCCAAATACCTGAGGAATCCTCTCTCTCTCTCCTTCCTCTTTTTAATTTTTTTTTTTTGAAAGCGCTAGTTGTTTTTTGTTACGTCCTTTTTTTTAAGTAGGATTTTAAATGCTTGTTTTAGATCAATAGTGTTGAGCCGCAGTCCGGAGAGCTGTTGAGAAATACAGCAGTTTCAGACATTTAAAAAACATGGTAAAGCGGCTGTGACAAAAGCTTTTTCTGTTTTCACCGTCCTGTAAAAAGAGATATTACAAAAGGACAGCGTGCAGAAGTCAAGCCTGAACGTAGGTGGCGCTACTATCTATACTTGCCTGAACTTTATCTTGAAACTATGTAAAAAAAATAAAACAAAAAAAAAAATTTATGAGCTTTTCACCAGAGCAGCTTTTTATCGTATTTCCATTAATTCATGCGTGTTCAGAAAACTCCGCCCACTGCTCTGTACTTTCTTCTGATTATTAAAAAAAAATCTGTTTTCAAGTTGAGGTCAAAAATATCACATGGCAATTTTTTTCACAATAAAAACACATGAATTAAATTAAAATGTGCCGCTGGCTACGGTGAAACGCCACCACAGAGAGGCGGGATCGTTTCTTTTACCACGCCGCTTTCATCAGCAATATGCAGTTTACAATGGACAAAAATGCAAAATGATGATCTACTTATGTTACGATTGAATCATGAATAACCCAAAAATATTGTAAAATTGTTCAAAAAGCAACCGTGCCCTTGACATAATGTGAAAAACAAAAAAAACAAGTGTAAAAAGCCTGTCAACACAACTTCCAGTCTTTTCCTGCACGTTTATATTTGACTTTGAAGATGATCTCCCTGATATTACAATAAATACATGTCGTTCTTGCCTAAATATTCAGACACAAATGCTAAATACGTTTGTGAATTTGAATTAATCGTTTGAATTCAGGCCGAGTCGAGCTAAATCAAAATCGAGGATGCGCCCCACTTTAAAACCACCCCAAATATCATCACGCCGACTTATTTCCACACTTGTCGCCGGTATATCCTGCACTCTCTCTTCCCCGAGGGCGTAATCGGTGTGTTTTCGGCCAGATTAAAGCGCGTGTTGAAGACGTATTCACTGATGTAGAAGGTGGTGAGACCCGAGCGCACGGGAGCGGTTTAAAGGAGCCGTGCGTTTGTGCCGCGGCGCTACAAAAGGACGGCGTGGAGAGCAGGTTTAAGTCTGGAGGGATGTTTGTCACAACGAGGGCTGCGAAAGATTGTTTTTTAAATAGTCGATTAGTCAAACGATTTTTTCTCAAATGTGCATTCATATTTTTAAATACAGTTTTAACCCAATGAATGTAAACGACTGCCAGATTGAGACAATAAAGTGTGTTACTGATGAAAATGACACACTTTTCTTTGTTTTTTTTGACGTTTTTGTTTGATCATGCCGCTTTTTTCACAATAAAATGTTGAGTTTTGATGGTGACTAACGATTATTAAAATAGTCAGCGATTGTTTAATAAATCGATTAGTCGCAGTCGTTACAGCTCTGCAAAAGTCACACCTTCAAATACATCATGATCGGGACTTTAAAGAGATTGGCCAGTACAAAACACTGAAAATACCAGAAAATGACAAGTTTTATTCTTTTTTCCCTTCTACAATTCCAGCATGTTTTAACTTTAACTCCATTTCACCTTTTCCCCCTTCAACCAAACCACATGTTGTACAATTCCATGTTTTGCCATGAAACGTGTGTGTAGTCTACGTGGTGAGGTTTTTAAACGCTCACAATCATGTTTTTTTATATTTTAAAAAAGAATATTATCATAACATCATTGCCTCTTGAATCATCCTCTGTCTGCCTCTCCACAAAGAAAGCAGTTGACGTGTTTTCTCTTCTCACTCCAACGTTTCAGTTGTTAAGAGCCGTCACTGTGGGGGAAACAACAGACACACACATATATATATTTAAAAGAAAATCATAGCAAATTGTAAGTGATCTATCTCAGGGAATAAAACCGTTTACACTACATCTGCCGACCGACCTCTCCAAACGCCTTTCTGCCTCTCTCTTTTGTCTGCTCCTGTTAACTACCTGTGAAGAATGTGATCCGTGTTCAAAAGCATGTTTAGAATGTATTAGGACTTGAAACCAAATAAAACGTGAGCGTTATGCAAGTGGACGGGTCTTTGTCCTGTTTCTTTCTCTCCTAAGTTTGGCGTGAGTCGCGGCGGGCGGGTGGGCGGGCGGCGGGCGGGCGGTGCAGGGGGCGGAGGACGGGCGAGAGCGGTGAGATGATGGGCCGCTGAGTGGGCGATACGGAGCTGATGAAGCGCACGGGGCCGGGGCTAACGAGCTGAAAGCACATTGGGACGCGTGTGGCCCTGACCCGCCTGCACACCACTCTACGGTGTTTTTCACAGACGGATACCAGCATTCAAAGGCAACGTGAGAAGTGTGTTTGGAGCCGGCGATGTGTTTTAAAACGGCCACAATCCACTCGTTAATTTGAATTTATAGCGGCGGAGGGAGCCAATTCATCCGCCTCGAGCCGTCTGCCCGTGCGAGGGTGACTCAGAAGCCCCGGCGCCGCTCACAAAGGGAATAAATTCAGCTTTAGACTAATTTCTTTTCATATGCGCTCGCTGGAAATATGTCATTCAAAGTGTTTTATAAGGAAAGTAACGGTATATATGAGTTCTGGCAGTGGTTAAGGGCACTTAACGCTCCTCTCACTACGAACTACTAACTGTCAAATAAAGCCCAAAACAACATATAAAGTGTCTTTTCTTCACATTTTTAAATCAAATCGAAGCACATATTTTGTCCCATTTCGTCCAAATTTTTCCCATTTTCTGAATGTCTGCCGGTCCTTGATTGTTGGAGCCGTTTATGTCATCCATGACCTTGTGATGGCCGCCTTCTCTGCTTCCAGATGTATGCACCAAAGGGATCCATCTATGCTCTCCATGACAGGAGTTTGAGGCCCCGGGCTCTCCTTTATCTGGGCCTCAAAACTCCTCCCATGGACAGAATGAATGGATGACTTTGGAGCAGTTTGTTGTCTATTTCCTTGTGATGACCGTCCTCCCTGCTGCCACAAGTATTCTCCAAAGGTCCATTTATTCTGTAGGGGTTATGGTTTGTCCGGCGAAAGTTTGTCTAAAATGTGCACTTAC
Organism: Eucyclogobius newberryi; assembly: GCF_026437365.1. Classification (NCBI taxonomy): domain Eukaryota; kingdom Metazoa; phylum Chordata; class Actinopteri; order Gobiiformes; family Gobiidae; genus Eucyclogobius; species Eucyclogobius newberryi. The sequence goes on along the minus strand of NW_027316278.1, from coordinate 10,455,218 downwards.
ATTTAATCTTATGAAATCAATTCTATCAAAAGTCCAGACTACAACTTTAGCACTTGAGCCCGTGGTATAAAAGCCACATAGAATTATAATTGGAGTAAAAATACTATGTCATATCACACTTTCAGTCCTTTTCTAATGCTATCCAACACTTCACATTATCGACTTTATCTATTATACCAGTAACACTAAAGCATTTCAGCCAGATTCTTTTGCATCTACTGTGGTAATTATAAACTTGCATACAAATTCAGAGGTATTTCTACACAGGCTTATACCGACTTTAACTGAGGGAGGATTCAGAGAGGGAAGAAAACTATTTGTCAGACCAATTTTGTGACTGCTGCAGAACTTTTTCAAATGTTTCTGTCCTCGTGTGACACCCGTAGCTCATTCCCGAGGTCGGCAGGCCAAACCGACTGTCGTTTCAGACGCTCCACCTGAAACTTACAAATCAAAGTGCACATACCAGTACCGTATTTTCCGGAGTATAAGGCGCACCAGCCAAAAAATGCATAATAGAGAAGGAAAAAAACATATATAAGTTGCACTGGAGAATGAAATGCGGTTGCAAGTGTGAAAATAACAAATAATATCACATATAAGTCACTCTGGAGTATAAGTATAGATATAGATATAAGTATAAGTCGCACCCCGGCCAAAACTATGAAAAAAGGTGCAACTTATAGTCCAGAAAATACGGTACTTACTAAATACTGACTAAGAATGTAATGAATTCAGTAACTTTCCATTTTTCAAGACTACAATTTTACACTGGTCAAAGAAAACATGATGTATTTAGCATTGATCTATAACATAAGTGATCATTTCTTTACATTTTGCTCATGGTAAACCACAATCATGACCTAAAATGACTTCAAGCAATAGATTTTCATTATTATTTTTCCTGAAACATGACTACGCTGCATTGTTTAACTCTACCCAGCGTTTAAATTTTTTAATGACCAAAATAAGTACAGAGATGTGGGTGGGGCTAGGGGGTAGGTGGGAGGGATAATTCAGGAATCAATGGAAAACACATCTCTGAGAAAGTTGAAGTGAAGGAGAGAAAGTCGATGAGGGAAAAGTTGTATAGAAGTGGTAAAGAAGGTAAGTTTTGGGTTGAAATCATCACTTTCCATACACGTGCTACAGAAAAGTGCTCTCTATCTTTGGGAGGTGTAGAGGGAAACCAGAACTGGACGTTTATTAGCGAGGACCACGCCACGACAAACACATACAAATAGCAAATATAAGCTGTAAAAACCTGTCGAGCACTAGAGCTAAATGAAACTGTGGCAAACTGTGAGGCGTTTTAGGAGCTCGGAGATCACTGCTGAAGCCCAGAGCAGCTTCAACACTCTGAGGAGGCTAAAACAGCTAAAAGAGATAATTTTAACCAATATCAACAAGAATATTGAACTGAAAGTAAGATTGGTGTCAGATCAGAAATGAAAAAATACTAAAGATCGGCATTGGATCGGGAGCCAAGAAAATTACGCTAGTTTTGATTTAATTTTCTTTAAATTTAATTGTTCTTTTGCTAGTTTTTAATTTAATTTTCTGATTTTTGTTCCTATCTAGTTTTTAATTTAATTTTCAGATTTTTTTTTGCTCGTTTTTAATTTAATTTTCAGATGTTTCGATTTTTTAAGCCAGTTTTTAATTAAATTTTCCGATTTTTTTTTTTAGCTAGTTTTTAATTTCATTTTCAGATTATTTATTTTTTTCAACAACAATTTTATAGAAAAAGAATCAGACTGGAATCCTGTCTGAAAATACACAAATAAAGCAGCTTTAATGTAGAAACCCTAACCCACGCGGAACGGGAAGGACGTCGGCGATCTGCGCAAAACCTCGGAATGACGAGCTGCCCGAGAAGACGTGCGGGAGCGCCGAGATCGATGGGGAACGAGATCGTGACCTTTGCTGATGATATTGACTCTAGAGGTGTTATCTAGAAGCTGCGTTCTCATTCATTCCGACTCCTCGAACCGCCTACGAATTCCCGCAACGAAGCGCCTTCCCGCGGACGAATGGAGACGCGTCACGGAACTGCGGTTCAGAAATCCGTCAAATTTATGAACACTTTGGAACAAACAGAAACTTTTAAATCAAATCCTCTGTCTTCGTTGCACGCCTTACATCCTGAAAGCGTTATCTAAAAGTGTAATGGCGCGTCCCTTATCACCAGCTGCTCATGTCCTGTCCGTCCTGTGCTCGGTGTGACGGATGTCAAAGAGCCCGGGGGTCCTTCTGCTATCGCTCAATCTGCTCAAGGCTGACGCAGCACAGCACAGCCCCTCCCCAAATATAAATACGCACAAAAAAAACCTACCCCCCCTTCCACCCGTCCGAACGCTAATCAGATGTTCTGGAGTCAAGGCTGCCCGGTGCCTGCGTGAGCCGTCCCAAAGGTGCACGGTGTAACGTACCCACTTGTCATTAAATGTATCTGTTTTGCATATATTCCATTACAAACCGTTTTAAAGGAGAACTAAGTAACATTGGTACCGTATTAAATGTCTTTGTTAGCCGTTGTGATAGTTAAATGTGTGTTTTCAGGGCGTTTGACGTGTTTAAAATGTTTTGGTGTCTGTTCTCTGATTGTGTATTCTCACAAGGGAGCAGCAGGGGGAGCTCTATTCTGCTTTAGTGCTCAAAAATATCAGGCGTTCGTACGGTCAGTTAGGCTCACCTTTTCACAGATGTGACCAGTAACTTGCCCATCACCTTCTTGTCTCCATAGATACGTTTGATGCCATACTATTCACGGGTTTCAGCTTCCACAGCACGTTATATCCGTTATTTGAGGACTTTTTTTCCCGTTTTGAATTGTAAATTGCAACGGCAGCGGTCACATGTCTCCTAATTCTGACATCTCTATGCAAACGGGCAGGGAAAGTTACATAGGTGTACATTTGAACACGGCCTATCAGATATCTTTATAGCCACTGACATGCGCTGCCGTTTGGAATGAGATCACTTACCGTATAAAAAGTCATTTCCGTGGACTCTCGGGAGTAAAAAGAGGCACTAAACGCACTCAAACGCACTGCATCGTTTTAAAACACGCAACGGAACGAAACACAATTCCAATGTACAAAGTGAGAGGACAGGTTTGTTTATTCGAGTGAACGGGTTTAGTAGAAGAATCTGTCGAGCTCGTTGCGTCGAAGTTCAAAGTTTGGAACGAGACCAAACAAAGTGGCGGCACCAGTTCTGTTTCTGATGCATTTTGGCTGTACAATAACTCCATGGGTCTTGTCATTCTCCCATTGGCTTCTATTCTTGCTCTTGTACGAGGACGTCCCGTTTCTGTGATAGTGTCAGTATCACCAGCCCAAGATCACTGCTGAAGCCCAGAGCAGCTTCAACACTGTCTGAGGAGGCTAAAACAGCTAAAAGCGTTATGATAGAGATAGTTTTAACCGCTATTAACAAGAATATTGAACTGAAAGTAAGATTGGTGTCGGATCAAAAATTAAAAAAATATTAAATATCGGCATTGGATCGGGAGCCAAGAAAATTACGCTAGTTTTGATTCAATTTTCAGTTTTTAAATTTTTTTCTTAGCTAGTTTTTAATTTTATTTTCAGATTTTAGATTTTTTTTCTCAGCTAGTATTTATTTAATTTTCAGATTTTTTTTAATTTGTTTTAGCTAGTTTTTAATTCAATTTTCAGATATTTTTTTTGCTAGTTTTTAATTTTCAGATTTTTACATTGGTTTTAGCTAGTTTTTAATTTAATTTTCAGATGTTTGGATTTTTTCAAGCTAGTTTTTAATTCAATTTTCAGATGTATATTTTTAGCTAGTTTTTAAATTTCAGATTTTTACATTGGTTTTAGCTAGTTTTAATTTAATTTTCAGATTTTTTTCTTTTTTTTTTGCTAGTTTTCAATTTCATTTTCAGATGTTTAGATTTTTTTAAGGTAGTTTTTAATTAAATTTTCAGATATATTTTTTTTGCTAGTTTTTAATTTTCAGATTTTTGATTGATTTTAGCTAGTTTTTAATTTCATTTTCAGATTATTATTTTTTTTTCTTCAACAATCTAATAGAAAAGTGATCAGACTGGAATCCTGTCTGAAAATACACAAATAAAACAGTTTTAATATAGAAATACAATTGAATAACCACATGGACAAAACACACACAAAAAAAAAGCAATGTTCCGTACGTGCGTAGTTTTGATTACTTGAACTCTGTTACATCTAGTGTTTTGAACGTTCTGGACACAATTGCCCCTATAAAGGCTAAAATGGTTAAAAATAAGCAGAAGGCGCCGTGGAGAAATGATGATTCGGTCAGGGCACAGAAAAGCGAGTGCCGCCGGGCCGAACGGAAATGGCGCCAGTCAAAGCTCCAGGTTCAAAAAGAGATTTACAAAGAAAAGCTGAACATGTACAACCTAATCTTATGTAGAACTAGGGAAAGATATTTTTCTGAAATAATTGGAAGCTGCAGTAACAACTCGCGTGTCCTGTTTGCCACAGTAAACAGATTAACAAACCCTCCAGCTCAGCTGCCGTTAGAACTCATTTCCACATCCAAGTGTAATGAGTTTGCATTATTCTTTAATGACAAAGTTCAGGGCATTAAAAATGCTATAAATCCCACAATGCAAAAAATTACCCTAAAACCACCAAGACACTTAGAGCTAACTCACTTTGCACCAGTAACTGACAAAACTGTCCATGAGATCATCACCAGTCTGAGTTCATCTACATGCTGCCTTGATGTGTTACCCACCAAATTTCTAAAGTCTGTGCTGAACAGTTTGTTAGCACCATTCACTCACATAGTTAACATGTCGCTTCAATCTGGAACATTCCCAATGTCTTTGAAAACTGCGGTCATAAAGCCTCTCCTAAAGAAGAGCAGTCTTGATGCCGCAGTACTGAGTCATTACCGGCCCATCTCTAATCTGACATTTTGAAAAGGTTGTTTACCAACAGCTCACAGATTTCCTCTTAACAAACAACTCATTTGATGTTTTTCAGTCAGGTTTTAGACCTCATCACAGCACTGAGACTGCTCTTGTCAAGGTGACAAATGACATCCACCTGAACACTGACACGGGCAAAGCCTCAGTCTTAATTCTGTTAGATCTGAGTGCTGCTTTTGACACTGTCGATCATGGGATCCTCTTACAGAGACTAGAGGACTGGGTGGGCATCACTGGCACTGCCCTAAACTGGTTAAGGTCCTATCTGGAAGACAGGAAGTACTTTGTTGAAATTGGTAGCTGTGTCTCAGACCACATGACCCTGACCTGTGGAGTGCCCCAACGGTCAGTCCTGGGTCCCTTTCTGTTCAACCTCTACATGCTGCCATTAGGTCAGTTGATACGCAGTGAAAATGTGTCCTATCACAATTATGCAGACGACACTCAGATCTATGTTTCACTGTCGGCAGGTGACTATGGACCAGTAGATTCACTCTGTCACTGCATCCAACAGATCAGTTTGTGGATGCAAAACAACTTTCTCCAGCTGAACTCAGACAAGACTGAAATAATCGTTTTTGGCCCACAGAAACAAAGAGAAAGTGTTAGCGGTCACCTCCAGAGTCTCGCTCTAAAACCTACAAACCAAATTAGAAATCTGGGGGTAATAATGGACTCAGACTTGAACTTTAACAGCCACGTCAAATCAATAACATCAGCAGCTTTTTACCATCTAAAAAACATTGCCAAAATCAAAAATATAGTGTCAAAACCAGATTTAGAGAGACTTATCCATGCGTTTGTCTCCAGTAGATTAGACTACTGTAACGGTCTGCTCACTGGCCTCTCCAAACGAGCTGTAAAACAGCTGCAGTACATCCAGAACGCTGCTGCTCGGGTCCTGACCAGAACCAGGAAGTATGATCACATTAGTCCTGTTCTCAGGTCTCTGCACTGGCTCCCTGTGGCTCAGAGAATAGACTTTAAAGCAGCTCTGCTTGTGTACAAGTCTCTCCATGGCCTAGCACCAAAGTACATCTTGGATATGTTAGTGCCATATGAACCATCTCGGACTCTGAGGACCTCAGGGACCGGCCTCCTGCTGGTGCCCAGAGTCAGGACTAAACATGGGGAATCTGCGTTTCAGTTTTATGCAGCTAAAATCTGGAACATTCTTCCTGAAGATGTGAGACAGGCTTCAACTCTGACAATGTTCAAATCTAAGCTAAAAACAGTTTTGTTTAGCTGTGCATATGACTGAAAGGATTTTTTCTTTGCACTCTTCTCTTTTGTTTGTGATTTTATTAGTTTAAACAATACGTTGGATTGATAATTTTTAATTTAGTTAATTTTATTGTATTTCTGTTTCAGTAATTTCTTTGTGATTTGAATGCATTTTTCCTGTTGTGAAGCACTTTGAATTGCCTTGTGTATGAAATGTGCTCTACAAATAAACTTGCCTTGCCTTGCCTTGATTATTCCATGTCATCTATGTTGTTTTACATGACATTGTGTTTTATATGACATTGTTTTTTGATGCACGATTTCATGTTCAAGGCTGAAGGACGTAACGCGAGCCACAGACGGGCCCCAAAACAAACGACCGTCCCAAATCATCAGCGTCATATCCTCCTCTGTTCACGTTTTAAGGGACAACAACAGAGTGATAACATTGTTGCAAAGATTGGTGGCTTTTGTTGCAGGCGTGTAGAACATTTTAACAATGCATAATATGTTATTTGTGGATTTCATTAAAGGGGCTGTAAGAGTAAATCAGTTTTGCCTGCAAGGATATTATAAACGCTGCACTTTGGGTACAACTCCGGCTGCGATGTCCTGTCTGCAGCAAAGTATGAAGATAGAGCCGGGTTTATTATGCTAATATAATAAAGGATTTCGGCATCGATGTCATTTACATCAATGCGTGCCGTCATTTACAGATTTGTTTTTAGCTAGTTTTTCCATTTAAATTTCGGATTGTATTATTTGCTTTAGCTAGTTTTAATTTAATTGTCAGATTTTTTTATTTGTTTTAGCTAGTTTTTAATTTTATTTTCAGATTTTTTGATTTGTTTTAGCTAGTTTTTAATTTTATTTTCAAATTTTTTGATATTTTTTTCCGCTAGTTTTTAATTTATATTTCAGTTTTTTTTATTTGTTTTAGCTAGTTTTTAATTTTATTTTCAGATTTTTTGATATTTTTTTCCCCGCTAGTTTCAATTTTTAGATTTTTTTTGTGCTCATTTTTTTTTTTTTTTTTTTTCAACAACAATTTTATAGATTAAACAATCTGACTTGAATCCTGTTTGAAAATACACAAATAAAACAGCTTTAATGTAGAAATACAATTAAATAACCACATGGACATAGTTATTTCCACAACATGTTTCCATTGCCTAAAAAAAGAAAAAGTCCTGTTCCTCGGGCACTGCAGGCACGGGTTTGGGGAGTACTTCTGTGTACACCGTGTACAAGCTGTAACCCGCAATAACCCGCTCAGAATATGTGCCACACCTGCCCCACAGCGAGCCTAAACCAGCCGTTGGAACGTGAGGTCGACTTCAGGGCAGTCGTTACCGTCACCATCGTTAACGAGTACGTCTTCGTATCTTTGGCTTGGTTTATATTTTATCCGTTTGGCCTTGTTAAGTTGAGGCTGCAGCTGCGTCACGAGGACTCTTCTGACATCAAGATCACATGTGTCAGAAAAGTCCCAAAACACAGCATTCTTCATAATTCTTTATTTAATGTCAGTACGGAATATATTTATGTGTTTAGAATCAGAATCAGAAAGGTTTATTGCCATTGACAATTAACAGGTTTCAAAAATGAGGAACTTGCTGTGGCATTAAAGTGCAACATATGACAATTAATAATAACATTGAATTAAATATGTTAAATATATATACTGTATGTCCATGATTCACTGTTTTTTCATTATGTTAAATCCAGTTGAACAAAAATAGTTACTTAAGGTGAGACGCCGCTGGTGAATGTTTTTAAAACTTACTTTTCAAGGCATCAATTTGGAAACATTTGTAGTTTAAGGGAAATGTATTACAATATGTTCAAGGTGTGAGGTTTTAATGGAATAAAAGTATTTGATGTGTACAAATTTACACAATTATTGCACATATTTTGCACATTTTAATCTGAAAATGGATAGAGTCTGGGTTAAACTTTCTTGTTTTGTTTTGTTGGCTTTTCAGATACAAAATACATTTACATGAAGGATTTTGAATGTTTAGTATTTGCAAAATCTGTACGTTTTGCCTCTTTCATTGGAGTTAAACTTGGAATATCAGATTTCAAATGAGATAACAACAAATCCCTTTGTACGATCCTTTGTTGTAACGTTTGATATTGGCTGGATCTTTATGAATATTGATGAATGAAATATTAAGACAGTTAGGTGCAGACTGGATAATGTAGTTGTTTCTATGTGACATCCACATGTTGAGACCAAAAAGACCCAAAAAGTATATAAAAAGGTGTTTTATCTGCAGTGTCTTTCCATTAAACAAAACAAAGGCACTAAAACATTGAAATTGATGATGATTCATTGATGAAAATGAATAAAACCTCTAAAATTGGTGTCAACATCTGCTTGACCTGATGTATCGAGCCTTTAGTAATATCCAGTCACTTCCTGTAATCCTGTAAATGGTGTTTTGTCTGGCTCGGCGTGTGAGTACCTCCGGATTCTTTTGATTTTAGAATTTGGGAGTTTGAAATGCCTCTTCTACCTTGAGAATGTCATTAACATGAAAGCTACGGATTTGTTTGATTGATTATAGTCACAACATTTCTACCATAATAATGAAAATGATCACACATTTTTTATTATTTGAACTTGAAAGAAAACGTTTTCTAAAGCGATTCAAGGAAAGTAAATCTGATAATTGTCACATTTAAACACTGCAGGGCCTTAGTTTATGACAAAGTATTTCTGATTAAGCATGGTGTCTATCAAGTTGTTGTTGTTGTTGTTGTTGTTGTTGTTGTTGTTGTTGTCTTACTTTTAATGGCGGTTGGCGACCACCTACTGTAGCTGTGCGTCTTCAATGTCTGTGTTTTACGCTTTACTCTATTACAGAGAGTTTGTTTTCTCGTTTATTATTTCAAGTGAATTGACCCAGATCGCTGTAATGTAAGAATGAAGATTTAATATATGTTTTACAAAAAGTAGTTAACATGTTACTTATTTTAATTATATTCATTGTATTATTATCCTTTATTTAACCAGGCGAAAAATTCATTATATCAAAATATTTGTTTTCAAGGGCACGACTTCTATAGTTTGTTTTATCATTGTTCATTGTTTTATGTTTCACCGAAGCAAGATCCTGTTTGTGAACTTTGTTTATTGGAAATGGCAATAAACCTGATCCTGATCCTGATCCTGATTCTGATTTGATCCTGATCCTGATCCTGATTCTGACTCTGATTTGATCCTGATCCTGATTTGATCCTGATCCTGATCCTGATCCTGATCCTGATCCTGATCCTGATGCTGATCCTGATCCTGATCCTGATCCTGATCCTGATCCTGATCCTGATGCTGATGCTGATGCTGATGCTGATCCTGATCCTGATCCTGATGCTGATGCTGATGCTGATCCTGATCCTGATCCTGATCCTGATCCTGATCCTGATTTGATCCTGATCCTGATCCTGATCCTGATCCTTATCCTGATTTGATCCTGATCCTGATCCTGATCCTGATCCTGATTTGATCCTGATCCTGATTCTGCAGCACACAAACAAAAAACATTTACACATTTGCACTAAAATAATAACATCTTGTTCGTTATTTTAAAGTGCACATGTCGGGTTAAACATAGTAAGTCGTTGGACATGAGCAGCAGACGTGACTTTGGTAATTACATAACCGTTACCTAGCAACCATCCATTCTGAACAACTAAAATCCCCATAACATTACACCACAGTTATGATTTGATCGATGATAATACCTGATAACACTTTCCTTTATTCTATTAAAACGATCATTTCCCAGTTGTGTGTAAAAGTCTTTGCTTTCTGGACTGTCGCTCATTGATGACATCACAGAGCGATTCTGCGTCATTTTCAACTTTTATTTTTCAACCTTTCTTCACAAACTGCCGCTCGACTGATGTGAAACTATAATTAACATCGACCACAGAGACTCGCCGACCAAACCGCTCACAATAACAAGCGTTACACTTTAATTGCGGCAGATACTTTGCGTTGTTGGTGTTTTGGTCGTCGTCGGGTCGTTTCACTCCTTTTCCTCCTGGTGTTTTCCTTTTGTCGGGCTGAAACCTCTCTGACGCCGTCCCTACTGTATATTTACGTGAGCGAGAGCAGGAGTCAAGGCTGGAACTGGCTGTGACCGCACCGCCACGCCGCCCGCCCCGCCGCCCGCCCAGGCTCGTGTCGGGGGGGGGGGGGTTTGTCCACACTCCTGGAGCGTGCCTCTCAGGTGTGGTCCGGCCAGCCCCCCCCCCGCACTCCCCCGCCCCCATCTCCATCCTCCCTCGGCCCCCGTGCGTCTTTCCCCTTGACCCCGACACACTGGGGACACGGGGCTGATAACGGGACCCCTCCTCCTTCCCTCCGCCCCATCCCGCCCCATCCCGCGCTCATTCCTCACCTCTGGCCAACTGACTTACTTCCAGACGGGATAACCTTGTCTCTCTGATGCCGCTGCTGCCATTGGCTCCGCACTCTGTCTGCCGTCCCTCCTTCAGGGGCCCCTCTTTCCTCACGGGGCTTTGCATTCTGTCTATGATATGATTTTAAGACATATTTAAAACAATGAATGTCGAGCTCCGGCGATGGGAATGATTGATGGATACTTGTGGAGTGTACTTTCAGGCACAGCAACAACAACAAAAAGCAAATATAGCCGCAAGCGGCAATGATCGGCCCTCACCACGCCGCCGCCACGCCGCCGCCACGCCGCAAGAGGAGCCCCAATTGTCCTTTTATTACGCCTACTGCTGAATCTGTGACGCTGTCACATCTTCTCCCCTTTGTTTTACCATCAAAAAGCTATTTTATTTTGAATTCTTGGCAAAATGTGCGGCTTTGCCGCACAGACACCGTGACTCTTTGAATGAAAATGTGGATAACTTTTGATGGTCCACCCCTGAAGATGAGTCTCACCAAATTTCAGGTTAATAGGGCTGACGCCCTGGGAGGAGTTTGTGAAAGTCTAAAGTGTAAACATGAAAGGTTTCGGTCATCGTTACGGCAACGCCATAACAATTATGACATGAGTCATTGACTTTTTTGATGGGGATGCTAAAATTGAGTTGTGTGTCAAATTTCATATAATTTCGCAAAACTAAACATTTAACCTCCATATAAAATCTGTAGGGGGCGCTGTGGCGCCAAATGAATTTATTTCACTTCAAGTAGGTTTAGGGCAAAGAGTTTAACAACTGATTCTAATTTGACGCAATTCGGACTTTATCTGCGCAAATGGCAGAAATTTTACATATGGGAGATTTCTGAAATTCTAGCTACAGTTTGCGGCTTCGCCGCTCAGAGACCGTGAGAGGTATCAATGTAATTTGGATAACTTTTGATGTCCCACTCCTCAGTAGCATTTTCACCAAATTTCAGCTTTTTAGGGCCAAAAACTCCGAAGTCATGTTTAGCCATTTTTGAAGCAATATGGCCGACATTTGGTTGGGCGGACGGCATTGCCGTAATAATATTTTTTACTTCTCTTGTCACCATCTACCTCTGCGCCAAATTTCATGATTCTACGATCAGATTTTTTTTGGGTCATTTCCCATCTCTCAATGCATTTTTGGTACATTTGGTGGCGCTGACGCGCCAATTTTTTTTATTTTAGAAAAGGGAAATAGCCAGAATGTAGAGAGGCACGATTTTTAGAGGTGTGCAAATTTTTGTGACTTTTCGTCAATGTTCACTGGGTGAAAAATAGGGGGGTTGGTCCCGAGAAGAAGAAAGAAAGAAAGAAAGAAAGAATTAAAGCCGCAAGCGGCATCCAACGGCCCTCGCGGGCCGCCGGTCTTCCGACTCTGCTCTCTGCATTTTACAGAGATGGCGCTAACGCAATTGTCTAAGAACTAAGACAGCGACACATTGGACATGTACAATGCTGTGCTTAACCAGTGCAAATTAACACAAATGTCGGTCAAATGTGCAGCTCCAGCGCACAGAGACCGTGACACTTGGAATAAAAATATGGATAACTTTTGATGCTCCGCTTGTGTAGATTATTTTTCCCAAATATGAGCTTGATCGAGCTATTGCCCACAGAGGAGTTCATTAAAGTGTGAAGCATAAATGTGAACATTTCAAGGATTTGGCGTTTTTCCCATTTGTGACAGTATATTTGCAGCTCCACGGCACAGAGACCGTAGCACTTAAAATCAAAATATGGATAACTTTTGATGCCCCATTTGTGTAGATGATTTCCCCAAATATGAGCTTGATCGGGCAATCGGCCTAGGAGGAGTTGGTGAAAGTGTGAAGCGTGAAAATGTGGTCATTTTGGAGATTTCGCTGTTTTCCCATTTCTGACATATATTTGCGGGTCCGCCACACAGAGACCGTAGCACTTAGAATCAAAATATGGATAAGTTTTGATGGCCCGCTTGTGTAGATGATTTTCCCCAAATATGAGCTTGATCGGACAATCGCCCTAGGAGGAGTTTGTTAAAGTGTGAAGTGTAAAAATGTGGTGATTTGAGCGATTCTACGATTTTCCCATAAGGATAACATGGGATGTTTCTGTCAACGCTACGGTTACGCCGTACAAAATATGACTTTGGCTCTCATACTTGTATGATCAGGATGGCAAATTAGAATTTAGTGCAAAATGTCATGTCATTTGGAAAAACTCTATTGTTTATAGGCCACTCTGAAGGCCAAATAGTCAGAATTCTGGGAAACGTTTGCGGCTCCGTCGCACAGAGACCGTAAAAGTTATCCTTAAAATTTGGATAACTTTAGATGCACCACTTGTCTAGAGGACGTACACCGATTTTGAGGTTGGTGGGCAAAACGCACTAGGAGGAGTTCGTTGAAGTGTAAAACATAAAAATGTGGTAATTTGAGAGATTTTGCGGTTTTCCCATAGGGATAACATGGGAGGTTTCTGTCATCGCTACGACTACGCTGTAAAAATTTAGGCATTTTTGTGATTGGCTTTTGTGATCGGGACGGCAAAATAGAATTTTGGGTAAAGTTTAGACAATTTTGGTAAAACTAATTTTTGACCTTCAATGTTAATTTAAAGGTCACTCTGTAGGGGGCGCTATCGCGGCCATTTCAATTTTGTCAGCCTAAACTGGTCCAAACTAGAAAGTTTAACAACTGATTCAAATTTGGTCCTAATCGGACTGGTTTTGATCAAATGGGAGCAATTTTTAGATCTGCAATATTCCAAAATAAGTTGTCCAACTTTGCGGCTGCGCCGCACACAGACCGGTAAAGGTATCTCAAAAAATTGAATAACTTTAGATGCCCCACTTGTCCAGAGGACGTACGCCGATTTTGAAGTCGGTGGGCAAAACGCCCTAGGAGGAGTTCGTCAAAGTTTGACATGAACAAAATGACTAACACAGCGTATTTTCATTTTCAAAGGCCATTAATAGGCCTCTCGCCAGCTTGTGGCGCTCGGGCCTAATAATAGGAAAGTGGATGACTGTGAGGAGCTGTCAATCAAGGACTTTTTCAGAATACAATAATTGACTTTTACATTGAAATTCGTTTATTCTTTCATGAAAAACCTAATGTGAGAAACTTTCATGAGCCTGACCCCGTTAACAACTAATTATGGATTTAAAAACAAACAAACACAGGTTTTTCAAATAAATGCCAATAAAATATGAATAATGCAATCAATAACATTATAAGATACATAAAAAACAATAATACAATATGGTAGTACTTAACCAGTGATTTAAAATAATGAAAAGGCATAAAAATAATAAGCTGAACCTCAGAGCTGAAGGATAAACTGAGTTCAGAGGTTTTAACACTGTTGCTATAGAATGCATATATATATATATATATATATATATATATATATATATATATATATATATATATATATATATTATCACTATAATCTAGAACTGAAATGCCCAAGTATTTGTAATAGAGTACTTGTTCAATCATATTACCATCAAGTGTAAGAAGATGCCTTGACTGACATTTTATTTGGGCTACTACTACTTTTCTTTTCTGAAGTTTTCTTTCCCTCTCTGGTCATGTTCTGTTGTTTTTATAAAAAGAAAGAAATCTAAAGTCTAAATCATGTTCATGTATCAAAATATCATTTCAAATTAGACTTAAATGTGCATAATGTCCTTGATTACTTGAACTTGACCCATGTTGTGATGTTTTGGCCCTCATAGATCCAGAGGAAGTGGTGGAAGAAGTAGAAAAGTAGCAAAACATTTCTATTACTACAGTATTACTACCACACATGAAAACGACTTAAACAAGTACAAGTGAAAAAAGTACTTTTAGAGTGAAAAGGTCAAAGTATTTCAGACAAATTGTGGAAACTACTAAGGAATCAAACGTTGTACAGTACTTCTACTTTTGACTTTGTTACACTCCACCAATGACAGTCGAGGGAACGTCCACGAGCAGACAAAGCAGTTCATTCATGTCAATCTAGAAGAGCCGCTCTGTGTCGATCTAGAAGAGCCGCTCTGTGTCAGTCTAGAAGAGCCGCTTTGTGTCAATCCAGAAGAGCCGCTCTGTGTCAATCTAGAAGAGCCGCCCTGTCAATCTAGAAGAGCCACTCTGTGTCAATCTAGAAGAGCCGCCCTGTCAATCTAGAAGAGCCACTCTGTGTCAATCTAGAAGAGCCGCCCTGTCAATCTAGAAGAGCCACTTTGTGTCAATCTAGAAGAGCTGCTCTTTGTCAATCTAGAAGAGCTGCTCTTTGTCGATCTAGAAGAGCCGCTCTTTGTCAATCTAGAAGAGCCGCTTTGTGTCAATCTAGAAGAGCCGCTTTGTGTCAATCTAGAAGAGCCGCTTTGTGTCAATCTAGAAGAGCCGCTCTGTGTCAATCTAGAAGAGCCGCTCTGTGTCAATTTAAAAGAGCCGCTTTGTGTCAATCTAGAAGAGCCGCTTTGTGTCAATCCAGAAGAGCCGCTCTGTGTCAATCTAGAAGAGCCGCCTTGTGTCAATCTAGAAGAGTTGCTCTTTGTCAATCTAGAAGAGCCGCTTTGTGTCAATCTAGAAGAGCTGCTCTTTGTCAATCTAGAAGAGCCGCTTTGTGTCAATCTAGAAGAGCCGCTCTGTGTCAATCTAGAAGAGCCGCTCTGTGTCGATCTAGAGGAGCTGCTTTGTGTCGATCTAGAGGAGCAGCTTTGTGTCGATCTAGAAGAGCCGCTCTTTGTTGATCTAGAAGAGCTGCTCTGTGTCGATCTAGAAGAGCCGCTCTGTGTCGATCTAGAGGAGCCGCTCTGTGTCGATCTAGAGGAGCCGCTCTGTGTCAATCTAGAAGAGCTGCTCTTTGTCAATCTAGAAGAGCCGCTCTTTGTCAATCTAGAAGAGCCGCTCTTTGTCAATCTAGAAGAGCCGCTCTTTGTCAATCTAGAAGAGCCGCTCTGTGTCAATCTAGAAGAGCCGCTCTTTGTCAGTCTAGAAGAGCCGCTTTGTGTCAATCTAGAAGAGCTGCTCTTTGTCAATCTAGAAGAGCCGCTCTTTGTCAATCTAGAAGAGCCGCTCTTTGTCAATCTAGAAGAGCCGCTCTTTGTCAATCTAGAAGAGCCGCTCTGTGTCAATCTAGAAGAGCCGCTCTGTCAATCTAGAAGAGCCGCTCTGTGTCAATCTAGAATAGCTGCTCTTTGTCAGTCTAGAAGAGCCGCTTTGTGTCAATCTAGAAGAGCCGCTCTGTGTCGATCTAGAGGAGCCGCTCTGTGTCGATCTAGAAGAGCCGCTCTGTGTCGATCTAGAAGAGCCGCTCTGTGTCGATCTAGAAGAGCCGCTCTGTGTCGATCTAGAGGAGCCGCTCTGTGTCGATCTAGAGGAGCTGCTCTGTGTCGATCTAGAGGAGCTGCTCTGTGTCAGTCTAGAAGAGCCGCTTTGTGGCACTACAAGGGCAAATGCAGACTTCAGGAGTTTTACTGCACCAAATGCTGGCACAAAGACATAAAAAAAGAGAAGAACGTGGTCCAAATGTGTAGAAATATCTGAGTATATTCTGTGTGTATCTGTATATTCTGTGTGTATCTGTATATTCTGTGTGTATCTGTATATTCTGTGTGTATCTGTATATTCTTTGTGTATCTGTATATTCTGTGTGTATCTGTATATTCTGTGTGTATCTGTATATTCTGTGTGTATCTGTATATTTTGTGTGTATCTGTATATTCTGTGTGTATCTGTATATTCTGTGTGTATCTGTATATTTTGTGTGAATCTGTATATTCTGTGTGTATCTGTATATTCTGTGTGTATCTGTATATTCTGTGTGAATCTGTATATTCTGTGTGTATCTGTATATTCTGTGTGAATCTGTATATTCTGTGTGTATCTGTATATTCTGTGTGTATCTGTATATTCTGTGTGTATCTGCTGGATAAAAGTCGTACTGCGCCGCTCTGAAGCTGCATCGTAACCACAGAAGCATCAGTTTACTTTTCTCAGGTCACGTCGTGTCAACAGCTTCAGTTAAAGGAGAATCAATTGCATCTTGACTTTGATTCATTGAGCTTAAAATACACATAATTCGCTAGACGTCGTGTTAAAATCAAGTTATTGCCCACACCAGACCTTTACCTGCTCGATGATGCGCCGCAGACAGTATTAATCACGGCGTCGACAGAGACTCCGGGACTGTTGAGCCAGCGCCGGGTCCAAGAGTCCAATCTGAGGAAATCTGACGGTAAATAAGTAAATGAAGTTTGGATCTGCTCTATTTTTCTCCTCATAACATCTTTTTGTTGCTTTGAAGCTTCAATACATCGTTGTGGCAGTAATTGTTTTGAAATGCTAAAAAACTCTATTAGGCCAACATTAGGCCGCGGGTGCGTGCGGAACCCGGCGGGTGCGTGCACGGGTGCGTACGGGGAGCACGGCGCGCCGTGGCCGCCAAGACGCGGCGCAGCAAATGATCACGAGATTTGGCTCTAGTAACGTGCTACGCACTGACCGGAAGAAGGAAACAAAACAAACCCGCATGAAGTTTCGGCCGATCACAGAAGACGTGAGATTCTCACTGAGACAAAAACACGTGTTCTGCTTCTGTCATTCTGACATGTCTAAGGTCTAAACTCAGGATATTGACAATTACAGGTTTTGACAAGAAACATTAGTTTCTCACTCTCTCATCCTCATGAGACTATCTCAATGTGGTCATCTCACAGTGTCGGTAGAATGGGATGTGCCGTAGGGCCCCTAGGGCCCCTAGGGCCTGAGGACCATGTGGATTGAGTAAACAAACATGTGCGACAGGCGACATTATTTGGAGAGTTCATAACTTCTACTGATAAACTTACCAAAGGATGTTCAGGGACTAGAGGTGAGCAGGTCTATCAAGCTACTAGAGAGACGGAAAAAAAATTGTCTTTTAAGCTTCAACCTATTTTGAGATGATCCCTTAATTTCGGAGTGATTGGTGCTTGCTTGATCCAACCTTGTACATTTTCACCTTTACCCTAAAAAGTAGGTTTTTCAGACGGCAAAGCAGACGACCATCTGTAAAAACTCAAACTGAAAATATCTCCATGGCCTGGTTAAGTATATGGATATATATATATATCCCTAAAGTATATGGATATATATTGACTCTTAAAACCTTTGTCCAGTTCACACAATTCCACCTTCTTTTGTCTTTGTTCCTATGGACGATTTCACAAACATCCTTCCATCAGTGTTCCTCTCAGTTTTCTCCTCTTTGCACTTTATTCACGGCAAATAAATATATATATATATATATATATATATATATATATATATATATATATATATATATATATATATATATATATATATATATATATATATATATATATATACAATCTTTACATTGTATTCTAATTGAACGGCTTATTGTCCACCTCAAATCATGACTCACGCTCTATTCACAAGAAAATATAATGTTTTGCCTTCATGATTTACATTTGAAAAATCACAAAATCATCACCAATAATAATGACTTTATACGTTTTATACTAATTTAATGTAGCAAATGTCAACAAATACATTGATTTCAAACTCCATTTTATATTTCTACATCTTTGATTCGCACTCTTTGATTTGATGCTCTCACATATTGACACACACGTTTGGTTTTTTATGCTTTTTTGGGCACATTACTGTTGAAAGCTGATCCTAACTTTAACCTTATTACAAACTAAACCTCAAACTAAGTATATTTTAACCCATATCTTATCTCTAAGTCATGTTGTTGATCTAAATCGTCATGGGGACCTGATTGTAAGTGTGTTCACAGATTCTAATCCTCACAATGTGACAAAAGCTCGCTCACACACACATGAAAACGTGTTAAAAGCGTGTCAAGAAAGAATGTGACGGGCCAAGTGGTGCTAGAGGCTCCGACACAGACTCTGCTTTTCACAGGTTTTATCTGAAGTTATAACAGTCCTATGCTTAGTCCTAGTCTCAGTCCTAGTCTCAGTCCTAGTCTTAGTCCTATGCTTAGTGTTTAGTCTTAGTCCTAGTCTCAGTCCTGGTTTCAGTCCTAGTTTTAGTCCTAGTCTTAGTCCTATGCTTAGTGTTTAGTCTTAGTCCTAGTCTCAGTCCTGGTTTCAGTCCTAGTTGTAGGCTGGCGAGAGGCTGGCGAGAGGCCTATTAGTCTCGTAAGGCCGTGCAAAGCACGGCTGCGAAAGTGCGCACGTAGTGCGCACGAAATCGAGCGCGAAGCGCTCGCCCACTTCCAAACACTCACTAACGCACTCCTCCACTCATGCACGCCCCGTGCATACTAATTAGTTGTAGGAAAATGGAACATTACCGTTGTAAACGGGCGAAGCCCGTGCAAAAGTTCGCACTAAACGAGCACTTTACATTGGGATGACGACATCATCCCCATATAAAGCACTCATTTGCGCTAAGTAGCTCACGAATACGTTCCCCATCTCTTGCATGTTCCGTGCATATAAGCATGTTATGCAAAAATTCAACATTATAACTGTATAGAGGGCCAAAAACACAAAGTGGGCGGAGCCCACTCAAAATTAACGAAAGTACCCTTCAGTGACCAGGGACCCACACCATGAGGTAGGAAAGCGCGAGCGCTCTCCGAAAATGTATAGTTTATGATATTTGGAAAATGGGAAACATTGTTTTCGCATCGGAATATTATTAGGCCCGAGCCCCAGCAGGGCGGAGGGCCTATTGCTCCCGCAACGCTGCCGAAGGCAGCGTTGCAACTGTCTGACCAAACATGCGGGCGCAGCCCGCATGTTTGGTACCCCGTCGCCCCTGGCAAGTACAGTGAACTAGCCCATGCCGAAGGCATGGATCATGCATACTTACTCCTGCTATGACAGAAATAGTCAACAATTAGTGAATGGGCGTAGCCCATTCACTAATTGTTGACAACAGCAGCGCGAAGCGCTGCATTCCTCCAAAAACCCTCCTGGCATCGTCCCGTATGCGAGAATCCATGCCGCAGGCATGGGCCATGCTTGTATCTGCTCAAATTAATGGAAGTCTATGGGGAGTGGGCGGGGCATCCTGACGGAATAGGGAGTGACAAGCGCGTAAGCGCTCGTAATGATGATTCCACCCCATGGCGGCATCGGGAAGGCTTAGAGCTTTCAAACGATGTATAATTTGTTGTTATAGTGGAAACGGCTATATTGTTTTTGCTAAAAATATTATTAGGCCCGAGCCCCAGCAGGGGGAGGGCCTATTGCTCCCGCAACGCTGCCGAAGGCAGCGTTGCAACTGTCTGACCAAACATGCGGGCTGCGCCCGCATGTTTGGTACCCCGTCGCCCCTGGCAAGTACAGTGAACTAGCCCATGCCGAAGGCATGGATCATGCATACTTACTCCTGCTATGACAGAAATAGTCAACAATTGTTGACAACAGCAGCGCGAAGCGCTGCATTCCTCCAAAAACCCTCCTGGCATCGTCCCGTACGCGAGAATCCATGCCGCAGGCATGGGCCATGCTTGTATCTGCTCAAATCAATGGAAGTCTATGGGGAGTGGGCGGGGCATCCCGACGGAATAGGGAGTGACGAGCGCGTAAGCGCTCGTAATGATGATTCCACCCCATGGCGGCATCGGGAAGGCTTAGAGCTTTCAAACGATGTATCATTTGTTGTTATAGTAAAAACGGCTATATTGTTTTTGCTAAAAATATTATTATTATTATTATTATTATTATTTTTCTTGTTCTTCTTCAGCGCTTTGATCTCTAATTTGACCCCCTGAACATGCTCAAAAACTCACCAAACTTTGCCCAAAATTCAGAATCGGCGAAAAATTTTATTTTTTCTGGGCCATTTTTTTTTTTGTTAAAAAATGGCGCGACAGCGCCACCGACAAAAGTCAAAATACATTGCGCCTATGGGAGACGCCCCGAGGTCAACTTTGGCGTAAAGCTACGAAATTCGGGACACGCATTCCTCTCGTGAGGATAAACAAAAAAAATCATTGTGGCCACGCCCCCAAACTTACCCTATGGCCGCCATCTTCCTTTGAAAATGAAAACAAGCTGAGTTAGCCATTTTGTTTACGTCAAACTTTGACGAACTCCTCCTAGGGCGTTTTGCCCACCGACTTCAAAATCGGCGTACGTCCTCTGGACAAGTGGGGCATCTAAAGTTATTCAATTTTTTGAGATACCTTTTACGGTCTGTGTGCGGCGCAGCCGCAAAGTTGGACAACTTATTTTGGAATATTGCAGGTCTAAAAATTGCTCCCATTTGATCAAAACCAGTCCGATTAGGACCAAATTTGAATCAGTTGTTAAACTTTCTAGTTTGGACCAGTTTAGGCTGACAAAATTGAAATGGCAGTGATAGCGCCCCCTACAGAGTGACCTTTAAATTAACATTGAAGGTCAAAAATTAGTTTTACCAAAATTGTCTAAACTTTACCCAAAATTCTATTTTGCCGTCCCGATCACAAAAGCCAATCACAAAAATGCCTAAATTTTTACGCCGTAGTCGTAGCGATGACAGAAACCTCCCATGTTATCCCTATGGGAAAACCACAAAATCTCTCAAATTACCACATTTTTATGTTTTACACTTTAACGAAGTCCTCCTAGTGCGTTTTGCCCACCAACCTCAAAATCGGTGTACGTCCTCTAGACAAGTGGTGTATCTAAAGTTATCCAAATTTTAAGGATAACTTTTACGGTCTTTGTGCGACGGAGCCGCAAACGTTTCCCAGAATTCTGACTATTTGGCCTTCAGAGTGGCCTATAAACAATAGAGTTTTTCCAAATGACATGATATTTTGAACGAAATTCTAATTTGCCATCCTGATCATACAAGTATGAGAGCCAAAGTCATATTTTGTACGGCGTAACCGTAGCGTTGACAGAAACATCCCATGTTATCCTTATGGGAAAATCGTAGAATCGCTCAAATCACCACATTTTTACGCTTCACACTTTAACAAACTCCTCCTAGGGCGATTGTCCGATCAAGTTCATATTTGGAGAATATCATCTACACAATCGGGGCATCAAAACTTACCCATATTTTGATTCTAAGTGCTACGGTCTCTGTGTGGCGGACCCGCAAATATATGTCAGAAATGGGAAAACAGCGAAATCTCTAAAATCACCACATTTTTACGCTTCACACTTTAACGAACTCCTCCTAGGCCGATTGCCCGATCAAGCTCTTATTTGGGGAAAATCCTCTACACAAACGGGGCATCAAAAGTTATCCATATTTTGATTTTAAGTGGTACGGTCTCTGTGCCGTGGAGCTGCAAATATACTGTCACAAATGGGAAAAACGCCAAATCCTTGAAATGTTCACATTTACGCTTCACACTTTAACAAACTCCTCCGTGGGCAATAGCTCGATCAAGCTTTACTTTGGGAAAAATCATCTACACAAGCGCGGCATCAAAAGTTATCCATATTTTTATTCCAAGTGCTACGGTCTCTGTGCGGCGGCGCAGCAAATTTGACTGACACTTGTGTTCATTTGCACTGGATTGGCCATGTCCAATGTGTCGCCGTCTGTCAAGTTCTTTTTTTATTCAACACACAATAAGGGCGCCATCTTTATCAAGTCAAAAGCGCAGAGTCGGAAGGCCGGCGGCCCGCGAGGGCCGTTGGATGCCGCTTGCGGCTTTAATTTTTCTTGTTCTTCTTCAGCGCTTTGATCTCTAATTTGACCCCCTGAACATGCTCAAAAACTCACCAAACTTTGCCCAAAATTCAGAATCGGCGAAAAATTTTGTTTTTTCTGGGCCATTTTTTTTTGCGTTAAAAAATGGCGCGACAGCGCCACCGACAAAAGTCAAAATACATTGCGCCTATGGGAGACGCCCCGAGGTCAACTTTGGCGTAAAGCTACGAAATTCGGGACACGCATTCCTCTCGTGAGGACGAACAAAAAAAATCATTGTGGCCACGCCCCCAGACTTACCCTATGGCCGCCATCTTCCTTTGAAAGTGAAAATACGCTGTGTTAGTCATTTTGTTCACGTCAAACTTTGACGAACTCCTCCTAGGGCGTTTTGCCCACCGACTTCAAAATCGGCGTACGTCCTCTGGGCAAGTGGGGCATCTAAAGTTATTCAATTTTTTGAGATACCTTTTACGGTCTGTGTGCGGCGCAGCCGCAAAGTTGGACAACTTATTTTGGAATATTGCAGATCTAAAAATTGCTCCCATTTGATCAAAACCAGTCCGATTAGGACCAAATATGAATCAGTTGTTAAACTTTCTAGTTTGGACCAGTTTAGGCTGACAAAATTGAAATGGCCGCGATAGCGCCCCCTACAGAGTGACCTTTAAATTAACATTGAAGGTCAAAAATTAGTTTTACCAAAATTGTCTAAACTTTACCCAAAATTCTATTTTGCCGTCCCGATCACAAAAGCCAATCACAAAAATGCCTAAATATTTACGGCGTAGTCGTTGCGATGACAGAAACCTCCCATGTTATCCCTATGGGAAAACCGCAAAATCTCTCAAATTACCACATTTTTATGTTTTACACTTCAACGAACTCCTCCTAGTGCGTTTTGCCCACCAACCTCAAAATCGGTGTACGTCCTCTAGACAAGTGGGGCATCTAAAGTTATCCAAATTTTAAGGATAGCTTTTACGGTCTCTGTGCGACGGAGCCGCAAACGTTTCCCAGAATTCTGACTATTTGGCCTTCAGAGTGGCCTATAAACAATAGAGTTTTTCCAAATGACATGACATTTTGCACTAAATTCTAATTTGCCATCCTGATCATACAAGTATGAGAGCCAAAGTCATATTTTGTACGGCGTAACCGTAGCGATGACAGAAACATCCCATGTTATCCTTATGGGAAAATCGCAACATCGCTCAAATCACCACATTTTTACGCTTCACACTTTAACAAACTCCTCCCAGGGCGATTGCCCGATCAAGCTCATATTTGGGGAAATCATCTACACAAATGGGGCATCAAAAGTTATCCATATTTTGATTTTAAGTGCTACGGTCTCTGTGCCGTGGAGCTGCAAATATACTGTCACAAATGGGAAAAACGCCAAATCCTTGAAATGTTCACATTTATGCTTCACACTTTAATGAACTCCTCTGTGGGCAATAGCTCGATCAAGCTCATATTTGGGGAAAATAATCTACACAAGCGGAGCATCAAAAGTTATCCATATTTTTATTCCAAGTGTCACGGTCTCTGTACGCTGGAGCTGCACATTTGACCGACATTTGTGTTCATTTGCACTGGTTAAGCACAGCATTGTACATGTCCAATGTGTCACTGTCTTAGTTCTTAGACAATTGTGTTAGCGCCAACTCTGTAAAATGCAGAGAGCAGAGTCGGAAGACCGGCGGCCCGCGAGGGCCGTTGGATGCCGCTTGCGGCTTTAATTATTTTTATTTTTCTTGTTCTTCTGCTTTTTGATCTCTAATTTGACCCCCTGAACATGCTCAAAAACTCACCAAACTTTGCCCAAAATTCAGAATCGGCGAAAAATTTGATTTTTTCTGGGCCATTTTTTTTTTCGTTAAAAAATGGCGCGACAGCGCCACCGACAAAAGTCAAAATACATTGCGCCTATGGGAGACGCCCCGAGGTCAACTTTGGCGTAAAGCTACGAAATTCGGGACACGCATTCCTCTCGTGAGGACGAACAAAAAAAATCATTGTGGCCACGCCCCCAGACTTACCCTATGGCCGCCATCTTCCTTTGAAAATGAAAATACGCTGTGTTAGTCATTTTGTTCACGTCAAACTTTGACGAACTCCTCCTAGGGCGTTTTGCCCACCGACTTCAAAATCGGCGTACGTCCTCTGGACAAGTGGGGCATCTAAAGTTATTCAATTTTTTGAGATACCTTTTACGGTCTGTGTGCGGCGCAGCCGCAAAGTTGGACAACTTATTTTGGAATATTGCAGATCTAAAAATTGCTCCCATTTGATCAAAACCAGTCCGATTAGGACCAAATTTGAATCAGTTGTTAAACTTTCTAGTTTGGACCAGTTTAGGCTGACAAAATTTAAATGGCCGCGATAGCGCCCCCTACAGAGTGACCTTTAAATTAACATTGAAGGTCAAAAATTAGTTTTACCAAAATTGTCTAAACTTTACCCAAAATTCTATTTTGCCGTCCCGATCACAAAAGCCAATCACAAAAATGCCTAAATTTTTACGGCGTAGTCGTAGCGATGACAGAAACCTCCCATGTTATCCCTATGGGAAAACCGCAAAATCTCTCAAATTACCACATTTTTATGTTTTACACTTCAACGAACTCCTCCTAGTGCGTTTTGCCCACCAACCTCAAAATCGGTGTACGTCCTCTAGACAAGTGGTGCATCTAAAGTTATCCAAATTTTAAGGATAACTTTTACGGTCTCTGTGCGACGGAGCCGCAAACGTTTCCCAGAATTCTGACTATTTGGCCTTCAGAGTGGCCTATAAACAATAGAGTTTTTCCAAATGACATGACATTTTGCACTAAATTCTAATTTGCCATCCTGATCATACAAGTATGAGAGCCAAAGTCATATTTTGTACGGCGTAACCGTAGCGTTGACAGAAACATCCCATGTTATCCTTATGGGAAAATCGTAGAATCGCTCAAATCACCACATTTTTACACTTCACACTTTAACAAACTCCTCCTAGGGCGATTGTCCGATCAAGCTCATATTTGGGGAAAATCATCTACACAAGCGGGCCATCAAAACTTATCCATATTTTGATTCTAAGTGCTACGGTCTCTGTGTGGCGGACCCGCAAATATATGTCAGAAATGGGAAAACAGCGAAATCTCCAAAATGACCACATTTTCACGCTTTACACTTTCACCAACTCCTCCTAGGCCGATTGCCCGATCAAGCTCATATTTGGGGAAATCATCTACACAAATGGGGCATCAAAAGTTATCCATATTTTGATTTTAAGTGCTACGGTCTCTGTGCCGTGGAGCTGCAAATATACTGTCACAAATGGGAAAAACGCCAAATCCTTGAAATGTTCACATTTATGCTTCACACTTTAATGAACTCCTCTGTGGGCAATAGCTCGATCAAGCTCATATTTGGGAAAAATAATCTACACAAGCGGAGCATCAAAAGTTATCCATATTTTTATTCCAAGTGTCACGGTCTCTGTACGCTGGAGCTGCACATTTGACCGACATTTGTGTTAATTTGCACTGGTTAAGCACAGCATTGTACATGTCCTATGTGTCGCTGTCTTAGTTCTTAGACAATTGCGTTAGCGCCATCTCTGTAAAATGCAGAGAGCAGAGTCGGAAGGCCGGCGGCCCGCGAGGGCCGTTGGATGCCGCTTGCGGCTTTAATTCTTTCTTCTTTCTTCTTTCTTCTTCTCGGGACCAACCCCCCTATTTTTCACCCAGTGAACATTGACGAAAAGTCACAAAAATTTGCACACCTCTAAAAATCGTGCCTCTCTACATTCTGGCTATTTCTCTTTTCTGAAATAAAAAAAATTGGCGCGTCAGCGCCCCCAAATGTACCAAAAATGCATTGAGAGATGGGAAATGACCCAAAAAAAATCTGATCGTAGAATCATGAAATTTGGCGCAGAGGTAGATGGTGACAAGAGAAGTAAAAAATATTACTACGGCAACGCCGTCCGCCCAACCAAATGTCGGCCATATTGCTTCAAAAATGGCTAAACATGACTTCGGAGTTTTTCCAAACGTCGTACTTTTACGAACTCCACCCAGGGCGTTGGCCCTAAAAAGCTGAAATTTGGTGAAAATGCTACTGAGGAGTGGGACATCAAAAGTTATCCAAATTACATTGATACCTGTCACGGTCTCTGTGCGGCGAAGCCGCAAACTGTAGCAAGAATTTCAGAAATCTCCCAAATTTAACATTTCTGCCGTTTGCGCAGATAAAGTCCGAATTGCGTCAAATTAGAATAAGTTGTTAAACTCTTTGCCCTAAACCTACTTGAAGTGAAATAAATTACTTTGGCACCACAGCGCCCCCTACAGATTTTATATGGAGGTTAAATATTTAGTTTAGCGAAATTATATGAAATTTGACACACAACTCAATTTTGGCATCCCCATCAAAAAAGTCAATGAGACCCATGTCATAATTGTTATGGCGTTGCCGTAACGATGACCAAAACCTCCCATGTTATTCCAATGGGGAAATCGCCAGAACATGTTTACACTTTAGACTTTCACAAACTCCTCTTAGGGCGTCAGCCCTATTAACCTGAAATTTGGTGAGACTCATCTTCAGGGGTGGACCATCAAAAGTTATCCACATTTTTATTCAAAGAGTCACGGTGTCTGTGCGGCAAAGCCGCACATTTTGCCAAGAATTCAAAATAAAATTGCTTTTTGATGGTAAAACAAAGGGGAGAAGATGTGACAGCGTCACAGATTCAGCAGTAGGCGTAATAAAAGGACAATTGGGGCGCGTTAGCGCCCCCTCCTCTTGCGGCGTGGCGGCGGCGTGGCGAGGGCCGATCATTGCCGCTTGCGGCTATATTTTTAGTCCTAGTCTCAGTCCTAGTCTCAGTCCTAGTCTCAGTCCTGGTCTTAGTCCTAGTCTTAGTTTTAGTTTTAGTCTCAGTCCTAGTCTCAGTCCTAGTTTTAGTCCTAGTCTTAGTCCTGGTCTTAGTCATAGTCTCAGTCCTAGTCTCAGTCCTAGTCTCAGTCCTAGTCTCAGTCCTAGTCTTAGTCCTGGTCTTAGTCCTAGTCTCAGTCCTGGTCTTAGTCCTGGTTTTAGTCCTAGTCTTAGTCCTAGTCTCAGTCCTAGTCTCATCCTAGTCTCTCAGTCCTGGTCTTAGTCCTAGTCTCATCAGAGAAGTTTGGTCTTGTCTCTTCTATAGAGGAGAGAAGTTTGGTCTCGTCTATAGAGGACAGACGTTTGGTGTTGTCTCGTCTATAGAGGACAGAAGTTTGGTCTCTTGTCTCGTCTATAGAGGACAGAAGTTTGGTCTCTTGTCTCGTCTATAGAGGACAGAAGTTTGGTCTCTTGTCTCGTCTATAGAGGACAGAAGTTTGGTCTCGTCTCGTCTAAAGAGGACAGAAGTTTGGTGTTGTCTCGTCTATAGAGGACAGAAGTTTGTTCTCGTCTCGTCTATAGAGGACAGAAGTTTGGTCTCGTGTCTCGTCTATAGAGGACAGAAGTTTGGTCTCGTCTCGTCTATAGAGGACAGAAGTTTGGTCTCGTCTCGTCTATAGAGGACAGAAGTTTGGTCTCTCGTCTCGTCTCGGAGGGGGGAGGGTGAGGGGGGATGATGACGTGTGCCTGTGGTTATGACGCGGTCTTGCCCCACCGCCCGTCAGTTTGGAGATTCGAGGAAAGGAGATAGTCTGTAATATAGCTAAAAACTGCGGGAATCAATCAAAAAAACACTCTGGGGACATATATGAAGCACAAATAGCAATGTAAGAAGGTTAAAAGCTCTGAAATGTCGATTTTGCATGTTATAGGACCTTTAAGAGTGTTTTAGGCTTTCAGCAAAACAATCTTTTATGAGCGTCTGAATGCAGCGCCGCGTCATTTAATGGGGTCAACTGGACCCACAGGCGCCCCCCTGACTCTTCTGGGTTCTCTGCATGCAACAGGCTTGATTAGAAAACGCACAAAAGCACACAACGCGATTGGTTTTAATTGAGTTCACATTTTGCCACTGTGTTTTGAAAGTAAATGTATTCAGCGCGGCAAAGCATGATGGGTTAGTAAAAAGCACCTTTTATGACAGCTAATTACAAACTAGTCGGCTGTAGCCTTGAGAGTGAATACAATTCTGGCATAAATCTACACTTGAACATCTGGTGTCCTCATAATACACTTTTTCACCAGCGCAGTGTAATAAATTCATGCTCGACCCACAATAGTGATAAGGTTGATAATTACCGGGTGAGAGAAGGAGGTTTCAGAGAGCCCGAAGCCACCTCCTGTTGTTATGAAATGTATGATGGGGCTTTTAAGAAGTCTCTCCAGAAAGCCCAGGGGAGTGAGGGTCAAGGAGGACGCCAGGGGCCAGTTGGAACCCATCTTTGGCATTACAGTATAAACACTTCAAACTCATCTGCATGGAACATTCAGATCAAGAATGACTGGCTGTAGGTGTATTAAATTAATATATATATATATATATATATATATATATATATCATTTTTGTTTATAATTTTTTGACACGACGGCGACTCAGAGGCTCTTGTGCGGGAACCAGGAACCTTTTGGCTTCATGTTCATTCCTCTGCCACAATGTAGTTTTTACTGTACTTTTAGAGAAGCTCATTTATTCATGATGTTATTCAAAAGGCTGTCAAATGATCAGACTCTGTGATGTGTTGTTTGTAGGTTATTAAACCTTGGTCCTACTTGATGAAATGAAGAAATGAAGAGGGGGTTTGGGGGTCTCCTCCGACAAGTAAATCCTTGCATTCTGGTGCTTTTGGTGCCATGCTGCATATATTTATAATATTCTCAGCAGCTGGCTGCAGGAGGCCTAAATCTTCTCCTCATTCACCATTTATTCATAATATATTTCCTGTATACATTTTACATATCCTTATTAAATCACTTAATAAAATACTTCAAAATTGCCTCCAGTTTGCTCTTTGGGTTCATGTATTGTACGGGCTTTAATGCTCAGGCCTTTTCACAATAAGACAGATTAAAGTCATCTCTCTCAGCACATTTAGAGTACGTGGTTCAGTCCCACTGTGCTCAGTCCCACTGCGCCCAGTCCCACTGTGTTCAGTCCCACTGCGCCCAGTCCCATTGTGTTCAGTCCCACTGCGCCCAGTCCCACTGCGCCCAGTCCCACTGTGTTCAGTCCCACTGCGCCCAGTCCCACTGCGCCCAGTCCCACTGTGTTCAGTCCCACTGCGCCCAGTCCCACTGCGCCCAGTCCCACTGTGTTCAGTCCCACTGCGCCCAGTTCCACTGCGCCCAGTCCCACTGTGCTCAGTCCCACTGTGTTCAGTCCCACTGCGCCCAGTCCCACTGCGCCCAGTCCCACTGCGCCCAGTCCCACTGTGCTCAGTCCCACTGTGTTCAGTCCCACTGCGCCCAGTCCCACTGCGCCCAGTCCCACTGCGCCCAGTCCCACTGCGCCCAGTCCCACTGTGCTCAGTCCCACTGTGTTCAGTCCCACTGTGCTCAGTCCCACTGTGCTCAGTCCCACTGTGTTCAGTCCCACTGTACTCAGTCCCACTATGTTCAGTCCCACTGCGCCCAGTCCCACTGCACTCAGTCCCACTGCGCTCAGTCCCACTGTGTTCAGTCCCACTGTGCTCAGTCCCACTGCGCTCAGTCCCACTGTGTTCAGTCCCACTGTGCTCAGTCCCACTGTGTTCAGTCCCACTGTGTTCAGTCCCACTGCGCCCTGTCCCACTGCGCCCAGTCCCACTGCGCTCAGTCCCACTGCGCTCAGTCCCACTGTGCTCAGTCCCACTGTGCCCAGTCCCACTGTGCTCAGTCCCACTGTGCTCAGTCCCACTGTGTTCAGTCCCACTGTGCTCAGTCCCACTGTGCTCAGTCCCACTGTGCTCAGTCCCACTGTGTTCAGTCCCACTTTGCTCAGTCCCACTGTGCCCAGTCCCACTGTGCCCAGTCCCACTGTGTTCAGTCCCACTGTGCTCAGTCCCACTGTGCCCAGTCCCACTGTGCTCAGTCCCACTGTGCTCAGTCCCACTGTGTTCCGAGCAGCCGGAGCCCTCAACCTGCACCGTCCCAACCAAAGAAGTAACAACAGAGCCTTAACATCAGTGTGTTAGGCAAGGCAGGTTTAGCACAATTCATACACAAATAAAAAGCACAATTCTGTGTTTCATCGTTAAAAAAAAAGTTAAAACCAACTCAGTTGTAGTAGGTCCGTAAAATAAGAATGACTTGATCAAAGTAAAAACGTCTTGCTCTTTCAAAAATCACAATACAAAAAATAAAAACCTTTAATAATCATTATAAAATTCAGAAGTAGTATTTAGCCTGATTTATTGAAGAAGCTATTAGCACTGAAATGCTACCATTTCTTAAATGTAACATCATTGGACAAATCACACCAAAAATGTTGGAGGCCACAAGTTTGACAATGAAAATAACCTTTTATTTCAAGCAGCACAAACAGTATTTAACTAAGTAAAATTTGGTATCTACTGTTATTACTAAAATATGAACATATAAACTTTGGGTTTCTACAGTGTGAAAACATTCAAATTATTGTTTTTTACTTTGCTGTCTCATTAAGCTGAATGTGATGGAGCGTTTATATGAGTACTAGGCTTTGTGTACTGCTGTTCTAAACAAGGACAATAACTTCATCTAATAGCAAACTTTTGTTCTTAAAGTTGATGCAGAACACAGTTATTTATAACCACCATGTTTATGAAACAAACCTTCTGAAAATTGTGCAACTCAAATTGTTGCTATAACTTTTGGTGTTTTTTGGTTTGACTGCTATGCACAAAACAACTGTTAAAATATAGCCGCAAGCGGCAATGATCGGCCCTCGCTACGCCGCCGCCACGCCTCAAGAGGAGGGGGCGCTAACGCGCCCCAATTGTCCTTTTATTACGCCTACTGCTGAATCTGTGACGCTGTCACATCTTCTCCCCTTTGTTTTACCATCAAAAAGCAATTTTATTTTGAATTCTTGGCAAAATGTGCGGCTTTGCCGCACAGACACCGTGACTCTTTGAATAAAAATGTGGATAACTTTTGATGGTCCACCCCTGAAGATGAGTCTCACCAAATTTCAGGTTAATAGGGCTTACGCCCTAAGAGGAGTTTGTGAAAGTCTAAAGTGTAAACATGTTCTGGCGATTTCCCCATTGGAATAACATGGGTCTCATTGACTTTTTTGATGGGGATTCTACAATTGAGTTGTGTGTCAAATTTCATATAATTTCGCAAAACTAAACATTTAACCTCCATATAAAATCTGTAGGGGGCGCTGTGGCTCC
The DNA here is from genome assembly GCF_026437365.1 of Eucyclogobius newberryi. Classification (NCBI taxonomy): domain Eukaryota; kingdom Metazoa; phylum Chordata; class Actinopteri; order Gobiiformes; family Gobiidae; genus Eucyclogobius; species Eucyclogobius newberryi. The sequence continues at coordinate 10,423,701 of NW_027316278.1, read as the reverse complement.
AAATTAATTTATGTCACTTCAAGTAGGTTTAGGGCAAAGAGTTTAACAACTGATTCTAATTTGACGCAATTCGGACTTTATCTGCGCAAACGGCAGAAATGTTAAATTTGGGAGATTTCTGAAATTCTTGCTACAGTTTGCGGCTTCGTCGCACAGAGACCGTGACAGGTATCAATGTAATTTGGATAACTTTTGATGTCCCACTCCTCAGTAGCATTTTCACCAAATTTCAGCTTTTTAGGGCCAACGCCCTGGGAGGAGTTCGTAAAAGTACGACGTTTGGAAAAACTCCGAAGTCATGTTTAGCCATTTTTGAAGCAATATGGCCGACATTTGGTTGGGCGGACGGCGTTGCCGTAATAATATTTTTTACTTCTCTTGTCACCATCTACCTCTGCGCCAAATTTCATGATTCTACGATCAGATTTTTTTTGGGTCATTTCCCATCTCTCAATGCATTTTTGGTACATTTGGGGGCGCTGACGCGCCAGTTTTTTTTTATTTTAGAAAAGGGAAATAGCCAGAATGTAGAGAGGCACGATTTTTAGAGGTGTGCAAATTTTTGTGACTTTTCATCAATGTTCACTGGGTGAAAAATAGGGGGGTTGGTCCCGAGAAGAAAGAAAGAAGAAAGAATATTAAAGCCGCAAGCGGCATCCAACGGCCCTCGCGGGCCGCCGGCCTTCCGACTCTGCTCTCTGCATTTTACAGAGTTTGCGCTAACGCAATTGTCTAAGAACTAAGACAGCGACACATTGTACATGTTCAATGCTGTGCTTAACCAGTGCAAATGAACACAAATGTCGGTCAAATGTGCAGCTCCAGCGCACAGAGACCGTGACACTTGGAATAAAAATATGGATAACTTTAATTCCCCGCTTGTGTAGATTATTTTCCCAAAATATGAGCTTGATCGAGCTATTGCCCACAGAGGAGTTCATTAAAGTGTGAAGCATAAATGTGAACATTTCAAGGATTTGGCGTTTTTCCCATTTGTGACATATATTTGCGGCTCTACCGCACAGAGACCCTAGTACTTAAAATCAAAATATGGATAACTTTTGATGCCCCGCTTGTGTAGATGATTCTCCCCAAATATGAACTCGATCGGGCAATCGCCCTAGGAGGAGTTTGTGAAAGTGTGAAGTGTAAAAATTTGGTCATTTTAGAGATTTTGCGGTTTCCCCATAGGGATAACATGGGATGTTTCTGTCATCGCTACGGCTACGCTTTACCAAATATGACTTTGGCTCCCATACTTTTAATTTGGGGATGGCAAATGAGAATTGTGTGCAAAATGTCATGTCATTTGGAAAAACTATTGTTTATAGGCCACTCTGAAGTCCAAATAGTCAGAATTCTGCGAAAAGTTTGCGGCTCAGCTGCACAGAGACCGTAAATGTTATCCATAAAATTTGAATAACTTTAGATGCCCCACTTGTCTAGAGGAGGTACACCGATTTTGAGATCGGTGGGCCAAACGCACTAGGAGGAGTTTGTTAAAGTGTGAAGCGTAAATGTGCCCCGCCGCCGCAATTGTCGGACCATGTCGGCCTCGGTGAAACTGAGAAAAACAGCATTTTACTTTTTTTCCCCCCAAATTTGTGATTTTCATTTTTTTGCAGAATGTGCTAGTTGAAGTTATGAATAAGCCCCTGTGTGCTTCAGATAACACTATTGGTTGTCTTAAACATATACATTAAGCTGTTAAAAATGTGGAGTTTTGGGGTCTTTTTCCTGCTCTCCTGGGGGGCGTCACCTTTTTCTAGTCAACGTATTTTTTACATTTTCCACCAATCAGCTGTGATCCGCATGGCTATAGCTGCGTGCTCCGTGCTCATTACTCCAGACCGTCTGCAGAGCACAGTCTTCAGAGCTTACATTTCCTGGACTACATTGCAACGGAACTGTTTACTCAGGTACACTTTTACTTTACTACTAAATTATTGCTTTAACGCTGTGTTTTAAGGCGGTCTCGTGATCACTTTAGAATCTTACTTGTCTGCTCCGGTGGAGCTAATGCTAAGCTAACATGTTGCTTCAGTGCACTCTGCAATACGGGCTTAATGTGACTACTTGCTGTTATCACCATGTTATCGGGTTATTTTTCGGCGTGGGTTGGCCCGTGGGTTGTGTGGGTCGTGCTTTGTGTCTATTTTATGGTGCTAAACCGGCTGTTAGCGCCACAGCCTGGAGCTAAACGCAGCTATTCGGAGCTAAGTTGTAAGCTAAACTTTGCTATGTTATCGGGTTATTTTTCGGCGAGGGAAGAGAAAAAAACTACAACTCCCGATACCACTTCTGGTCACGTGGCTTACGTACGTTGCACGTCACGCACGCACTGCGTCACTCGAACCAATCACGCCTTGCCTGGCCATTATCAGCTTCCTGTGTGTCTCTCTGTGCACGGTGTTGGGAGAGACGACAGGACGGCTGAACCAGGTAAGCTTTGCGACTAAAACACCCGCTTTTAATCACTTTAATGTGCGCCGGTTTTAAACTCGAGTGTATGTTTATGTTTTGGTGTGCTGTTCTGCAAGTGTTTTGCTTTTACGAGCCGTGTTATCTCAAGTGAGCTAGCTAGCCCCGCTAGCCGAGGGCAGATGTCCCAATATCTCCGCGTTTTGCATCTTAAATACACCGTTAACGTCACAATGTGAACTGTTATCTGTGAAGCGTGTTATTCCCACATTACTGTTAACCCTAATCCTTTTATCCCCCTTTTCAGAATTGGCAAAGACACCCTGACTGACATGACCTGTCTCTACGTGAAGTCTGCTAAGGAGCGTGGTAAGTGTAAAACATTATTTTGGTGATTTTCATGTTTTAATGATTAGAGTATAATTAACCATAAGTAACATCTGTTTTTCAGGTGAGCCTGCAGTTTGTACATCAAGCTTCAAATCACTGTGGAAACAGCTTCTCCCACACATCAGAAGCTGCAGGCCACGCACAGATCTCTACAACAGAATCTAATGTGCTGTCTTTCGGACCCTCACCGCCAACGTCTCACTTCAATATCCCACAGCTTGTTGGAATGGCGGATGGCAAAGTGTTTGTCAAGAACTTCGACTGGCAGAAGCATCTGAGTCCCTTCTTCAGACGGCTTCCAAAGATCAAGAGTTATCAGCACTTCAGGTATTTAGATTGAAACTCTCACATTGTGTTAAAAAAATAGTTAATGAGTGTTTTATGTGAAAATGTCCTGTTATTGGTTTACAGCTTTGATGCCAAGAGCCGAGAGTCACAGCACAGAAGAGTGCACGAAGAAGAGGATGAGGATGTGATCTCTGATGTAATTGGACTCTGGTGGTGTACATATCATATCGATTATCTCATATATTCAAAGCCATGGACCCGTTGCAGTTCGTATACCTGGCCCTGGCATCTGTTTATAAGAGTTCTTCTATTAAGAGTGTTTTTTAAACTTCCTATAAGTTACTGTCCTTTCCCCCTGTATCTACTGCGTTGTAACATTAAAGGCTATCTTATCTTATCTTATCTTTTGTTGTTTGTGTTGAATCATTCAGTGCACCATTGCTGGCACTGAATCACCTGTGAATTATGTTTATCGACAAATGCAATGAACCCTATTCTGATTCTGATTCTTTGATTCTATTCAGGGCCTTTTGTAATCCAAGTATTTCCATTTTAATATAGTAACTTCTAATTCTGATTCAAGTCCAGTTACCATCAATAACAACACTCCTCTTGAGTCTTCAGTGACAGCTGTAGGGGGAGGTGGTGTCAGTGTGACAGGGGGGAGGGCTTATCTCAATGAGATGCAAATGAGCCCCGCCCCCCTGTGACTCTGGGCTCACTCAGGTGAAAAACTTTGAGCCCCGTTTTCTCAGTGAATGGGTTTGAGAGTTGTATACATTCAAATGACCACAACTTACTCAAATATGATCAGATCTACATGAGTGAGACATCATTGGAAAGCTTTGAATTCACACTTTCAGAATAACTTGTAACTGGTTTAGCCACGGTCAGTCACAAATGTGAACATTTCAAGGATTTGGCGTTTTTCCCATCTGTGACAGTATATTTGCAGCTCCACGGCACAGAGACCGTAGCACTTAAAATCTAAATATGGATAACTTTTGATGCCCCGTTTGTGTAGATGATTTCCCAAAATATGAACTTGATCGAGCTATCGCTCTGGGAGGAGTTCGTTGAAGTGTGAAGCGTAAAAATGTGGTCATTTTAGAGATTTCGCTGTTTTCCCATTTCTGACATATATTTGCGGGTCCGCCACACAGAGACCGTAGCACTTAGAATCAAAATATGGGTAGGTTTTGATGCCCCGCTTGAGTAGATGATATTCTCCAAATATGAACTTGATCGGGCTATCGCCCTAGGAGGAGTTTGTTAAAGTGTGAAGCGTAAATTTGTGGTGATTTGAGCGATTCTACGATTGTCCCATAAGGATAACATGGGATGTTTCTGTCAACGCTACGGTTACGCCGTACAAAATATGACTTTGGCTCTCATACTTTTATGATCAGGATGGCAAATTAGAATTTTGTTCAAAATATCATGTCATTTGGAAAAACTCTATTGTTTATAGGCCACTCTGAAGGCCAAATAGTCAGAATTCTGGGAAACGTTTGTGGCTCTGTCGCACAGAGACCGTAAAAGTTATCCTTAAAATTTGGATAACTTTAGATGCCGCACATGTCTAGAGGACGTACACCGATTTTGAAGTCGGTGGGCAAAACGCACTAGGAGGACTTCGTTAAAGTGTAAAACATAAAAATGTGGTAATTTGAGAGATTTTGTGGTTTTCCCATAGGGATAACATGGGAGGTTTCTGTCATCGCTACGACTACGCCGTAAAAAATCAGGCATTTTTGTGATTGGCTTTTGTGATTGGGACGGCAAAATAGAATTTTGGGTAAAGTTTAGACAATTTTGGTAAAACTAATTTTTGACCTTCAATGTTAATTTAAAGGTCACTCTGTAGGGGGCGCTATCGCGGCCATTTCAATTTTGTCAGGCTAAACTGGTCCAAACTAGAAAGTTTAACAACTGATTCAAATTTGGTCCTAATCGGACTGGTTTTGATCAAATGGGAGCAATTTTTAGATCTGCAATATTCCAAAATAAGTTGTCCAACTTTGCGGCTGCGCCGCACACAGACCGTAAAAGGTATCTCAAAAAATTGGATAACTTTAGATGCCCCACTTGTCCAGAGGACGTCCGCCGATTTTGAAGTCGGTGGGCAAAACGCCCTAGGAGGAGTTCGTCAAAGTTTGACGTAAACAAAATGGCTAACTCAGCTTGTTTTCATTTTCAAAGGAAGATGGCGGCCATAGGGTAAGTCTGGGGGCGTGGCCACAATAATATTTTTTTTTTGTCCTCACGAGAGGAATGCGTGTCCCGAATTTCGTAGCTTTACGCCAAAGTTGACCTCGGGGCGTCTCCCATAGGCGCAATGTATTTTGACTTTTGTCGGTGGCGCTGTCGCGCCATTTTTTAACGAAAAAAGAAATGGCCCAGAAAAAATCAAATTTTTCGCCGATTCTGAATTTTGGGCAAAGTTTGGTGAGTTTTTGAGCATGTTCAGGGGGTCAAATTAGAGATCAAAAAGCAGAAGAACAAGAAAAATAATAAAAAATTAAAGCCGCAAGCGGCATCCAACGGCCCTCGCGGGCCGCCGGCCTTCCGACTCTGCGCTTTCGACTTGATAAAGATGGCGCCCTTATTGTGTTGAATTAAAAAAGAACTTGACAGACGGCGACACATTGGACATGGCCAATCCAGTGCAAATCAACACAAGTGTCAGTCAAATTTGCTGCGCCGCCGCACAGAGACCGTAGCACTTAGAATATAAATATGGATAACTTTTGATGCCCCGCTTGTGTAGATGATATTTCCCAAAGTAAAGCTTGATTGAGCTATTGCCCACAGAGGAGTTTGTTAAAGTGTGAAGCGTAAATGTGAACATTTTAAAGATTTGGCGTTTTCCCATTTGTGACAGTATATTTGCAGCTCCACGGCACAGAGACCGTAGCACTTAAAAGCAAAATATGGATAAGTTTTGATGCCCCGTTTGTGTAGATGATTTCCCCCAAATATGAGTTTGATCGAGCAATCGCCCTAGGAGGAGTTCGTTAAAGTGTGAAGCGTAAAAATGTGGTCATTTTAGAGATTTCGCTGTTTTCCCATTTCTGACATATATTTGCGGGTCCGCCACACAAAGACTGTAGCACTTAGAATCAAAATATGGATAAGTTTTGATGCCCCGCTTGTGTAGATGATATTCTCCAAATATGAGTTTGATCGGACAATCGCCCTAGGAGGAGTTCTTTAAAGTGTGAAGCGTAAAAATGTGGTCATTTTAGAGATTTCGCTGTTTTCCCATTTGTGACATCTATTTGCGGGTCCGCCACACAAAGACTGTAGCACTTAGAATATAAATATGGATAACTTTTGATGCCCCGCTTGTGGAGATGATATTTCCAAAAGTAAAGCTTGATCGAGCTATTGCCCACGGAGGAGTTTGTTAAAGTGTGAAGCGTAAATGTGAACATTTTAAAGATTTGGCGTTTTCCCATTTGTGACAGGGTATTTGCAGCTCCACGGCACAGAGACCGTACCACTTAAAATCAAAATATGACTAAATTTTGATGCTCCGCTTGTGTAGATGGTTTTCCCCAAATATGAGCTTGATCGGGCAATCGCCCTAGGAGGAGTTCGTTAAAGTGTGAAGCGTAAAAATGTGGTGATTTGAGCGATTCTACGATTTTCCCATAAGGATAACATGGGATGTTTCTGTCATCGCTACGGTTACGCCGTACAAAATATGAATTTGGCTCTCATACTTGTATGATCAGGATGGCAAATTAGAATTTTGTTCAAAATATCATGTCATTTGGAAAAACTCTATTGTTTATAGGCCACTCTGAAGGCCAAATAGTCAGAATTCTGGGAAACGTTTGCGGCTCCGTCGCACAGAGACCGTAAAAGTTATCCTTAAAATTTGGATAACTTTAGATGCCCCACTTGTCTAGAGGACGTACACCGATTTTGAAGTCGGTGGGCAAAACGCACTAGGAGGAGTTCGTTAAAGTGTGAAACATAAAAATGTGGATATTTGAGACATTTTGCGGTTTTCCCATAGGGATAACATGGGAGGTTTCTGTCATCGCTATGACTACGCCGTAAAAATTAAGGCATTTGTCTGATAAGCTTTTTTGATCGGGACGGCAAAATAGAATTTTGGGTAAAGTTTAGAACATTTTGGTAAAACAAATTTTTGACCTTCAATGTTAATTTAAAGGTCACTCTGTAGGGGGCGCTATCGCGCCCATTTCAATTTTGTCATCCTAAACTGGTCCAAACTAGAAAGTTTAACAACTGATTCAAATTTGGTCCTAATCGGACTGGTTTTGATCAAATGGGAGCAATTTTTAGATCTGCAATATTCCAAAATAAGTTGTCCAACTTTGCGGCAGCGCCGCACACAGACCGTAAAAGGTAACTCAAAAAATTGGATAACTTTAGATGCCCCACTTGTCCAGAGGACGTCCGCCGATTTTGAAGTCGGTGGGCAAAACGCCCTAGGAGGAGTTTGTCAAAGTTTCACGTGAACAAAATGGCTAACACAGCGTGTTTTCATTTTCAAAGGAAGATGGCGGCCATAGGGTAAGTCTGGGGGCGTGGCCACAATAATATTTTTTTTTTGTCCTCACGAGAGGAATGCGTGTCCCTAATTTCGTAGCTTTACGCCCAAGTTGACCTCGGGGCGTCTCCCATAGGCGCAATGTATTTTGACTTTTGTCGGTGGCGCTGTCGCGCCATTTTTTAACGAAAAAAAAAATGGCCCAGAAAAAATCAAATTTTTCGCCGATTCAGAATTTTGGGCAAAGTTTGGTGAGTTTTTGAGCATGCTCAGGGGGTCAAATTAGAGCTCAAAAAGCAGAAGAACAAGAAAAATAATAATAAATATAGCCGCAAGCGGCAATGATCGGCCCTCGCCACGCCGCCGCCACACCGCCGCCACGCCGCAAGAGGAGGGGGCGCTAACGCGCCCCAATTGTCCTTTTATTACGCCTACTGCTGAATCTGTGACGCTGTCACATCTTCTCCCCTTTGTTTTACCATCAAAAAGCTATTTTATTTTGAATTCTTGGCAAAATGTGCAGCTTTGCCGCACAGACACCGTGACTCTTTGAATGAAAATGTGGATAACTTTTGATGGTCCTGAAGATGAGTCTCACCAAATTTCAGGTTAATAGGGCTGACGCCCTAAGAGGAGTTTGTGAAAGTCTAAAGTGTAAACATGTTCTGGCGATTTCCCCATTGGAATAACATGGAAGGTTTCGGTCATCGTTACGGCAACGCCATAACAATTATGACATGGGTCTCATTGACTTTTTTGATGGGGATGCTAAAATTGAGTTGTGTGTCAAATTTCATATAATTTCGCAAAACTAAACATTTAACCTCCATATAAAATCTGTAGGGGGCGCTGTGGCGCCAAATTAATTTATTTCACTTCAAGTAGGTTTAGGGCAAAGAGTTTAACAACTGATTCTAATTTGACGCAATTCGGACTTTATCTGCGCAAACGGCAGAAGTGTTAAATTTGGGAGATTTCTGAAATTCTTGGTACAGTTTGCGGCTTCGCCGCACAGAGACCGTGACAGGTATCAATGTAATTTGGATAACTTTTGATGTCCCACTCCTCAGTAGCATTTTCACCAAATTTCAGCTTTTTAGGGCCAACGCCCTGGGAGGAGTTCGTAAAAGTACGACGTTTGGAAAAACTCCGAAGTCATGTTTAGCCATTTTTGAAGCAATATGGCCGACTTTTGGTTGGGCGGACGGCGTTGCCGTAATAATATTTTTTACTTCTCTTGTTACCATCTACCTCTGCGCCAAATTTCATGATTCTACGATCAGATTTTTTTTGGGTCATTTCCCATCTCTCAATGCATTTTTGGTACATTTGGGGGCGCTGACGCGCCAATTTTTTTATTTTAGGAAAGGGAAATACCCATAATGTAGAGAGGCACGATTTTTAGAGGTGTGCAAATTTTTGTGACTTTTCGTCAATGTTCACTGGGTGAAAAATAGGGGGGTATGTCCCGAGAATAATAAGAAGAAGAATATTCCGATGCGAAAACAATGTTTCCCATTTTTCAAATATCATAAACTATACATTTTCGGAAAGCGCTCGCGCTTTCCTACCTCATGGTGTGGGTCCCTGGTCGCTGACGGGTACTTTCGATAATTTTGAGTGGGCTCCGCCCACTTTGTGTTTTTGGCCCTCTATACAGTAATAATGTTAAATTTTTGCATTACATGCTTATATGCACGGAACATGCAAGAGACGTATTTGCGCTAAGTAGCTCACGTATTCGTGAGCTACTTAGCGCAAATGAGTGCTTTATATGGGGATGACGACCGCGAAGCGGTCGTCATCCCAATGTAAAGTGCTCGTTTAGTGCAAACTTTTGCACGGGCTTCGCCCGTTTACAACGGTAATGTTCCATTTTCCTACAACTAATTAGTATGCACGGGGCGTGCATGAGTGGAGGAGTGCGTTAGTGAGTGTTTGGAAGTGGGCGAGCGCTTCGCGCTCGATTTCGTGCGCACTACGTGCGCACTTTCGCAGCCGTGCTTCGCACGGCCTTACGAGACTAATAGGCCTCTCGCCAGCTTGTGGCGCTCGGGCCTAATAATATTTTTAGCAAAAACAATATAGCCGTTTCCACTATAACAACAAATTATACATCGTTTGAAAGCTCTAAGCCTTCCCCATGCTGCCATGGGGTGGAATCATTACGAGCGCTTACGCGCTCGTCACTCCCTATTCCGTCGGGGTGCCCCGCCCACTCCCCATAGACTTCCATTGATTTGAGCAGATACAAGCATGGCCCATGCCTGCGGCATGGATTTTCGTGTACGGGACGATGCCAGGAGGGTTTTTGGAGGAATGCAGCGCTTCGCGCTGCTGTTGTCAACAATTAGTGAATGGGCTACGCCCATTCACTAATTGTTGACTATTTCTGTCATAGCAGGAGTAAGTATGCATGATCCATGCCTTCGGCATGGGCTAGTTCACTGTACTTGCCAGGGGCGACGGGGTACCAAACATGCGGGCTGTGCCCGCATGTTTGGTCAGACAGTTGCAACGCTGCCTTCGGCAGCGTTGCGGGAGCAATAGGCCCTCCGCCCTGCTGGGGCTCGGGCCTAAAAATATGTTGTTTCTGTTTTCATTGCATTATTTGCGACATATTTTCTCTACGACACAGTTCAATAGTTTGTGGTGATAGTTTTGCTGCTGGAGACAGAGTGAAGTGAGTTTAAATCGGCCCTTATCCAACTCCTTCATCCCATTGTTACGAAACACAAAGGCAGTCGAGCGGTGCAAAAGCAGGAACTTTGTCAAGGGCACGTTTTACAGAACACTGCAGTGACACGTCAAGTACATTCTCAACAGGACGTGGCCCAGGAGCTCCGGCTGCGCAGAACTTAACATCTTTACAGCTGCATTTTTATTATCCACATTTCAATGTTTTTATAAGGTTTGATTCTTGTCTTTAACTCACTGACTTTCATTGTTTTTTATAGTTTTATTTTATGGCCCAGTGGATAATATGGCCCTTTAAATCCTTGATAAACAAATCATTTATTTTGAATGACTTTATTTACGTCAGCCGCACGACAGGTAAAAGTCCTCAGTGACCACTGCTCCTGCCCCAGGGGCCCTGTGGTCGGGTCAAATGCAGAGGACAGATCGAACTGGAACAGATGCAGTTGTTCTTCATAGTGATGTCCACACTGTTCCCTACATAGGGCATTATTTACGTCTCACCCCATGAAAAACTAGTGCACTCAAAATTTCCCACAATGCACCTTGAAAAGTAGTGTCCAGCGATTGACACTAGACCATTGAATATAAACCACAATGCATTGCCAGAGTCAGAAAACAACAGCGACAGGTCTTTAACTGGACAAAACAGACTAAATGAAGCAGAAGAGCTGTAAAACTCACTGTTGACTCAAGAAAATGAAGAAAACACTCTTAAATAAAGTTTTTATTTGGTTCTGGAGGTCAGCAGTCCTCCACAGTGACAGGTCTGGAGGTCAGCAGTCCTCCACAGTGACAGGTCTGGAGGTCAGCAGTCCTCTACAGTGACAGGGCTGGAGGTCAGCAGTCCTCCACAGTGACAGGTCTGGAGGTCAGCAGTCCTCTACAGTGACAGGGCTGGAGGTCAGCAGTCCTCTACAGTGACAGGTCTGGAGGTCAGCAGTCCTCCACAGTGACAGGTCTGGAGGTCAGCAGTCCTCTACAGTGACAGGGCTGGAGGTCAGCAGTCCTCCACAGTGACAGGGCTGGAGGTCAGCAGTCCTCTACAGTGACAGGGCTGGAGGTCAGCAGTCCTCTACAGTGACAGGTCTGGAGGTCAGCAGTCCTCCACAGTGACAGGTCTGGAGGTCAGCAGTCCTCTACAGTGACAGGTCTGGAGGTCAGCAGTCCTCCACAGTGACAGGTCTGGAGGTCAGCAGTCCTCTACAGTGACAGGGCTGGAGGTCAGCAGTCCTCCACAGTGACAGGTCTGGAGGTCAGCAGTCCTCTACAGTGACAGGTCTGGAGGTCAGCAGTCCTCTACAGTGACAGGGCTGGAGTTCAGCAGTCCTCTACAGTGACAGGTCTGGAGGTCAGCAGTCCTCTACAGTGACAGGGCTGGAGGTCAACAGTCCTCCACAGTGACAGGTCTGGAGGTCAGCAGTCCTCTACAGTGACAGGGCTGGAGGTCAGCAGTCCTCTACAGTGACAGGGCTGGAGGTCAACAGTCCTCTACAGTGACAGGTCTGGAGGTCAGCAGTCCTCTACAGTGACAGGGCTGGAGGTCAGCAGTCCTCTACAGTGACAGGTCTGGAGGTCAGCAGTCCTCTACAGTGACAGGGCTGGAGGTCAGCAGTCCTCTACAGTGACAGGGCTGGAGGTCAGCAGTCCTCCACAGTGACAGGTCTGGAGGTCAGCAGTCCTCTACAGTGACAGGGCGAGGGTGAGACAGCAGCTTTGGTTGGAACCCTCTTTGAATGAAACATTCAAATTCATTGATTGGTTTATGAATTCCTGGTCACTGCATCTCACCATAAGGTTTAGGAATATTTGAATAAACTAAGATTGCCATGGTCCTCTAGTGATCCTCAGATACTGTAACTAAGACGTAGGGAGTTGGTGACCAGTGATATAACCTCCTTATTAAAAATGATGTGTACAAACATTATTATTTAACTACATCTGTCACGTTGCCTTTGCAGAAAATGACTCTGTTTTACACTTAAGACTCATTTGAATATATCAACATACTGTATTGTGGCCTTGGTAAACAAATGCTGACAGAGTTTTGGAAGGGTCGAGAACCTCTGTTATTCTGATTTGACTTTGATTTTTTTGACAAAGAACAAGGTCAACGTTTTATTCTGCCATGTGAATGAAATATACCAGGTTTTGTTATGCAAATCCTAATCAACGCCACACTTCTGACATGGCCAATGTAAGAGATGTAAGGAGTAAAGGCTGCACTGTCTGAATGTCTGTCCCGTTTCTCAAAGACAAAAGCCACAGATTCACTGACAATAACATGCTGCTGTTAAGTGCCTGAAAGTATTTTGATTGCTAGTAACTTTTATCCCCTGAATGGCAGATTTTGAACTTTGTGGCCCCTGTGTGAGATCACTGCAGCTGACATCCGTTTGGGGAAGTATCTTTGCTGTTCCTGCACTGCACTTTTCTGGACTGAGATGTCTGATGTTTTTCTGGGATCTGGGATCAGGGATCTGTTGTAGCCGCTCCTCCAGTTTGGGGGTCACAGCCCCAAGTGCTCCGATGACCACGGGCTTCACCTTCCAGGCCTTCTCCAGCTCCTTTCTGAGTTTCTCGTGTTCCTTTTTCCTGATGTCGCCATCACTTGGTGTTGCCACGTCAACCACAGCAGCTTTCCTCTGCACCTTGTCGACCACCACTATGTCCGGTTTGTTCGCCACAACCATTCGGTGCGTCTGTATCTGGAAGTCCCAGAGGACCTTGGCTCGGTCGTTCTCCACCACCTTATAAGGTGTTTCCACTTTGTCCTTGGGGTCTCCAGCCCGTACTCTGCACAGATGTTTCTGTACACTATGGCAGCACCTGGTTATGGCGCTCCATGTAAGCTGTCCCTGCCAGCATCTTGCACCCTGCAGTTATGATTGGGATGGTCTCAGGGCCCCCTTTGCACAGCCTACACCTTGGGTCTTGTCTGGTGTGGTAGATCTGGGCCTCTATTGCTCTGGTGCTCAGGGCCGGCTCCTGTGCTGCCATGATCAGGGCCTCTGTCCTTCAGACCGGCTCTTTCTAGTCATTGGTAGGATTTCGTGATATCAGGCACTTCAGTTATGTTCCAGTGTTACATCCCATGTAGGGGCGTGTCCTCCCGTGATGGTCCCTCCAGCGCCTCATCATCCTCTGTTCCCCATTGTCTGAGACGTTCACTGAGCATGTCATCTGAAGGAGCCTTGTCCTTGATGTACTTATGTACTTATACTTATCTTGGACGTTTCGTCCTGGATAGTGGCTCTCACTAGTCCTCGGCCTCAGGGTGCTGGATATCGGGTGGAACCCTCCATACATGGTCAGGAGCTTTTGTGTCTTAACATCTGTGGTCTGTATCTCCTCCTTTGGCCACCGTATTCCTGCAGGGCGGCATCAGATCCCTGACAGGGCGGAGCTGCTTATTGCTCAGGACTTTTTCTTGCCATTGAGCTGTCTTCTTAATACTTGCCTCACTCGTTGTAGGTATTTTGCAGTTTGGCTATAAAAATATTGTCAGTAACAGCTGAATACAGACATTAAACTGCCTTTGCTTAAACAAGGCAGTTTAATGTATTATCTCCTCTTTATTGTTATTGAGGTCATCCAGTGCTTAGGAACAATTCTAAGAAAAAAATGTCAAATGCATTGATAAAATGTCTTTACAAAAACTATGAAACTGCTTCTCTCCTCCTCATCAGATCAAGGCCATTTAATGCTATCAGCCCTTATGGGACCTGCAGAAAGACACTGCACTGAGCGGAGGATGGATCTGAGCCGGCTCCTCTTCTGTGGCATCTCCAGAAGGTTGAATATAGTGTACATAATCAATACAGAAGTACAAAAAGTATACAGCGACTGCACCAAAGCCAGATGTCCAGACTGGAGGTAATGAGCACCTCAAAAAAATCTGCTCTTTCTCCCACCCACCCTGAGCATGTCCAGGGGAGGTTTGGTGCACAGGGGCGGTGGGCCCCCCTGTTAGGTGGGCCTGGACCATGGGCAGAGGGGACATGGTACAGACCACACTGCAGATGTTGTGAAAAGACTAACTGGGTCACTTTGTGGCCCCTGATGCTGCTGCGTATCAAGCCAGTCCTTCATGGAGTTCATGGAGTCTGACACGGCAGCGGTTCAGTTCAGGACCCACTCCACAACTGACAAGGCCGCGTTGCCATGGACACGCGCTGCACGGATTTGAAAATATGCAGCTTTTCAGTTCACACGTGTCGGAGATGTGCTGCCAATTAAAAACATCTTCAACGCATTTCAAAACATCTCTGGTTTATGACGTAAAAAATGACGTGTTTGAGGGAAAAAAAGGCGTAAACACAAGAAAAGATCTGCTTTTACACAAATATCTGGGTAAGTGTTGCTGGGGCCTGAAGCTCTGTTACTATAGTTCATTTGAGCTTTGTTTTAACACAATCTGACAATCAATCAATCAATCAATCAATCTGTCTATCTATCTATCTATCTATCTATCTATCTTTACCTTTACCTTAAGCTTTATTTATAGAGCCCTTTACAACACTCAAAGTGACCAAAGTGCTTCACAATCAAATCAAGGCAGTACAAAACATAAAATTAAAAAAAACAAAAAAAAAACTGTACAAAATAAAGTGTCATCACATTACAGAGTAAAAAAGTTAAAAGCCAGTCTGAATAAATAAGTTTCTAAACTAGATTTAAAAAGGTTCAAACAGATGAGCTTCACTACAACAGATGAGCTGATTTCTTCTTAAAAAAAAATGAAAGACCTAAACTTGACAATGAACGCTCGAAGTGATCACAAGCTCCTGAAAAGAGATAAAGAATCAAACCATCTCAAATCTTATCAATCAATCAATCAATCAATCAATCAACTAATATGGCATTTTAGAAGATTTTGATCCAATCCAGTGAGTGTTTGATTGCACAATTTATGAATATAAATTCTTACTTCAAGTGGTAAATTACAATACATTATTGTTTTACTTAACTTTCAATAACATATTTTTTGGGAGAAACTCAATGTAACTGTGAGAAAGAGTTAGAAGCCAGACATTTTACTCCACATTAACATTTCACATAATAAACAGTAAAATATGAAGCATGGACCACTTCTTTTTGTCCGTCTTACTCAATAATAATAATATCTAAATACACCTAAATAAGCATAAATAGATGATTAATACACTAATATTGCCATAAGTATTACAAATTAAGTCTTGTGCGTTACAACCTTCTCAAAGTGCAACACACGACCATAATTAATAAATAATCCGCTCTCCTCACTTTGTGGTAAGCCTCTTCTGTCGCCGCAGCTGCCCTGGGACTGACCGACAAACACGTGGCTGCTAAATCTTTGCCAACCTCCCGTGACTGCGCCAATGGCTCGAGCGCTGCTGACCGTGGTGCTGGACACTCAAACGAGGCTGATCATAAAGAACGGTTTGATAAATGAGACTACGGAGAAGCCTTATGTCCTTGTGGAGGTGATTCACCGCTAAACTTCAGAAACAAGTCCACAAACAGAAGATTTATTCACTTTTCCACCAGTAAATGTCTGATATCTGGCCTCACACGGTGGAATATTCCAAAGAGCAGTGCGCCAGAAAGGCCTTGGACTAGAAGTAAAAGTACTGGGCTTAAGTGTTGTTTAAGTATAATGTGTACTTTAATGTCTACTTTATCTGTCTAATTTACTTCACTACATCTGAGAGCAGAAATCTGTACTTTCTACTACAATATTTCTTTTGAAAGGACCAAAAAGGAAGGTTATTTTCCAGCACATTCAAGGTGACATCCTGACTAAAGGTTATGAGTTCAATTGCTGACTTTGAGCAAACAGAAATATAAAAAAAAAAAATAAACATATAAAAAGTAGTAAAAAAAAAAAAGAAATAATAAATCAGGACAATTCTTGATCAAGATCGCCACATTTCATTCTTTAATAATGATCAAAATCTGAGATAATTTAACTTTTTACTCGAAATGTAAAATTTTATACTTCACATGTATTTTTTTTACCAATGATACTTTTCCTTTCCTTTCCTTTTTGCTCCTGTATCTGTTCTTTTACTCGAGTAAAAAAACTGCATACGTCTTCTGTCGCTGACTGAGGTGCAAGCGGGAACACAGCAATTAAATCACATCACAGTTAAATCTACATTTTTACACAATATAATTTACATTTAATTCATTATAAACCACAATAATGGCCTAAAAACAACACAAAAACAGAAACACAACTGCAGAACTGACATTTCACCGCAGCAACCACAACGTTTATTGCCTTTATTCCATGTACTTCTTACATTTTGAACACGTTTCCGCTGTAAATAAATCATCAATCGAGTCTTTTGTGCATTTCCCCCCTCGTTGTCATTTCCAAAAAGTGAAAACAAATACAAAATATCGGTACATTTTTACAGAAATGCCCCTTAATTTCACACACAACCTTTCTCTACAACTGCAGGCGTCATGATGTGACCAGCAGGGGGCACAAGTCAGTCATGCGTCATTCGTCATTATTCTTCAGTGATGAATGACGCACACACACACACACACACACACACACACACACACACACACCGCTTTCAGACATGTTTAGGGTAAGATCTTTATTCTTTATTGACCTTGCTTGACGACACTGAGGAAATCCCCCTGCCTCTGGTTCTCTGCGCACACACTATTGTTGCTCCTTGTTAAATTTCCCTTTTCTAAGTGCTTTGTTGTTGTACCTTTTTGGTCATGGACATATTCATGAAAATCTGCAATGCATTTTCTTCCAATCTAACCAATATCCGATATTTGTGCGGCTGTCGCGGCTGATAACCCATGTTTGCCCACGATGAGTAAATAAGACCCACAAACTGTAGTTAAAGGGGATATATTATGAAAAAATCTACTTTAATGAGCATTTAACCTCGTAACAACCGTGTTTCCTCATCATTAACTTACTCAAAGTTGTATTTTAATTCACATGTTTGAGTAATTCTCTTTCGTCCTGCAACCGAGCACTCAGAAAATTCCTGTTTTCACTCACCCCCTAGCCCCGCCCACGTCCTTGTACTTAGCTATGATTATTTGATGCTATAACCTCATTTACATTTTATCATATTGTGCCATTATAATTATTTTTCATTGTTTGTATTATTATTATTTTTTCTTCAGTTTGAGCTCCTTTTAATTACATTTTAAATATTGAGAATGAAATAAATATATATATTGTTTTCAGGCAATGTAACATAATATGTGTATTTAGTTTGTTGATTGTGCAAACATGCAGCCTCCCCTTTATCTTTATCTATTTATTTCAATGTCACTCACAAATATCAGCACTGGTATTTAAGCTTTTTTCCCGATATCACAACATCTCAGATAAAAGCCAATATCGATATTAGCCCCTGATACACTGTCCATTTATAAAGTGAAATAAGCACTTATAAACCCCACAATTAAAAAAAGTCAGTGTATCAGTGGTTTTATATAAGTCCAGTTTATATTCATGTGGCCGGAATCAATACTTCATTATATGTTGTTGTCCAATGAACACAATAATTACATAGTTTTTCAAGATCTCAGGTTTTATTAGGCCATTTTTTGAGCGTTGCATCGATTACATTTTTACATTTTTAGATACGCACACCTCTCCTTATCGCTGCAGTGAATCGTGAGTTACCTTGACAAGAAACCTCTTCAATTCAACTCATTGGACACATAATTGGCTGAAATCGAAAAATGAATAAAAAGCGTGGCTATATCTGTCTCTGTGGCGTATAAAGTGTAAATATGTGTCTTTGTAACGCTCCACATATGTTACAATAAAAGGGTACATTATAAAACACATCGATAAATTTTAAAATAGTTGTTGTTTTGGAGTCTAAAGTGATATTTCTGCACTTGTGTGGTTAATTTTCTGCACCTTTCACGTCTTGTGCGACAAAAGCAAAACATCTACAGACACATTTGAGCACTTTTCTGACACAGTGTGAAAATATCGACTGAACATCACGATCCAGACGGTCCACAAAAACACACAGTCATTGATTTTTGTCGGTATCGCCCAGCGCTCGCGTGTAACGTCGCTGTTTTCAGGGCATCGCACGTGGTGATGCTGGTGATGCTTTTCCATCTTTTCACCCTCTTTCCCCACTTCGCGCTGGAGCTGTCCTGTCCCATAAAGCCTTCGAGAACATGACCGTCCGGACACTGTGCAGCTGTCTCGTCTCTTACACATCACAACTGTGTTCTTTAGCGTGAGAACTTCTCTTTGCAGCGATTGCACCCACAGAATAAGTGAGTGCAGCGTTGCCACTCACCAGAGCGGCTGATCTCCATGAGAACTCTGGCGGCTCCAGCCTTGAACGGAAATAGTAAAAAAAAAACACACACTCACATATGGATGGACTTGATTGAGGTAAGTGCAAAGATGAACTCTGAATGGATCTGAAAATGAGGAGGTCTCATGTCACATCGCACACATCTGAATCAGCAGCTCTGTTTACCTGAACACATCTCTCTGGAAAGCCCATAGTTCCCTTTGACATAACATCATATCAAAATAGCTAAAAGAAAGAGATTAACAATTGGCTTCTAAAACTTTGTTCGGTGAGATAAACGTAGTAAACAAGCCTATCTATCGGCAGTAATCATATAGTGGCTGATAACTGTTATTATCAGATAAAAACATGATTTTAGGGTCACATTCTCCTGTCAACACAAGAGAACATAACAATAATAGGAATAAAACACTAAAAGCAGTAGATATTTGACCATAAACCTGTCTGACACACGTTCTTATATGATGTAGGGCTTTAAATGCTGCTGAACTGAGTGAACGCCTCAGACAGTAACAGAGCGCTCTGTAATTTAGTCTGATGATAGCGTTCACATCTGCGTATGCGTATCTCCTATATCAGACACAAGTATCAGTGATTTTCCATAGACTGAGCATCCTGCTGAAGCTTTCACCCACACAGATTGTGTATCACAGCAAGAGGAGCGGAGGGCAGGGGCCGCGCTGCTCAACACATAATGGATTTAGTCTAAACACGGTGCGGGCCTCAGCCCTTCCCCTTTATTTTTTGTACAAATATATCTGGGAGACAGAGACAGAGCCGCCCTGTAGCCACAGCACGCTCACCAAACAAAATGGTGGCGCAGACAAACATTAGATAGGCCATCCTTCTCCTGTACTGACAGAGGGCCCGGCTCCCTCGGCCCGGGACGCTCGCTGATATATATATGAGCTGATAGGGCCTAATCCAGGACCTTGTGTAGAGGAGGGAGGTCAGAGGTCACGCAGATAGATAAATACAAGTTATCAACGGGATGTGCTGAACTAATACTCGGCTCACACATTTGCTGTGCTGTGCTTTTCCACAGGGAGGCGGGGCCACTTTGACAGGGACTTCAGACGATGGTCTCCACGGCGACTCCAAACTCCTGCTGTCCGAGCGTCACAGTCTCCACGTCCACGTCCAATATAGGATTTTTTTCGACTAATTATGGCAAATGTTAATGAGGAAAAGCTGTGTCAAAGACAATTTGGAAGATGAAAAATGACAGCTTGGATCATTTGTTTAAACGTGGGTCATTTTGGGTCACGTGCGTCGTCTTTTAATTAACATCTTTGAGCTATGGCCCATTGAAAGCCCAAAGGAAGAGAATCATTAGCGCCCGACACGCACTGAGTGAATGCCGGGTTTGATTTGTCCAAGTGTGATTTGTGTGAGTCTGCGGTGCCAATCAGTGTTGTTAATTTTATGGTCTTTGTTTCTTACAGGTAATTAATTATACAGAGGCTGTTGAAAGGCGTAAAAAGAGAAGTGATAATCTCCTGTAAAGACCTAAAGCCTACAACATATTTGAGTTCAAACACAGTAAAGCAAACAGTTACTTTTATTTAATGTTAATCGAGTGAAAATGTATATGCTCCATAAAGACTTAAAACTTTTAAATGGAACATAATACATGCATTTATCCACATGCTTTGTTTTCTTACCAAAACAGTGATACTTCTTGACTCTTTTTGGGTAAATTCATTTATTCTTGTTTTGTCCCACTATTTGAGCCCAGTTTAGTCCCTATAAACATGTTTTAGTCCCGATTTAATCCTTGTATAATTCAGTGTTTAGTGTCAGTTTAGTCCCAAATTCATTCATGTGTTAAAACCCTTTGAATTGAGTTTAAACCCTCTAAGCCTCCAGTAGCAGGGATAGTCCAGCTTCCTGTGACCACTCGAGGGACCGGGCAGATTGGATGTAAAGATGGCGCTGAAGCAGTGTTCAAATGATTAACTGTCAGCACCGTTTTAACAGCTGCCAATGACAATTAACTGGACTAATACACGACACACGTGGGGGAGTAGATGGTGGCGATACGTTCTGTGTGACTGAATCCTACAGGGGGCGCTGTAGCTTTGATGAACGCATTACAGAATGACCTAAGAATGTATCATGTGTTTTAAGACTGTTGTAATGTCCTGAAACACAACATTATACAAACATTATAACTGACATGAAAACAATAAATCAATCACATTCTGACAAAAACATGCATACTGTATTTTCCGGACTACTAAGTCTTTTTTCATAGTTTTGGTCGGGGTGCAACTTATACTTATACTTATACTCCGGAGCGACTTATATGTGATATTATTTGTTATTTTCACACTTGCAACCACATTTCATACTCCAGTGCGACTTATATATGTTTTTTTCTTCCCTATTATGCATTTTTTGGCTGGTGAGACTTATACTAAGGTGCGACTTATAGTCCAGAAAATACGGTACATTTTACAGATGTTTTTTTTCTTCTCTCTCTAGTCATGTTCTGTTTTTTGGTTTATATATTCAAAAAAGATGCCAGATATGTTACTTACATGTATGTATAATATGTATGTATATGTATGTATATGTATGTATACATGCCACTACACAGTGAAGCACAGTAATGTCGGTACGAACAGATTTGAATCGCAAGGACAACGTTTTCTTATTACTACATTTTTCAGCTTAAAGGCCATTCGCCATTCGTACTTATTTTAAAATGACAACTTGAAGAATGACGTTGCCCCCTATTAATGGCTGATATCTAATGTTAGAGTTACAGATACAGGGCGTACAGGGGCATCCTTAGAAAACCCCAGTGCCTGCCAGATCCGCACCAATGGCTTTACTTCCTGGTTTAAAAGTATGATCTAACGTTACGAGCTTTGTCCGTGTTTCCGTACGGTGACCCCCAGCAGCCGCCCTCACTTCCTGCCTCCGCTAACAATAGTCCCGGAGCCCTTACCCAGCAAAAAGCCCCGTCACTCTCAATTATTATTAATGCCACTTCACACAAATATACAGGCGCTGGAATTACCAAAAACGATGGAAATAGAAATGGGTGCAGGTGCGTTTGGTGTCAGCGCTTTTCATTTTAAAGGCGACGTAAAGGTTTTTTGATGTTTTAATGTTATAACGGCGTTCGCTCACCATTACGTCGCTCACAGTTGTGTTTTGAGTGATTCGTGCGTGTTGAGTGATCCTGTCTTGTCTTGTATTTGGGACTTGAGTGCTCAGAAAATTTCTGTTTTCACCTACCCCCTATCCCCGCCCATTGTTCCATACTTACTCGCTTACTTCGCAAAACTTTAGGTCGTACATAAAGGGTTCAGAAATGCTACAGAGGCATTTCTCAACAGTTTAAGGGTTGTTAGTGGCAACCATTCCATAATAACCTTAAAATGACCAAAAGTAACCTTCAGGGAACGTTCTACTAACTTAAAAAAGACATTCCCGGAACATTCTGCCATTTATTATCAAGGCGTTTTTTTTTTTTAAATCAATATTGCAGTTTAAACTTAAGAAAAAAAGTTATACAGTTTAATAGCTTAGAAAGTAATGAGAAAAATGCATAATATAGCTTGTTTAAGGTTGTTTAAGGCTACTTTATGAGCAAATTAACTATTAGTATACTGCTCGGACTCAAGGCCTACTCAGAGTGTATTAGTACTTCATAAAGGAAGTGTGTGTTTGGTCTAAAGGCCTGCAGTGCTACTTTATCCACTGCATTACGCACGACCGACGCAGCAAAGAAACTATGTATAAATTGTATCAATGAAATAAGAAGTATGGTCTATTTCATTTGTCATATAATAGACTTAAAGATTTGAATGTAACTTGGCAGTTTGCAGGACGCACGCGCACGCATTTGCCCAATTTTAAGACACTGGTGTGACGTAAGAACATGCGTTTCAATTTGGACTTTTAGATTTATAATGAACGCAACATTCTCCGTTTTGCAGAAATGTAACTGTCATTCAATTTAGTTCATGTTTGTCCTGTATAATTCAAAGCTAAACGCGCTTTTATTTCTTTTCAAACACAACTCATAAAAGGCTTGAAAGCATGAACCTGGTATTTTCATGTCGAGGGGGCCTACGTTTCGTTCCGCGCGTGCGTAAATCTGTTTCTGTGCGTTTCAGTTTATCAGAGAATATTTCCAATCAGATGAAGAAATCCAAATTAAAAAGCAAAGGGAATTTTTTTATCCTGTATTTTTTCTGGCGTGGCATTATTCTGCTCGAGGCCTCATTTAGTTTGAGCGCAAATTCGTACCGTGGAGAAATGTCTGAAATAAAATGTCAAAAAATATGCATATAATTGAAAAAAACACACACAAAAAAACGAAAAGTGTGAATAATAATACGAGACCAACAAAACAGACATCTTTTAACGCCTGATAGAAGAACTCTGTAGACCGCAGTTTTCTCCAAAGACACATTTTTGGACCGGGACGCGGTGCTCTTCCCTGGCCGCCTCTCCTCGCCGCCTCTCCGGTTCACATCTGCCTGTCTGCTGGTATTTCCACCGGGAGGCAACGGAGCGTCTCTGCGTCACGTGTCCCGGCCGTCCGCCAATCGCAGCGTGGGGGGAGCCTAAGTCAGCGATAAGCAGCGCGCAGAAAAGAGCGAGCGGGTGGTAGGACGCGCACTACGAAGAGCTGACTCGTAACTGCCCGAAAGCCCGAGGCCCCCCAGCTGCCCATGAGAGGCTGAGGGTCCACCACGTCCTCTAGCTTCAACCCACGATCCTCACGCGGCCGCTGCTCGATGCTGGGAGACAAGACACACGGTAAGAAACGCGTCATATTTATTACAAATGGAAAAAAAGAGAAAAGCGCGTTTGGAAATGAGGCAGAGCGAGTGGAATGACTGGCAGAGGATTTCATGGATTTATACTGAAAGAATGTATATTTGAAATAAAGAGAAGGCCAATTTACCAACGGTATTTGTGAAAAGAAAAAAGTGTGATGTTTGAAGCTGCCTGTGGTGAAATATTCAAGTTTCCCGGAGCCTCCTCTGAGATTTTATACTATTAATTACATGCATAAATCGTAAAAAGAGATGTACACAAATGTTTGGCCTATATCTTACTTTGATAGAATTAGACTTTTATTTTTATTTTTTATTTTTTTTAAGAATGTCAATTGCCTTTAAGTCAGAAATTATAATTAAAAAACCCACACACACATATGCCAGTGGACACCAGCAACATAAGAGCTTTATTTCTGTGCAGAGCTCGCGCCTGTTGCACCTGCGCCACAGCTTTTTGCGTGCACGATTTAAAAACGATTTAAAAAAAGCCTAAAAATAATGCTATTCTTTTTTTATCTATTCAAAATCTCTTTTTAATGTAATTCATATCCTCGTTATATTAAGCCAGGTGGACATTTGAATTATTTTGAAACATATAAGCATCTTTATTCAGCCCATAGTATTTATATTTATACAGTAATACGGTGTATTTTTTTAAATATATGTATTGTATATATTTTTTTGCAATATGAATCAATCAAGAATCAATGAATCAAGAATTTATTCTATTCTTATAATTTTATTTTGCTTTGTCTGTCACAGTACTAGTCGCAGTAACAAATAAATAAGAAAATAAAAGACAGCACGGGCCCTTGTAAAATTGACAGGCATAAATATTAATTTAATCTGACATGTATCTGATTTTTTTGTACTAATTATTGAAAGCATAATTTTTAAACACAGCCTATCCAATAGCTTGAATAAGCATAAACTGCAGGATGCGTGAAACCTTTATTATTATTAGTTTATGGAGCCGCGTTTGATCCATTTGAACCCTCGTGTGAATTGGAATCTTATGGCAAAATATCTCTTAATTGACACGTTCAGTTGCAGATTGGTTTCTGACTAATCAAATGCAGTGCGATTAACACGACTAAAGACAAGTATCACCACGAGATAATTGTGTTCCTGTTGAAAGATAAACGGT
>NW_027316278.1:10309110-10389110 GCF_026437365.1 Eucyclogobius newberryi | reverse complement strand
ACACAAAGTAGCTGTATTATTTGCATTTTAGATCATCAAAGTTGCTTGTCAGTGACTCGGAGCCTAAAGCAAATGATAATACATTACGTTTATGTTCTTTTAGTGCTAGTTCCAAGCCTGGATAAATAAAGCCACTCCACACATGCACAACACAATGAAAGTATTAAGTGGATTAAACCGTTCACCTTTGGGTTAGTGGGCAAACGCCGTACCACTGCACCAGATTGGGAATTCTAGCGATATTCGACCTATTCTTTTTGGACATTTCGATGTAATATTGGCGCCGTCTTTGTTGTAAAAGAGTTGTTCCTTTAGAGTCCGTGCGGTACAGAGCAGTCGATTATCAAAATATCGAAATACCACATTTATTTTGACCAGTCGCTTAATTGTTGTGAACAGTGTAAACACAATAAATTCAGTTAAATTAAAATAGAAACTTAACCGAGACAAAACTGAGAGTAAATCGAGGATAATTTGGACTGAATGAGGAAAACCATGAATAAATCACACCTTTTTTCAAACGTTTTCATTTTAAAAACAGTACATTTCTGTCCGATGGAGACGCCCGCTGTATTTACTTTGGTTTTAATATCGATTATTGTGCCGGACAACAGCGCAGTATCGATACTTCCCCCATAATCGCGCCGCGTTCGCCTCTCGCAAAGCGGCGCAATGTCACGTTTTTGGCATTCGATTGCATTTCTCCCACATTTAAAAGCCTTTCCCTCCACACACATGCGCCGCACAGTGTGGACAGTGAGAACAAAGCTGCAACTATCATTTATTTTTTCGCCGAGAAATCCTCCCGCGGTCGGTAAAAGCGGCTGGATAATTACATTCTTCGTGGACGATAAGAAGGGAATGTCAGCTCTGCACCGCCGCTCCGAGCCGGCCCTGTTTCCACACTGTATTATTGTTCGCAGAGAGGCTATTGATCGCCGTCCCCGCATTCACCGGGACGAGGCGTCGAAGGCTCACCAAGACGGCGAGGCTAAATTGTTTTATTGTCGCTCAAATTGTGGCGAAATGAAGCGTGAGGCGCGGGACATTTTTGGGGCGGTTTGAACTGTTTCTAAAATGCTGACGGTCGTTGACTTTCATAGCTCTGTTTCCGTGGTTGGATCTGCTTTTTGAGTCCTTATTTCCACCCTCGAATGATGCATTTACTTGACTTTTGAGTAAAGATGTTTAAAAAGTGCGGTAAATATCCCATCGTTTTATTGTTTCCATGTTGTTATTGTGTATTTTGCCATTTCTTTGCCTTCGATGTTCCGCACTATGGCAATAAACTCATCTATCCACCACGTGTAATACAATAAATGCAAGATGGATACTTGTAAATGACATTACATCCGGTAAAGACACATAATAATGCACTTTTGAACGATGCCTGGGGCTTTTAACCGCATTATGATCGTTTTCTCTTCTCGTTAAACCGCTCCATGCTGTATTCAGACTGACAGATCGAGTTATGCTCTTTACTTACTTTGTTCCGCTGTTTTATTTTCTTAAACGGTGACATACGTAAGCTTAAGTATAGTATAAGTACGGAGCAGACAAAAGCCCCAAAGGCCTTCTTATGTATTTGAAAACTACACCAAAATACTGCATAGAAATAGAATAATAAATACTTCTGGTGACAAAGTAGATCTATGCAAAGTGTTTATTTTGTCGTTTTGCCAAAAATAAGTGCTTCTGTGTCGGTCCCTAGCCCTGGCAAATGGAGGATTACATGTGGAAGGGCATCTGGATGAAGCCAATACGATCAACTAACAATATTTTACTAATCTATGAGTCTAGTGACCATTCTTCCCATGAATTGATCACAAAATACCTGTAAATGTCAGATTATTTATTCATTTTGTATTAAATTTCACCCCAGACGACGCGTTAAGTTCAGGCTTTGGATCAAAAACACTAAATGTTCACGTTTCCTTTGTGTTTTTGGCGTAATCCCTGCTCTGTCTGAGTCATAAAACCTCTTTTCTCAGAAGAGTGTGGTCTGTGCAAAGATAATTCAATCACTGGTGTTAATAGTTGACGTTTATCTGAATAATTGATCAGTTGCGATTGATTGATTAAGTTGTTTCAGCCCTAGTTATGATAGATAACTGTAGTGTTTGAATATGAGAAGGCCGGTTGTTTTATGCTGGGGCTTTTAGTGCAGTTCTGACCGGTGCTATTTGTGGTCATTCTGGAAGGAAACGCTCACGTCATCAAGTGAAACAACGCTTCCTCTTTCTGTCCCGGCATTATCTCTTTCTCTGCATAGTTACAGTCATTCTTATTCATAATTTACACTTTAGTTAGTTCTCTCTATTGATTTGAATTCAGATCGCAATAATCCACTTCAACAATAAATCTACGGTTTTGCATCTGAGAAATGATTGTGAAATAGACACATTTAAGGCATGATTTTGCTCTATTATGCTCTTTTTTGTCACTGTTACGTCTTCATTTTGACTCAGTTTGAATTGTAAGGCAGAGACCATTTGATTTTAAATGAACAGAACTCATAAAGTATTAAAATATCACAGTTTTCCACCTAAAATCAGGACACACAGACACATGTTCAAGCCCGATGTAAGATTCCTTGGAAATGAAAGTGTTATTTGCGGCTTCACACAGCTTCAAAGTAAATACACAGATGTTGTAGAAACGTTACCATAGGATTAGAGTTCAACATACAATGAATACAACTCCAGTGGCAGACGGACTGTGGGAGCGAGACGAGCCGTTCCAGCACGTCTGAGGTTTTTTTTTTTAAGGTGTTTTTTGGCCGTTGTAGCTCCTTTTGGAGAGGAAGTCTCGGAGGTCGCCGAGACCTCCGAGACTTCCTTCACCCGGTCCTTTGTGGCTCTCAGCCCAGACCTCCTCCACCGCGGCGGGCGAGAGGAGAGCGCGGCCCCCAAAGAGCACCTTTTAGCCCCATCATCGTGGGCACACAGCTCGAGCAGCAGCAACATATTCACAAGAGAGACGAGCGGCTCAGAGGCGTCGCAGTCCAGGCGGCTGCAGCTCGCTCACATTCAGGAACAAACCATCCAGTCAGTGAGATGGGCATGAGTCATAGTCATTAAGGAGGATTTAATGATTGATTATTATGGATACACAATGTTAAGTGCTTTAAGTTGTTCGGGGATGTTTTATTTCCATTATGGTTAAAGGTGAACTATGCACTGTAACCACAGATCTGACCTGTAACATGGACTCTGGGCGTCACCTGCTTGTCTCCAAGGAGATAGATGTATTTAATGCCATATTGTGCAACATTACAGATAATCGATAACCTCTCCATGGAGACAAATGGGCAGCATACTTCCAACCATAAAAGTGACATAGTGCGTTTAGTGAACATGTCTGTGAGCTCCATCCAAGAGCACATGTGACATCACTGTCTAAACCCCAACAGCTGTTACGTTGCAACACCTTTTATTCATTTATCTATTTTAAAATGTATTTTCTGTAAAGGAGACATGGAAAAGGAGACATGGAAAAGGAGACATGGAAAAGGAGACATGGAAAAGGAGACATGGAAAAGGAGACCATCTCGTTTATCTACTTGAGGTTTTTAGGGTTTTTTGTGCATGTTTGTGAGATCTTTATTCTCCTGAATAAAGACACCAGAATATGTCTTCTTTAATAAAGCGTTTGTGTAACCGGGCCCCTGTCAGATGGATGTTTGTATGGGCCCGTTGGCAGCTGGGGCCTGGGACATCACAGCTGTGTCCTTCTGTGCAGCATGGAGGGAGGGGCCCGACCCGACACGCCCCCTGGACCAGAGCACATGAACAGAGCATGTTTTAATATCTCGCTCTGGCACAAATGTGGCGTCTGGGAGAGACATGAAATGATTAGTTGAATGTGATTTACAGCTTTCAGAAGTGGAAGTTTTCCAAGTTTGTTACAGCAACACTAAATTGTCCTGATGTGGACTTGGTTTAGTCCTGTTCTAGTCTTTGTTTAGTCTTGATCTGGTCCAGGTTCAGTTGTGGTTTCGTCCTAGTTTAGGTCCAATTTTGAGTTTGAGTTTTCCTTGCAGTAATGTGTACATTGATACTACTTTATTTCTACTACTGCAATTACTACTCTTGATACTCAACTGTCACCGACCCTGCTACTACTGGCACATACTAGCAGTGAAATACAGTGGATATTACATGTATTTACTCCCACCTATTTAAATAATGCATCTAAATACTCTCATTACTCGTGGATATGAAAAGAGAAAGTGTTGGGCTCTGTCTGACGCGTTGCAAAGTACTTTATGCTTAAGAATGCTTGAGAATGAGACGCCGACTGGTCAACATTTAATAAAGCAACCGATGAATCATCCAAGCCTCTGTAAATGTTTCATGCTTAATGTTCTGTGTGTGCAGGTGGGAGACCAAATGAAGCTGCTCCACAACTGCTGGTCCGAGCT
The DNA here is from genome assembly GCF_026437365.1 of Eucyclogobius newberryi. Classification (NCBI taxonomy): domain Eukaryota; kingdom Metazoa; phylum Chordata; class Actinopteri; order Gobiiformes; family Gobiidae; genus Eucyclogobius; species Eucyclogobius newberryi. The sequence continues at coordinate 10,384,687 of NW_027316278.1, read as the reverse complement.
CCTGATTCTGGACCACATTTTCAGACAAGCGCAACACGCAAAGGAAGACAGTGTCCTGCTGGTCACGGGCCAGGAGGTAACTGCCTGCACTCCCACACACACCCCTCCCGCGCGCACAGAGCACACGGGCCCTCATTCATCTCCAGCTTCATTTACAGCGGGCGAGAAACCGTCCGCGGCGTTATTAAAGGGCCTCATTTTGGAACCGTGAGGGAAGGAGGTGTTTTAAGAGCCGTGACGGAGAAACACAGGCATTTTTCTCCCCGCGCGCTTTCCACCTGACAGCGTCTCAGAGTGGGCGACATTGTCCAAGGCGCCCGCTCTTGCTCCGGCGTGTCCCGGGAAGGGGCGCGAGGCCAACCGGGGCAGAGCGGCTCACCTCTGGCCGCCGCGACCCGGGTGCACTCTCGTTTCTGCTCGGTTCACTCAAGTCTAACCTGAAAAATCGTTCCTCTGACATTGACGCGCGCTAAGAATCCACGAGTGAAGACTTTCCCGCGGCCCCTCACCAAATGAAACCGCCTCATTGTGTAAAGGTTAAAACGCTGACGAGTCGCGACAGGCTGCTCAGTCCAGTTTTGTATCGAACAATGGGCTTTATAAGTGGTTTTTCTGCAGGATTTGAGCATAACTGGACTTTGCAGATGAGAAGTGATCAGCTCACGCCACAAGCCCATTATGATGACTTAAAATGGCATTATGTGCAGAGGCAAATGTGTCTGGAGAAGCAATGACTGGCCTTTGCAGATGTTGGATTGTATCTGGACTAATGTAGAGGATTATGTTTAGTTTGATAGTTCTATATCAGCCTGTAATATTGACATTAGCACTCGTTTGTTCCGCTTGAACAGAAGTGTTGTCCCACGTTTGGTTGGTTTTCATTTGGTGGTCGCCACATACAAGCCATTCAGTGTTTTTTCAAGTGTTTTTACTGAATACATAAAGTTAAATGTGGTTTCCTGAATATCAAAATGCAGCAAAATATGAATAATTTGAAATATAGTGTGAAATTTGTTGAGGTAAAAGTGCTCACTCTTTCCTCAGGCCGTGGCACACTCTATATAGTATTATCTTATCACATCATTCATTCACTGGCCACCTTTTTATTTGCTGTGAACATCCTGTCTAACCTCTGCAACATATTAACCTTCCGTCATATTTAAGTTGTAAATAAATGATCATACTTCTTTAGAGCTTTTCTACCATCATCAGAAAGGACATATTTTGCATGTTGTCATGGTTTTGCATCATCAAAAATACACTTGTGTTGTGTTTAGTTTAATTTACCCATCATTTTATTCACACAATTGCCAAGATGTTCATAACACGAAATGGTTCAGAGATGTCAAGGGTCACAAAAGGTCATGGTTGTTTCCATGGCGATGTAGAATAACCTGAATCTGTGGTTATATTCAACAAGAACATTATAAAAGCTACACACTGCCATCGGTGTGAAGCGTGGACTGAAAACCCCGAGGTCAAAGGTGGAAGAGAACGACCGAGCCAAGATCCTGTGGGACTTTCAGACACTGACAGACAGAATGGTAACGCTGTGGTTGGCGTGGCGATACCAATGAGAGAGGAGCTGGAGAAGGTGAAGGAGAAGGTGTAGGAGAAGGAGAAGGTGAAGGTGAAGGAGAAGGTGAAGGTGAAGTTGAAGGTGAAGGAGAAGGTGAAGGAGAAGGTGAAGGTGAAGGAGAAGGTGAAGGAGAAGGTGAAGGTGAAGGAGAAGGTGAAGGAGAAGGTGAAGGTGAAGGTGAAGGGGAAGGAGAAGGAGAAGGTGAAGGAGAAGGTGAAGGAGAAGGAGAAGGAGAAGGAGAAGGTGAAGGAGAAGGTGAAGGTGAAGGAGAAGGTGAAGGGGAAGGAGAAGGTGAAGGAGAAGGAGAAGGTGAAGGAGAAGGTGAAAGAGAAGGAGAAGGAGAAGGTGAAGGTGAAGGTGAAGGTGAAGGAGAAGGAGAAGGAGAAGGTGAAGGAGAAGGTGAAGGTGAAGGAGAAGGTGAAGGTGAAGGAGAAGGTGAAGGAGAAGGTGAAGGGGAAGGTGAAGGAGAAGGAGAAGGAGAAGGTGAAGGAGAAGGTGAAGGTGAAGGAGAAGGTGAAGGGGAAGGAGAAGGTGAAGGAGAAGGAGAAGGAGAAGGTGAAGGTGAAGGAGAAGGTGAAGGAGAAGGAGAAGGAGAAGGTGAAGGAGAAGGTGAAGGAGAAGGAGAAGGTGAAGGAGACGGTGAAGGAGAAGGAGAAGGAGAAGGTGAAGGAGAAGGAGAAGGAGAAGGTGAAGGAGAAGGTGAAGGAGAAGGTGAAGGTGAAGGAGAAGGTGAAGGAGAAGGTGAAGGTGAAGGTGAAGGAGAAGGTGAAGGTGAAGGTGAAGGAGAAGGTGAAGGTGAAGGAGAAGGAGAAGGTGAAGGAGAAGGAGAAGGAGAAGGTGAAGGAGAAGGTGAAGGTGAAGGTGAAGGAGAAGGTGAAGGTGAAGGAGAAGGAGAAGGAGAAGGTGAAGGAGAAGGTGAAGGTGAAGGAGAAGGAGAAGGAGAAGGTGAAGGAGAAGGTGAAGGAGAAGGTGAAGGTGAAGGAGAAGGTGAAGGAGAAGGTGAAGGTGAAGGAGAAGGTGAAGGTGAAGGTGAAGGAGAAGGTGAAGGTGAAGGTGAAGGAGAAGGTGAAGGTGAAGGTGAAGGAGAAGGTGAAGGTGAAGGAGAAGGAGAAGGTGAAGGAGAAGGTGAAGGAGAAGGTGAAGGTGAAGGTGAAGGAGAAGGAGAAGGTGAAGGTGAAGGAGAAGGTGAAGGTGAAGGAGAAGGTGAAGGTGAAGGAGAAGGAGAAGGTGAAGGAGAAGGTGAAGGTGAAGGAGAAGGTGAAGTAGAAGCAGAAGGTGAAGGAGAAGGTGAAGGTGAAGGAGAAGGTGAAGTAGAAGCAGAAGGTGAAGGAGAAGGTGAAGGTGAAGGAGAAGGTGAAGAGTCTTTTTACAGTCACCCATTCCCCTCTTACAACTATGAGTGATGACGTTGTAGGCCCCTGACACCCCCCACACCCCCCCACACACCCTGACACACCCTGACACACCCTGACACACCCTGACACCCCCCTGACACACCCCGGTCTGACTCCTGACGCGTGTCTTTCCAGGTGGAGCTGTCGTCCCTCCTGTCCCAGGTGGAGGCCACCCTCTCCGGCCTGGTGCAGAGGGGGCAGGAGCTGGCTGCTCGGCTCCGGGCGCTGCAGGTGGACCGCAGGGAGATGGCCTGTCTCAAGTTCATGCTCCTCTTCAACCCCAGTGAGTCCGCACTTCACCACTTTATTCAACACCTTTTCTGGTCGTCGAAGCTCATCCTGTCAGTGGTTGATTGGGTAAATTTGATGCCAGACGTCCTTGAAATAATGTAAAACCATCTTCCTCGGGTTCATGGGTCGATTCCACAGGCTTGTAATTACTGTCTATAATTCATAAATAGTTTGAATGAACACAATTGTCTATCAAACAAGATGGCGTGACTTAGTGGGAATACGAAGCGGACGGAACCTTTAGTCTCTTTCTCACCAATCACACACTCAAACACAGACAAGGTGAGATGGTCAAGGACACAATGACAATACGTGTTCCCAACGAGGATCAAACCAACAACTCTCGGTTCAACTTGTTGGTTTTCATAAATAAATAACCTTTCGCTCATTGGATAATGACCGCTGCAGGGCAAATGTGACTCCTAAATGAGATAAAACTGCTGCGTTGAAATCAGAAATGAGTCCGTCTTCCCTGTCATACTGATGCTGTCTCCTGCCACTGAATAGCTGCAGACCTTTAATGAAAAAAGTCACAATTGCGCCTATCTGCTCCTATTTATCCATAAGGTTACAAGTGTTTTCAAACAGCCCCTTTCTTCCTCTCCAATAAATCCACTCAATTAAATTTCTAGGGTTGACAAAAGCCACCATTAACAAAGACCTCCTCCTCCCATTGTCCACTAATGGCATTCAAAAGAAGCTGTAATGGAGGGGCTGTGTGGCTGGATGCGCGGGCTGACATTCATGCAGTGGCTTGTGCAGATGGAGACAGCAGACTCGCGCTTTGCCCATATTTCCCAGAAGTGTTTGCTGTTTAGTGCTGCGAGGCCGGGAACAAAGCGCCTCTGAATGGGGAGAGCACTTGTGGAGGTAGAGCATATTTGCTGTCTGCTGCCTGTGCTCATCCTCGCAGTCAGGTTCATCGCGGGGGTAATTTAATTGCCCTGGCGCTGCCTGAAAAGATGGTTCAGAGCGCGGATTGAAAACAGTTAATTACTCTGTGTGGATGAATGGAGGCGCCGCGATGGCTCCGCCGCACTGAAGCTGAATGCGCGCCACGCCGAGGTTCACGTATTGTCTCAGGTGGAGGTGTACACGGATCACACAAAGCGGTGGAGATAAGCAGAATGACATGCGGAGGCAAAAAAGTTGTGTACGTGTTTTCTATGGATGGAGATAACTTATTTCCATCATTTTCAGTCGCTCCGCGCGGTTTCAATAGGCTGACAGGGACTTTGCTTGTAAGTGCAGATTGTACACAAGCTCTGAGCACAAGAGGACACGGACGAGACATTATGTATCGCAGAACTTCTGAGAAATGTAGTTCCATCGCTTTGGGGAAAAGATCAAATAATACAATGTCAAAAATAACAATCATGAATGACATTATTTTGACGTATTTTCAATCTTATTATAATGTCCCAGGTGTGTGATAAGGTGTAGGCCCCACCACCACGGTTCATCTAGTGGTTCTAACCAAATCTAGTTCTCAGTTATAGTTATAGTTCTCTTTATGTTTTATTCTTTGAAACAATAACCGAAATCTGTACATTTGTTAGCGTTAGCCACTTACCTTAGCTTGACTTTTTATATGATCAATAGTGTCAGGCATCCATATGTATATAACGTGAGATCAATCTAAACTAAAACATGCATAATGAATTAATTAATATCAGTCAGATTTGATCGATATTTTTTACAGAATCATTTTTTAAATTTTTGACCCAGACATCAGAGTCATGTGACCCGTAAGGAGGGGAAGTAGTGTCCGCATGGCTCTGTGAAAGAGTGCAGGACTGTGCAGTGAGACATTCTTCAGCCATTATCCTGTTTGTGCCGGTCCAAAGCCTACAGTGAATATGTTCTGTAATGTATAGATGTTATGTTAGAGAAATCGCACCATAGAAATCATCCTTACCACCGTGCGGTTTGCTCTGGTTGGAGAATAATACAATACTCTTTTGCTCTCCGTGCAGATGTGAAGTTGCTGGAGAACCAGGCGTTTGTGGAGGGCGTCCAGGAGCAGGTGAACGGGGCTCTGCTGGAGTACACAGTGTCGTCGTACCCTCAGTCCCAGGAGAAGTTCAGTCAGCTGCTGCTGCGACTGCCCGAGCTGCGTGCCCTCAGCACCCAGGCCGAGGACTACCTGTGCTACATGCACCTGAACGGAGAGGTGCCATGTAACAACCTGCTGATTGAGATGCTCCACGCCAAGAGGACATGTGTGTGAGGGACTGTGGCACTGTGCTCACATAAAGGAATTTCACTTTGGAATTATAAAGCTCCATCCCTAATCATTTTAATGTTTTTGTCTATTGGCCTGCAGAGTGAAGCAGGTCTGAACTTTTGAAATAAAAATGTCAAAATAAAACTGGATTTTATACTAAAATGCTCAAAATACCTGTGTAGGTGACATCTTTTGAGAGGTAAATTTGATGTGAACGTCACAGACGAGACAGAACTTTGTGCTACAGAGTTACAGTGTTTCATATCAGACCAAAGCTTCCCCCGTGTTTCTCAAAAGATATTCAATGTTTGAACGTTTTTCATGTTTTGGTCACATTTAGTTTTCAGTTATAAGGACGCTTACACTGTCTCCAATCTTTTCAAAATGCATTTATTTTGAAAGCTGAATTGAAATTAGACTATTCAATTCTCAAAATTCAGTTCAATTTGGTGCATTAGAAAAGTAGATTTTCTTTTGTGCTGCTGATGGTGGAGTGGTTAAGGCACAGCACATATGCCAGGTGCAGCTTCTCTCCACACTGAACATTTACTGCATGTCCTCCCGTCTCTCTAACCCCCTTCCACTCTCATCTGTCCTGTCCAATAAAGCCTACGGGCCAAAAAACCTAAAAAAAAAACTTAACATTTTTGGGCAAGTCATCTCTTTATTTTATCCTTTTGAAAAGTTCTTGATTGTACCTGGACAATCTTAGAATATAGACGCACTGTAATATATTATATCTAATTGAATTATAGTTTATTTATAACTTAATTTAGCTTCCTGAAGATGCTTGTTGAGTGAGCACTTTGACTTTTGAGCTTCACATTTTGGAAACTGACGCAACTTTATGATTCCAAGGTCACGTTTGTTTATTGTCCTTTGCCTAAACAGAAATGTCCAGCACTGCTTTTTATCTCTGCACTTGTTTTGAACATTAGATTTGGATTATGAAATATTATTATTGACTGTCAGTTGTTGCCAAGAGTGAAGCTGAAGGAGAATGTAACATAATACTTTCTGACTGTGCACATTGTAATACAAATGGACTGAGCCTGTGCCATTTCCCACACTTAGTCCTCCACATCGTTTGCTGAACATAGACTGTTTTACCTCTTTCCACTGTCCCAAGTTTATATTTTGCTTTTGCTTAAAGGTCCAAACCAGCTGAATTTGAACCATAAAGTCCAATACAGGAGTGATATGGCGTTAGTATCACAAATAATACAATTTAAATAAAACAGCCTAACTTAAGCTTACTTCTGCCCTTTTAAATACACCTTAACAAAGACGTGTTATGCTTTTTTATGCGGGGTATTTAGTAATTAACTATAACATGCATAGATCATAGGGTTTTATTCAGTGTGAACCTGGAAACTGATCCCAAACTGCTTAATAATCGAAAATAGTCTCTTTGTGGCATTATGAACAAGCAGCTTCACATTTACACGTTTCTTTGCAGTGTCATTGTTGTAACCTTACATGTGGGCGGGGACAGGGGGTAGGGGAAAGCACTCAAGCGCTCAAACGCAGGACACCACAGTACTACTCAAACATGCAGTAATCAATCATACAAACATAAAGAGTATAGATATTGATGAAGGGAGTACTCGTCTATCATGTAATGACAATTTGCCAAGACACAATTCAGCTTTCTGATTGGACGTTCAAGCACAAGCAAATTTATGTAACATTCGATATCGTTTCGCTGGTTTGGGCCTTCTCTACACATGTATTCTCTTGTACTCTGCCACTACCTTGTGCGTTGTCTCACGGGAGCGGCGGGAAAGGCGTACCTGGCCCCGCCCCGTCTCCAGGTGCGCGAGGAGGCGTTGTACCGTTTGTGTTTATCCCGCCACTGTACTTCGTCAGTTTACAAGCTCCGCCCATCCCCGACGGACCGCAGACAATCACTCCGCCTGCCTTAACGCGCCGTCACTTTCCAATGGGCATCTCTGTACAGAATATTTATGTTGTGAAGTCTGTCTACCGCGCTATCGTTTCCACACAAACCTCTTAGTTCTGTCCCAAAAGTTACTGTGAAAAAAAAAACCTTACTTAATGTTGCTATTTTTTTTCTTTTGTTGGTTCAAAGCTCTTATTTCCCCCTGTGACTAAGTATTAAATTGAGTGTTTTCGTCTTATACACACAAAAGAGAACGCAAACGACTTATTTTCTTTTTGTTAAATATATTTTATTGCAATAGCATCAAACCAATAAAACTCAGTGAAAAAAAAAAAAATACAAAACTTGTGTGAGGCCACTTACTCTGCACACGTTGGTACATCGCACAGACTTAACACACACGAGTCTTAATATTGAAGAAAGGCCGAGGAGCTTTGTCAACACAACGTAAAGCGTCTTAGTTGTACGGTTAAACTATGTACACGCAGCCAGAGATCAGTGACCTTGCAGATAGTCCTGTTCCATTGTCATCAGATAACACAAATGCAACATAAATGCGTTGTTTTGTAATAAAAACAAGCATTTTTTACAACATTCTAGTTTGGTAGGTTGTGTACAAGAATGTTAACAAAATGTGCAGACAACAATACACAAAAGTACACACACAACTCTGTCATAATTGCACAGAAAGTCGTACAGAGAGTTTGAACACAGTTTAACGTCGATCCTGAGCTAGCCTGGCCAGCCAGACCCATCACTACAGCTTGTGTCTCTTACATAATCGTAAAGCATCGTGCAGTGTTTCCTCTGGACTGTCTTGTAGTTTGCTGCCTCCTGATTACCACAATAAAAGCGTGTAAAAGCAGGTATAATTGAACACATGCAAGTCACTGGTTTGACATTTCGCACAGTATAAAAGTGAAACCACTGTACTTAAAGTGTTTCTGACAGGTCGGACGACTCAATAATAATGTCACATTTTGCTAAAAATTCAAAACATAATTATCACAGAGGAGCTCGTTTGTTAGGTTTATAATTTCACTTCCTATTTATAATTAATGATGTCACACTAGGGAAATACCCAGCAAACACTGAGAAAAACTAAACACATTTTTATTTTTTTATTTGACGAATGAAACAACACGAGAGCGACTTTATTTTGCCGAATTATGTTTAGAATATCAAAAAAACTAGTTTCTTTTGTGTAATTTAAGCATAAACTTTGACTCGGTGTCCCTAGTGTGATGTCACTTCCTGTCATTTTCTACTGGTTTTTCCACATTTTCTCCACAAATACCTGCTCGATTGGTGTAAAACTATAATGTATATGTACAACAGGTATAAGTACACCAAATAAAGTCAAAATTTGAAAATCCTAAAAACCTGTCATATTTTTAAGTATCTGTACTTTTACTACACTACATTTTCAGAGCAGGTTTCTATACATTACACTCTTGTACGTGTTTGAACTGGACTGAAGGGTGATTCGCTGCGTAACGGTTTTGAGTTCAAGCCTCAGTTTCGAGCAAACAAAGCTGTACAAACAGAATTGATTGGAATTGCTACTGTTGACCAAAGATCAGCACAATTATTAATCACAATCACCACATTTTACGCTTTAACAGACATTTCTAAAAATCTGTGAACTATTTTAATTTTTTTACTTTTAACTTTACAGATACATCAATACTTTTACGAATATTTTATGTGCTATTTTCACTTGAGTATTTATATATTTTTTGCTCCTGTAGCTGTACTTTTACTTAAGTAACACAATTGAGCACTTCTTGTACCACAACTTAAAGGTGCTCTATGCAACTTTTCCCTCCATGGAGATGTTATCACTTTGCTCTGGCAATAAACAACAAGCGAGACGAGTTACACGTCAGATCTGTGGCGAGGCGAGCCCATTTACTGTAAAAATACAAGTTTTTTGAAAAGGGACACATTTGAAACAATCTGGATTGAATGGGACTCATGTTTTGGATCTTTTTTAGGACCTTTTTTCTTTTTTAGGATGCTTTTCTAATGTATCAGTTTGAATGTTTCCCCCTCTGATCCTGCCCTTGTTCTGTGTTTGTTAATTGTGAAAAAAGAAAAGAAAAAAAGCATGTTTTTCCATTTCATTTTTCATGTGCAAAGTACTTTTCACAAGTAAAAACACCTGTAATTGAATAAACGTAGCATAAATGACTTTTTCATCCCAAACTGTGGTGTATTCAAGGCAAAATTGTACCATCTCCATCGAGCTGAGCAGAAAATGTACATATTGTGCTTTTAACAAATGCATCGATGTCGAATTGACAATCTATTTACGCTCAGTGTCAAAAGAACGTGGTACAATTGCAGTATTTGTCCTTTCATACTGACAACGCCAATAGCAGACCAACTGTATTTGTGATCCGCACTAGTTTCTCAAAGCAGATGAGTTTTTCATAATGCATTAGTCTTCAATCATCATAAAAGTATTTAGTCAGGACTGAGGAGAAGTATTTTAAATGGTTTGAAAGGAAAAACATAATATTATTGATATTTTTGATGTAGCCTTCTTCTCCAATTTGTCAAAAAAAAATAAAAAAGGAAAGAAAAGGAAAATAGAGCTGCTTCTACGACTGCAAATATAAATGCTTAGAATTTTACAAAACTGCACAATATAAGACTGAACAATACAATATACAATAACACAAAGCGACACTTTTTTACATGATTCTATTACGGATTTGTAAAGGTTCCATCCAAACTGACATGAAAACATATCCAGCATTGACTTTTATTCGAGCCTGTTCGTACAATCCTGTTCGACATCATGAAATTGTAATGCAAAAGTGCTCCTCTGTGTTTTTAAAGTCCATACACACCATTTTTAAGCCTGAATAAAGAAGAATACGGGATCTTCATTCATATCACGATTACAGCTGCTCTGTATTTACCCGGAAGTGTCACTGGTGTTACTGCGAGTCGGACGACAGCGCCATCTGCTGCCCAACGTGCTCAGAACCGTATCCCGGATGTGAGGGAGTAGGCGTACCCCTTCGTCCCGATTCACAGACTGCTGAGCGTGTGTCCGGATCTCAATGGTGGAGTTTTCAGTTTTTTTGTTGTAAATCTAATGAAAAATATATTCTAAATCTCAGTGGGACTTTCCTGGTCAAATAAAGCTAAATAAATAATATTTATTTAGCTTTATTTGACCAGGAAAGTCCCAATGAGATATAGCAATGACTTTAGCGTCGTCCCGGTCCATGAGGTGGCAATGATCATCTTAGTAGCTCAGGGGAAAGTTTCTTTTTCATATTCATTCTTTACTTCTTTTCTTTTTTTGCATATTAAATACTCTGCCAGTTTTGCATGTACTGAAAGTCATGTTGCAGGATAAATAAGTGATTATGTACATTTCATTTTCTACTTGGGGTGAGTTACTGATGTTTGCTTTGTATTTTTTCTGTTATTTCTCTTATGTGTTACCGTGGTCTTATTTGTTTGCCTGTGTTCTTGTTTGTCTTTCTTTTATGTTTTCCCTGTTTTGCCGTCTCCCTTTGTGGATGGCGCTGTCGTCCTACCGCTCCACGTTGGAAGACAACGCAAACATCTGTGTAAAACCAGCTGACCACTGACCAGACACACAGCAGTACCACCAGAGACAGAAGGAAACCGTCGAGGTTTGTTAAACACGAAGGTTTGTTCAGCAGAAACCAGTACAGAGTTATAGCAGAAGGCCTAATTAACCTAAACGGCGCATTTGTGCTTTCTAGATTATTACAAGACGTTTCAACATGAAGTCAGTTAGCCTTTAGCTCAGATGACAGTTTTACATGCTAATCATGATCTTAAATAAAACATCAAAAGGTTTACACGCTAAACAACGACTTTTACCAGGCTTTGACCCCGTTGGTACTAGCTCACACTCCCTAGATTATTCATAATTTGCGTTATTTTGCGTGCTAATGCTAACGGCTATAGCGAAAATATAGGCCATAGAATGAGCATCGGACGGAATCTAAAAGTTACATAGTGCACCTTTAATGAAATTTAACTTACAAATGGTCAAATTGAAGCATAATATTACACAGATATAATCCGAATCATCATATTGTCACACATTAAACGCGTACATAACATTGTGTGCAGCCCTATTCTACATTCACAACCGAACACGGACGCTGGATTCAGCTTCAAGAGCTTCGTCCACTTCTACTTCCTCGTCTGTTGTCTCTCCGTGGGACAAATATTTACAGTACCAGACTTCTTCTTCTTCACTGCGTTTCAACAACCTACAATGGACAAAAAAGAAGAAGAAGAAAGAAGCGGAATTGAAAACAAGGCATTAGCTCTGATTTTGGCGTTTCATGTCGGGTTCGGCTGTGTCGGCGCACAAAGCCGGAGGCGGCGGTGAAAGGCCTGGTGAGAGAGAGCAGGTGTTGAAGTGCATAATGGCCGACGTCGTGAATGGACCGCCCGATCTGTTTTTCCGATTAAGGGAACGGACTTCTCCTTTTGTCCCCCGCCCGCCGACAATGTGCATTCCGCGACCACTTGAAGGCGACGTGACCTCTCCAGACCCCGCGGCACATACGGACACGCACTTAACGACGCTAGCGGCAATGCTAACTTCTCCCCCGTCGCTCGTTAGCCCGAACACAATTTAGCCGCAATTACTGACAGTGACTTAACCTCCGTGTCGAGGCGGGGAGACCATCTGTTGTGTTCGCCGAGCGCATTCACGGCCACAAAAGGTATTTTTCTGCCGGCGGCTGACGCAGGTAAACGGTCGTTCAATGGAAATCGCTCTCGCAATCCTCCCAGGTCGATCGCGCCATTGTGTTTTCTTGTAGCATATGCCCAAGTAGCCTAAACATCGATATCGGCGCTAATATTTAGAGATAAACAAAACTGGCAATGTAATATTTCGTGGAATAAAATATAAAATAATGGCTCAAGGTTGTTTGGAAAATGAATCGTAAATAAAGACTTGGCGAGGCGTTTGCGAAAAGGAGCAGGAGATAACACAGGAGAAGCAATGTTTACCTGGATTTTTTTTAATTTATTGCATGACCAGACGGAACACAAAAGATCTTTATCTGCGAGAGCCTGATACATTTTGACAAATACATTGTGGGGACTGAATCAGGTTTTTAAAATGATGAGATTTAGCCCTTAGCGCGGTAGAAGTAATGGTGAATGAAAGCTCGAGAGACGGTTCGGACAGAAGAAGAGCTAAAAGAAGAGCAAAGACGTTATTTGTGAATGTGGTGAAAGAAGAGGACGTGCTTTGCAAAAAGTTTGGATAAACAAAACACAGAAAAACAGAGTGGAAAATGGATAAAGGGAACGTCACAGTCACATTTCTAAAAAGCGAAACGGAAAGTGCGACGCGTCCAAACAGTTTTCTTAAATCGGTGCGACTCACAATTCAAAATAGTGTGTTTGATCTACAGTTTTATCTATAGCTTTCAATCGCACATATTTAGAGTGACTTTTATTTGAAATCAAAGAGCGCATTCGACACCACCGCTGCTGTTTATTTGGCCGTCGTGATCTCTGCGCCCGGCTTCATTCGACATGTTTTCAATGGGGAAGAGCTGCTCTGTCCTGCATTGTTCATCAACAAGAGGAAACACTGACTTCAGGACTTACATCGCGCCAAATACTGATACGAGGTGAATAAAGTGTTCCGAGGGCTCAAAAGTTGTATAAATATCCGAGAATACTAACACCACCTGCTGTATTTGAGCATGAAACGGAGCAATGGGCCCTTTTCATAAAACAGACTATATAAAACCGTTGCCTTACAAATGTGGAGCTCCACTTCCTGCTCCATCTCTTTCAAAATAAATCAGTAATTAATGAATATGAGTAAGGGTTAATCACAGGAATGTTTAAACCTTTACGTGCCGTGTAAATACTTCACCTGGAGACATCTTTATGTTTATAAAAGTAAGTGCTTTAGTCTCTAAGCTAATGCTAACATCAACACCAGTAATCAAGTTAAAATAACACCACAAACTAAACTAACCTGTTCAAGTTAATGCATGTTAGCATTTAGCTTTAGCTAGGTTCCCGCCGGTGACATAATATTTACATTGTACGTAAAAGTCTTAACATGCTGCCAGTGATTATCTGTCTGTCACATCTGCTTTAGTTGGATTTATTTGAGCTAAGATTTGGCTAATTCCTACAGAGAATGAACGGAACGAGAAGTGAAGATCTGCTCTTTTACTGCAACAGGAACTAGCCGGGCCCCTCATGAAAAGGGCCTTTACGTAAACCTTTCTGTGATACCGCTATGGCCTGTTTTCACATGTATCCGTATTGATTTACGCATTTCTACATACATTTATTTCTACATGCATTTTTTTTCCACATCCATTGATATTTACACATATTTACTGTCATACTCATACGCAATAATGTCATATTCATGTGCAATACTGTCATACTCATACACAATAATGTCATATTCATGTGCAATAATGTCATACTCATACGCAATAATGTCATATTCATGTGCAATACTGTCATACTCATATGCAATAATGTCATATTCATGTGCAATACTGTCATACTCATACACAATAATGTCATATTCATGTGCAATAATGTCATACTCATACGCAATAATGTCATATTCATGTGCAATACTGTCATACTCATATGCAATAATGTCATATTCATGTGCAATACTGTCATACTCATATGCAATAATGTCATATTCATGTGCATACATCTGCTGTAAATAAGAGTGTTTACTTTTGCCACTATTATTATTATTTTGTCTTATGTTATCTTTTTTTTTGTTTTCTATTAAGAGTGTTTTTTTTAAAGCGTTCTATAAGTTATCTGTTCTTTTCTTCTGTATCTACTTGCGTTGCAACACCGAAATTTCCCCATGTGTGGACAAATAAAATGTATTCATTTTTTCCACATTTATACGTTTCTTTATTTATTAATTTTAACATTTATTTATTTCTACATACATTTATTTTAAAATATTTAAATGTAAACGAGTGGGTGGGGCTGATTGTGATTGACAGAACATTGGACTTTGCTTCCTCCTCCTCCTCCTCCTCCTCCTCCTCCTCCTCCCCTTACTTCTACTAGAACAACAACAACAACAACAACTACTAATACTACTACTACTACTACTGCTGCTAAAAAACGAATAAATACATTTAAATTCCCCATCGATAACAGTGTTTCCTCAGCGTCGACTCTATAGATGCTCTCTCTCTCCAGGTGAGTGACAGGGTGTTCTTTTTCAATAATATCACATCTAAACGAGATTGAACGTGCCATGAAACTCTGCCGTACCTGACGGTTTGAATCCGGTCAGCTGAACAACCTGTAAAAAAACCCCGAATATCAGACGTTATTCAAGTCTATTTGAGAAAACGAACGGCAGAATAACATGTCGAGAGGAACCACTGTCACTCACTTGATTCCCTGACGACGGTCTCATGGAGAAACTGACAAAACTCTCATTCCTGAAACTTTCTGCCAAAACAACAATAGCAAATATTTGTTATCAGTCTGTCAGGGATACAAGGCCAACGGCAACAATGCACCGGTTCAGACAAAGCTCTATTACATGGCACAAAAAATGAGAAAAATAAATAAAACAGGAAAAAACTGGACGAATGAAAAGAAAACAGTGAATCTTTGTACCGTTCTTGATGACCAGAGATGTGGATGCAGAGCTCGGCGGGCCAGAGGTCTCGCTGGTCTCTGGGCTGGAGGGAGTGGGAGGATAGCGCCCCCATGAGGTCACGGGAGCTCGCTGGGATGGCAAGAAGCTGCCGGGCTGGGAACAGTTCTGCCACAAAGCATTGCATAGTCGTGTCATTTTATTTATTTCATCAGGGAAAAGAACATGACAGTTTATTTAACCGACAAGAACATGTGTTGTTTTTAGCGCTTGGTCATGTGGTCAGATGGAGGGCTTTATACTGTATAACTCTGACAGAGATTCATTGTTTTTTAGAGAAATATCTAAACGTATGATGCACAAATATCGATTTTATTTTGTCTTTTATTAATTTTATTATTTATGCTGACGGAGAAGACGTTCAAACTTTGTGCCGGTTTCTATTTCAAAAATTTAAACATCTGCAATTTGACGTCTAAACAGCAAATTCCACCATAGAATTCGAACCTGTCCATTTTAAACTATAGGCGATCTATTCACGATGATCCGTGGGTTTCAGAGTGACAAAAAACGATCAGATTCTGGTCTTCAGAGCTCGGAATGGAACGGCAAAAAAACAAAAAAATCTGCCGTGTTTGTTGAAAGTGTGCAAAACGTCCATAGAGATAGAATAGCCTAAACAATATCAAAAAGCAAATAAAAGAGGAGAGCAACCTGATAAGCAGCTGGGTCATAAATACATAAATATACTTGTCACACATTAGAATACTTCTGCATTGGTTTAACGTGAGGCAAACTGAACCACATGAATGGTTCCTTTTATGAATAGATGAATTATATGCCACTTAATGCGGGTTACAGTCTCTTCTTAAGTGTTATATCAATATACATCTCGTCTCAAATACATTTTAAACTGATTATTTTGTGATTTGATTTTGTAATGTGATTTATATGCATTTTACGTGTACGAATTGTGCGATACAAATACGTGCTGCTTGCTAATGATGTGCGATTGTGCAAGAGAACACGCTTTAGGAGATGTATAAGTAGTAGATAACGTGCGATAGGACCGCCAGAGCAGAACGTTTGCGGCGTCGTTCCAGAGGTCGTCGGAGGTCGGAAATCTGAGGTTTACCCAGAGTTTCTGCATTTCAGTTGATGGAAGTTGGGAAAACAATGAGCTATGTATTAAAGTATTTACACACCAGCGAGTCGTAAAACAACCAGTAAAGTGCTCAAATCAGACAAATACAGATCCAATTACCGTATTTTCCGGACTATAAATCGCACCTTTTTTCATAGTTTTGCCCGGAGTGCGACTTATACTCTAGAGCAACTTATATGTGATATTATTCTTTATTTTCACACTGACAACCACAAGAGGGCGCTCTAGGCTCTAAGCGACGCAGAAGAAGAATCTGCACTTCCTCTTCCTCTGGAGTTTGTGGAGTTGTTTAGAAGTGACACAGAGGAAGAAGAATTCAATGGATTTAGTGATTTGGGGTAAAACTGATGCTTTGGTAAACTTGTTAGCATGTTCTTTATGCTATAGTTATCTGAATAACTGTTCATATGTTACGTTAACATACCAGACACTTACCACAGTTCTGTCTGTGCCTCATGTAGCTGAAGGTGTTAGCGTTAGCATACGTACACCTATTCACCATGTTCTTTAATCTGTTATTATTTTAAACTGCATTTCAAGATGAAATGTCTGTTCTTGCTCTTGGATTTCATCAAATCAATTTCACCCCAAAAATGCAACTTATACTCCAGTGCGACTTATATATGTGTTTTCTTCTCTATTATGCATTCTTTGGCTGGTGCGACTTATACTCCAGTGCGACTTATAGTCCAGAAAATACGGTATGTTCGTTTACAAACCCAGATGTTTTTATTACATTAACAGTTTATAAAGAGTCCTTTTTCCTTCCCGTCGACATAAGCTCTGTGTTAAACGGTGGCAACGTTGGCACAACAGGTCAGATCTTTCTTTTGACCTCCATCTTGATTCTAACCCACGAGCGCCGCGTAGCACGAGGTCACGCGAACGCAACCTACTCGCGTCCCTAGACAACGACGCACACTTCACAACTCACAAATGCATTTATTTGAACTTAAAGAAAGGCCCGGGCGTCTACTTTGTAAGTATAGTCGGAGTTACGCCACACATTCTGGTCATAGACTCACGGTGAAAGATAAGGCCTTCCTCTTTTCTTTGATCCTCTTGATGGCATTCCTCACCTAAAGCAGAAGAAGCAGCTTTACTGATTAGCTATAGCACACACACACACACACACACACACACACACACACATATAGTCCGCGCTGACAATTGACTGAATGCCTTCTTACCTCACTGTTGTACACTGCGTAGACCAGGAAGATATACAGGCCCTGTGGAAAGAGTCGGCATGCATTAGCACAGGAACGCGCGCCACAAAAAGCATTCAGGCAGCTTCCATTTAGTGGTTCCGCGCAGGATGCGAAATGTGTGCGTGCGTTATTATCTGAATGGCTTTCCACTACCTCGATTCACGCGGCCGTGGTGCAAACGTCGCAACTCCAGATTGAATTGATTGGAAATTGGAAATGTTTGAATTGGTGCTGCCCGGTGGTCGAGCGGTTGTGGCACAGCACCCGACAGTGTCCGACAGTTTGCTTTATGTCCTCCCTTCTCTCTCACCCCCATTTCACACCGTTCTTTCCTGTCTAATAAAGCAAAAAAAAATCTTTAAAAAAGCCTAAAAATGCATTTTAGCGAACATATACGAGGTGAGATACATTATGGTTCATGGTGATTGAGATAATAATTGTATGTGGTTATTGAAATAGAGGCAGATGTGTTCAAGAATAAGTTCAAGGCTCAAGTCAAGTGACAATGACAATAATCAAAATGTGTGATTCCAGAGTCTGAAAAAACGTAGGTCTAATAGTATTTGCAGTAAGTATAGTGTGTGCTTTGTTTATAGGCCGTGGCTGGAGAGCCGCGGCGCGGTCAAATGGCCGCGCAGTTTCAGTGACCGCAGCATTTCCCTTATAGCCTGTTATAGCCTCATGGCGAACCCTAACCCTAACCTTAACCTTAAGCTTAAGCTTAACCCTAACCCTAACTTTAACCCTAACCCTAACCCTAACCTTAACCCTAACCTTAACCCTAACCCTAACCCTAACCCTAACATTAACCTTAACCCTAACCCTAACTTTAACCCTAACCCTAACCTTAACCCTAACCTTAACCCTAACCCTAACCCTAACTTTAACCCTAACCTTAACCCTAACCCTAACCTTAACCCTAACCTTAACCTTAACCCTAACCCTAACCCTAACCCTAACCTTAACCTTAACCCTAACTTTAACCCTAACCTTAACCTCAACCTTAACCCTAACCTTAACCTTAACCCTAACCCTAACTTTAACCCTAACCCTAACCTTAACCCTAACCTTAACCCTAACCCTAACCCTAACTTTAACCCTAACCTTAACCTTAACCTTAACCCTAACCTTAACCCTAACCTTAACCCTAACCCTAACCCTAACCTTAACCCTAACCCTAACCTTAACCCTAACCCTAACTTAACCCTAACCCTAACCCTAACCTTAAACCTAACCCTAACCCTAACCCTAACCTTAACCCGGCGCGGTCTAAAACGTCGCTAAAACGCGGTCAAATAGCAGCACAGTTTCAGGAGCCGCGGCGCGGGGCCGGCACAAAAATAAAATGTCTTTTTCGGCTGCGCGCCGCGGCTCTGCAGACCCTCCCTTGTTGGCCGTGTTTATAAGTAATCTCGTGTAATGGCAACAGTGAGCAGAGGTCAATATCCTGGTACTAGTGACCAGTGGTTAAAAATATGATGATATTTGGGATTTATAAACTTGAGAATCCATGTTGAGTCGCTCTCGCTGCTGCGTTTGAGCTTGAATCCTTGTTTCATATTCATCAGACCAATTAAAACTTAGATTTTTCTGCTTGTTCAACTACAACTTTGTCCAATCAGCTTGAAGTATTAGATTGAACAGTCCAACTTGACCTGCTCACTTTCAAATGACTGATAATGTGTACAATCTTGACTCTGGAGTGCTACATATATTAGCTCTGCCAGGTTATAGGCCCAGGAATATTAACCATAAACCAGAAGCAGCAACAGTCAGCAAACTTCAGTCGTCTTTACTACTTGACTCCGTCTCTTGTTTGGAGCAGCAGACTGGGAGAAAGTGGGCAGTCCCGGTCCCAGCCTCCTTCCTCCAGAGGAAGAACTCCTACTCCCGCCTTATCTGGCCTCAGCTGGACACTGGCTGTAAATCTAAATTAACTAGCAGCTCGGGGGGTCACGCAGGGGCCAGCTCGTTCTGATTCATTAAAGAGCAGGGGGAGTGCTGAGAGGGCCAAAACTGCAGACGAGAACGGAGTGAGGAGCTAACGTTTCACATTTTATGAGGAAATATGCTCAAAGTGTGTGTACTATTTTTAATGGATCTATTTCTGGTTTCTCCATCAAAGTTACGTCAAGTGGCCAAAAGTATTTACCACTACTTCAGAACAATAATACTCAAGAATACGTCAAAAGCGAACGCAAATAATGACTGAAGAAAGTGATAATGTCGTTCTCACAATCTGCTGACTCAACAAAACCTCTCATCTGTCAAATAAACAAAACATTGTAAGAGTATAGTGCTTATTTGGACACTCAGAGATGCTTTACACTGCAGTATTCCTTCACTCCACACCTGGGGCAGACTGACAGAAGAGAGGCTGCCAAAATGTGCCATCGGCCCCTCCCACCACCACCAATCCTTCACGCACGCATCAGATTCACACCACAGTCTTCAAAGT
The DNA here is from genome assembly GCF_026437365.1 of Eucyclogobius newberryi. Lineage (NCBI taxonomy): Eukaryota > Metazoa > Chordata > Actinopteri > Gobiiformes > Gobiidae > Eucyclogobius > Eucyclogobius newberryi. The sequence continues at coordinate 10,364,817 of NW_027316278.1, read as the reverse complement.
AGCATTGAACTGAGTTTCTACACTTTTGTCGCGACTCAAATGTGTTTGTTCTGACGTTAAACATGATCCGACGTCAGACATTCACCTGGAAAGCGTTGAGAAGAATGAAGACGTAAGCCAACGCCACAGAGAGGTGCACCAGGACCCCACAGAGCCAGGTGAGTCCCAGGACAGGCAGCAGGATCAGCACGGGACGGGTCACTGCCCTGGAAGACACACAGGTGAACTCGACTTGTACAGTGACAGTGTTGTAGAGCAGGGGTCCCCAACCACCGGGCCGCGGCCCAAAACCGGGCCGCGGGCCATCTGCTACTGGGCCTCAGAGGCAAATGTATTTTTACATTTTTTTTAAAGTCTGTTTAAGTCTCAATATTATATGTGTTTTAATCATGAAAATATAGAGCCAGTTTATCTAATAAACAGCAAACATAAGTAATAAGGTATTTTAAAAGTTATAGAAGGGTTTGTACTGTTGTTACTGGCTCCGCCCCCTTCAACCGGTCCCTGAAAATACATCTTGTGATCGTACTGGTCCTCTTGAGGAAAAAGGTTGGGGACCGCTGTTGTAGAGGGACTATTACGCTCTCAGTGAGGCTCCTGGGACATCTACACTCTCTAGATCAGGGGTGGGCAATTATTTTCCTCCAAGGGCCATATTCTAATCCAGGCAAGAAGCGGAGGGCCGGCCCGCGATCATTGGTTTTATTTATTTTTAATATCAAATAAAATATAACTTTGCAGACAGATGCCTAAGGGCAAAAACATAATAATAATAATAATAATATATATATATATATATATATATATATATATATAATTATCATTTAAAAAAAAATGTTACTTTGCATGTTTGGCGGGCCAGATTATAAAGACAAACAGGCCGTATGTGGCCCGCGGGCCGCAGTTTGCCCACCCCTGCTCTAGAATGAGATAGTAAACGTGATGGAATACAATGACTTCCTACATAGTCCAACCAACGGTGCTATGTTTATCGTGGCAACATCACAATGATAAATACATTCAGTTTTCAGAGCTTACATGACCCAAACATACGAACGCTCTGTTCTTTGTTTGCATATGAATCGTTGGACCTTCTCTGCCGACAGACACAATCACAATCTACACCGCCGTGCTGGCCTCTGCGCCAAACACTTCAAACATTTAGCGAAGTCGAAGGACTAAAGCAACGCGGACTTTTCAAGGTGTTCCAATAATGCCGTCCCCGTCTTGAATTCCCATGGAACTTTGTGGTATGGATTCGGCGTGCAACTGTGCCACTTCTGTTCTTTTCACAATCACAATTTCAAAGATCCCGGCGCTTAGACATCCAATAACCGTTGCGTGGGTCAAGGCAGAGGAGGTCGTTTGTGTTCGGAGGGCTATTGTAGCGGGCGCCCCACACCTGGGCAAAGAGATGAGTTTGAAGACTGCAGCGGAGCCGCAAGGACAAGAGCTGCCACTCAATTCACTTTCTCTTCTCTTTTATTCAGTTCAAAGATGTTCAGTTTGGGCGAGCGGACTTTTTGGATCAATTTACACAAAGAAAAGTTGAGGCAAAATGCAAAAAGTAAACTGATGTGCGAGAAAATCTGATCTGGTGGAGGAATATCCGAGACATATAAGTTCAAATCAGTGATAATAATAATAAATATAGCTGCAAGCGGCAATGATCGGCCCTCGCCGCGCCGCCGCCACGCCGCAAGAGGAGGGGGCGCTAATGCGCCCCAATTGTCCTTTTTAGTACGCCTACTGCTGAATCTGTGACGCTGTCACATCTTCTCCCCTTTGTTTTACCATCAAAAGCATTTTATTTTGAATTCTTGGCAAAATGTGCGGCTTTGCCGCACAGAGACCATAACTCTTTGAATAAAAATGTGAATACATTTTGATGGTCCACCCCTGGAGATGAGTCTCACCAAATTTCATGTTGATAGGGCTAATGCCCTAGGAGGAGTTGGTGAAAGTATAAAGTGTAAGCATGTTCTGGCGATTTCCCCATTGGAATAACATGGGAGGTTTGGGTCATCACTACGGCAACACCGTAACAATTGACATGAGTCAATGACATGGCTCTCATTTACATTTTGATGGGAATGCCAAAATTGAGTTTTGTGTCAAATTTCGGAAAACTAAACATTTAACCTCCATATAAAATCTGTAGGGGGCGCTGTGGCGCCAAATAAATTTATTTCACTTCAAGTAGGTTTAGGGCAAAGAGTTTAACAACTGATTCGAATTTGACGCAATTCGGACTGTATCTGCGCAAACGGCAGAAATTTTAAATATGGGAGATTTCTGAAATTCTAGCTACAGTTTGCGGCTTCGCCGCACAGAGACCGTGACAGGTATCAATGTAATTTGAATAACTTTTGATGTCCCATTCCTCAGTAGCATTTTCACCAAATTTCAGCTTTTTAGGGCCAACGGCCTGGGAGGAGTTCGTAAAAGTAAGACGTTTGGAAAAACTCCCAAGTCATAATAAGCCATTTTTGAACCAATATGGCCGACATTTGGTTGGGCGGACGGCGTTGCCGCAATAATATTTTTTTACTTCTCTTGTCACCATCTACCTCTGCGACAAATTTCATGATTCTACGATAAGATTTTTTTTGGGTCATTTTCTATCTTAATGCATTTTTGGTACATTTGAGGGCGCTGACACGCCAATTTTTTAAATTTTAGAAAAGGGAGATAGCCAGAATGTAAGGAGGCACAATTTTTAGAGGTGTGTAAATTTTTGTGACTTTTCGTCAATGTTCACTGGGTGAAAAATAGGGGGGTTGGTCCCGAGAAGAAGAAGAAGAAGAAGAAGAAGAAGAAGAAGAATATTCCGATGCGAAAACAATGTTTCCCATTTTTCAAATATCATAAACTATACATTTTCATGGTGTGGGTCACTGACAGGTACTTTCGATAATTTTGAGTGGGCTCCGCCCACTTTGTGTTTTTGGCCCTCTATACAGTAATAATGTTACATTTTTGCATTACATAAGATAAAATAAGATAAGATATTCCTTTATTGTCCCACATGGGGAAATTTCATTGGTGCAACGCAGGTAGATACAGAGGTAGATACAGAAGAACAGATCACTTATAGGAAGTCTGAAAAACACTTTCAGTAGAAGATCTCCTATAAATAAATAAAAACTCCCATAGACAAATAAATAAATAAATACCATTGCATGTGATCACGACGGTAATTGCACATGAATATGTGTCACGACAGCACATAGATTGCACATGAATTTCACAGTAATTGCACATGAATTGCACATGAATTCCAACAGCAATTGCACATACGACAGAATTGCACATCAGTATTAGGTTAGGTCAGTATTGCGACGGGATAACGTGACGCTCTCCGGGTAAGACGACTGTTCTCCACAGTTTCATGAGTTACTCCTTTGTGGAAACGCGGTACGGTGCCGGCCAGGGGGCGGGGCCGGAGCCGGGGGGCGGGGCCGGAGCCGGGGGACTCAGAGCCAAAACACATCGCAACGACACGACGAAAACACTCAATCCAGCCGAATAAAGTCAAAACAAGTTGAATTAAAGCGATTCCAGTGCGTGTCCCGATCGTTCGTGAAGTTCCTCTTTCATATAAACGTGTATATAAACGTGTACCGACGACACGCCGTACTTTAGCGCGGCCGGAGGGCGCGGGGGGGGGCTGGTGGGCTCGCTCGGAGCTAGCTCACGTCACAACAACACAACGAAAAACGCTCAAATCCAGCCGAAAAAAGTCAAAAACAGTTGAATTAAAAAACTATTCCAGCGCGTGTCCCTATCGTACAGTAAAATAGAAAAAATGTACTAACTATATTTACAAAATATAGGAGATAAAGCACAATAAGTGTGAGAAAGAAGAGAGAGCGCTTACACCGGGCTGCCAGCTGTACCAGAGCCTTATGACGCTTTACATGCTTATATGCACAGAACATGCAAGAGATGGGGAACGTATTCGTGAGCTACTTAGCGCAAATGAGTGCTTTATATGGGGATGACGACCGCGACATCCCAATGTAAAGTGCTCGTTTAGTGCGAACTTTTGCACGGGCTTCGCCCGTTTACAACGGTAATGTTCCATTTTCCTACAACTAATTACTATGCACGGGGCGTGCATGAGTGGAGGAGTGCGTTAGTGAGTGTTTGGAAGTGGGCGAGCGCTTCGCGCTCGATTTCGTGCGCACTACGTGCGCACTTTCGCAGCCGTGCTTCGCACGGCCTTACGAGACTAATAGGCCTCTCGCCAGCTTGTGGCGCTCGGGCCTAATGATGATGATGATAATCATTAGGCCCGATAATAATGAGCCAAGGCCAATTATAATAATAATAACAATTACTATCCTGCAATATTCTAATGTATTTGTGTGTACATGAACTTGAACTTAAATTAAACTATTCCCTTTAATTACTTCTATTGGTAAGAGTTATGACTAATAACTGTCACTTGTTAACCCCAAAGCTGTTGATCCACGACAAACTGTGACAGACGTGACTCTAGCTCTAATGTAAAGCTTATGGTATGTAAAAACTACTCCTATGGAAACTATTCAAAGTGTTATTTACAATGATTGTTCGTATGGTTCACTGAGAGGTCAAAGGGCAAAGCTTTACTGCACCTCCAGCCATTACCATAGCAACTTAAACAGCTCAGAATAAAAGAGGAATTGTGTTTCAACTTCACATATGAATGTATGCATGTAATATATGTATGCATGTAATATATGTATGTGTGTAATATATGTATGTGTGTAATATATGTATGTATGAATGAATGAATGAATGAATGTATGTATGTATGTATTGTATTGTAATGTATTTATATAATGTATGTACACACATGAACACACACACACACACACACACACACTCACACTCACACACACATGAACACACACACACACACACACACACATGAACACACACTCACGCACGCACACACACACACACACATACGCACGCACGCGCACGCACACACACACACACACACACGCACGCACACACACACACACACACACACACACACACATGAACACACACACACACACACACATGAACACACACACACACGCACACACACACACACACACACACACACACACACACACACACACACACACACACACACACACACACACACACACACACATGAGTTTGAGCTAGAACACAGAGAGAGGGGAAAGTGAAATTAAAACACAGAAACAGCTGTGTCCGGAGCAGGTGCGGCGCCGATAAGCCTGAACACTCCCACAGCAAAACTCCCAAACTAACCTCCTCACCCTCTCTCACAGTGCTGCTATTGACCACTTTTTTTCCCTTTTTAACACAAATACACGAGAAAAAGCAAATATTACTTCATAGAAACGAAAGTGCCTTAAACGTGGGCCGCGCTCACCACGTAAGGTCGAAGGTCTGCATCTTGGTCGCTGAACTCGGGCTCAGCATCTTGGTCCGTCGCCGAGCGCTGGAGACGGTCACCATGACGACGCGACAGAGGACCACCGAGTTGACCTGGAGGCAACAGACACAGCGGTTTCGATAGGAGCGGAGAGTACATTCGCCCGTGCAGTGCATCCACTTAGCCCGGAGAGGCGACGCCGAGTCCCCGTGCGCGCAGTTAGCTCCAACAGGATGCAAAAGGAAGGAGGAAGGAATCTTATCCAGGGCTGAAGAAAGCTTTACAAGTGACAGAAGAAGGGGATTTCTGCAAGTAAATGGACTTAAGTCTCACTTTAACTCAGCGACATGTATTTGTGCATGAATCTGGAGAACGATTTAACCATTGTCTCACAGCGATTCAAAAACTACAATACGTTTGTGTTCTGGCGATTCTATTAATCCAACAATAGAGAGTAGTTTGAAGGAAAAAACAATCACAAATGAATAAAATCACCAACTAAAGCTAAACCAGTAATTTTGGTGCGTTTATCACATTGACATGAGTGAATTAGCCTCTGTCTTGTACAACAGCTTCACATTAGTGTAGTACAGTGGAGTTCAACATGTTTATTTCATCAAGATCACATCATTTTAACTGTGGGTATCAGCAAACCTTATACGTACATTAAATGGCATATATATAGGTTTTTACAATTTTCTAATTTTGACTTTATTTGGTGTATTTGTACCTGTTGTACGTCTAAATTATAGTTTTACACCAATTGAGTAAGTATTTGTGGAGAAAATGTTGAAAAATCTGTAGAAAATAACAGGAAGTGACTTCACAATACTCATTCCAGTCAAACTTTATGAATAATTTACACAAATAACTGACTTTTTTGACTCTCTAAACGTGAATTCAACGAAATAAAGTCGCTCTCATATATTTCTGTCTGTAAATTTAAAAGAATTGCTTGAGAATTGAGGTTTTTGCCCAGAGTTTGCTGGGTGATTTCCTAGTGTGATGTCATCAATTACAAACAGGAAGTGAAATTATAAACCGAAAAATGTGCTCTTCTGTGATCAAATGTTTAAAATTGTTTAACAAAATTCTAAATATCTTTATCTTAACTGCATTTTAGTTCGATGAGCTGTCCGACCTGTCAGAGGCACTTTAATGTATTTCACTAAAACATCTCCAGGGACACTTTTTGATGATATTAGAAGCTGGAAATGGAATCAATTTGACAGATTTAGGATCCAATCTACAAGAACTAAACTCTTTAAAACACTCTCAGGCCATTAAAGCTCACCACTATTTTCACCTGACTTGTTTTTAAGACTTATCGTTATTTACGGCTTTACGGTTACCCTACGGCTTCATTTTCATTTTCCTCTCCTTGAACCGACACCTTAGGAGGGGTTTGAGTGCCCGAATGATCCCGGGAGCTATGTTGTCGGGGGCTTCATGCCCCTGGTAGGGAGGCAAACAGGTCCTAGGTGACGGGTCAGACAAAGATCGGTTCAGAAGCCTCTTATGACGACGACACGAACAAGGCAGTTTACGTCGCACGGATCGGCGTCACCGGGGCCCCATCCTGGAGCCAGGCCTGGGATGGGTGCTCCATGGCGAGCGCCTGGTGGCCGGGTCTTACCCCACGGGGCCCGGCCGGGCACAGCCCGAAAGAGCGACGTGGGGCCGCCCTCCCGTGGGGCCACCACCCGCAGGAGGATCCATAAGGGGCCGGTGCAGAGAGATCTGGGCGGCAGTCGACGGCAGGGGCCTCGGCGACCAGATCTCCAGACACAGAGACTAACTCTGGGGACATGGAATGTCACCTCGCTGGGGGGGAAAGAGCCTGAGCTTGTGCGGGAGGTCGAGCGATACCGACTAGATATAGTCGGCCTCACCTCCACGCACAGTTTGGGCTCTGGAACCCATCTCCTCGAGAGGGGCTGGACGCTCCACTTCTCTGGTGTTGCCCGCGGGGAGAGGCGGCGGGCTGGTGTGGGCTTGCTGATAGCCCCTCAGCTCAGCCGCCACGTGTTGGAGTTTACCCCGGTGAACGAGAGGGTCGCGTCCCTCCGTCTTCGGGTGGGGGACAGGTCTCTCACTGTTGTGGCGGCCTACGGGCCGAACAGCAGTGCAGAGTACCCGGCCTTCTTGGAGTCCTTGGGAGGGGTACTGGACAGTGCACCGACCGGGGACTCCGTTGTTCTACTGGGGGACTTCAACGCCCACGTGGGCAATGACAGTGACACCTGGAGAGGGGTGATCGGGAAGAACGGCTTCCCCGATCTGAACCCGAGCGGTGTTAAGTTATTGGACTTCTGTGCTAGCCACGGATTGTCCATAACGAACACCATGTTCAAGCACAAGGGTGTCCATCAGTGCACATGGCACCAGGACACCTTAGGCCGGAGGTCAATGATCGACTTTGTTGTCGTGTCATCAGACCTCCGGCCGCGTGTCTTGGACACTCGGGTGAAGAGAGGGGCAGAGTTGTCAACCAATCACCACCTGGTGGTGAGTTGGATCCGCTGGCGGAGGAGGAAGCCGGACAGACTTGGCAGACCCAAGCGCATTGTGAGGGTCTGTTGGGAACGTCTAGTGGAGCCCTCTGTCAGTAGGGTATTCAACTCGCACCTCCGGGAGAGCTTCTCCCATGTCCCGGGGGAGGTTGGGGACATTGAGTCCGAGTGGACCATGTTCTCCGCCTCCATTGTTGATGCGGCTGCTCGGAGTTGTGGTCGCAAAGTCTCCGGTGCCTGTCGTGGCGGCAACCCCCGAACCCGGTGGTGGAAACCGGAAGTAAGGGATGTCGTCAGGCTGAAGAAGGAGGCCTATCAGGCCACTCTGGCTTGTAGGTCTCCGGAGGTCATCGACGGGTATCGGCAGGCCAAGCGAGCCGCGGCTCGTGCTGTCACAGAGGCAAAAACCCGGGCCTGGGAGGAGTTCGGGGAGGCCATGGAGGAGGACTATCGGTTGGCACCAAAGAAATTCTGGCAAACCGTCCAGCGCCTCAGGAGGGGGAAGCAGTGTCTCACCAACACCGTTTACGGTGCGGGTGGAGGCCTGCTGACCTCGACTGGGGATGTCGTCGGACGGTGGAAGGAATACTTTGAGGATCTCCTTAATCCCTCAGTCACGTCTTCCGAAGAGGAAGTAGAGACCGGGGACTCGGAGGCTGGCTCATCCATCACCCAAGCTGAAGTCACTGAGGTTGTTCGCAAACTCCTCGGTGGCAGGGCTCCGGGGGTGGATGAGATCCGCCTTGAGTACCTAAAGTATCTGTATGTTGTAGGACTGTCTTGGTTGACACGTCTCTGCAACATCGCGTGGCGTTCGGGGACCGTGCCTCTGGACTGGCAGACCGGGGTGGTGGTCCCTCTGTTCAAGAAGGGGGACTGGAGGGTGTGTTCCAACTACAGAGGGATCACACTCCTCAGCCTCCCGGGTAAGGTCTATTCCAAGGTACTGGAGAGGAGAATCCGACCGATAGTCGAACCTCGGATTCAGGAGGAGCAGAGTGGTTTTCGTCCCGGTCGTGGAACACTGGACCAGCTCTATACCCTCCATCGGGTGCTCGAGGGTTCATGGGAGTTTGCCCAACCAGTCCACATGTGCTTTGTGGATCTGGAGAAGGCTTTCGACCGTGTCCCTCGGGGTGTCCTTTGGGGGGTGCTCCGGGAGTACGGGGTCCGGGGCCCTTTGCTCAGGGCTGTCCGGTCCCAGTATGACCGGAGCAGGAGCTGTGTTCGCATTGCCGGCAGTAAGTCAGACCTGTTCCCAGTGCATGTTGGACTCCGCCAGGGCTGCCCTTTGTCACCGGTTCTGTTCATAATTTTTACGGACAGAATTTCTAGGCGCAGTCAGGGGTCGGAGGGTGTCCGGTTTGGGGACCACAGGATCTCATCTCTGCTGTTTGCAGACGATGTTGTCCTGATGGCTCCATCAAACCCGGACCTGCAACATGCACTGGGACGGTTTGCAGCCGAGTGTGAAGCGGCTGGGATGAGAATCAGCACCTCCAAATCCGAGGCCATGGTTCTCGACCGGAAAAAGGTGGCTTGCCCTCTCCAGGTGGGTGGGGTGTCCTTGCCCCAAGTGGAGGAGTTCAAGTATCTCGGGGTCTTGTTCATGAGTGAGGGAAGGATGGAGCGTGAGATCGACAGGCGGATCGGTGCAGCGGCTGCAGTGATGCAGTCGCTGCATTGGACCGTTGTGGTAAAGAGGGAGCTGAGCCGAAAGGCAAAGCTCTCTATTTACCGGTCGGTCTACGTTCCTGCCCTCACCTATGGTCATGAGCTTTGGGTAGTGACCGAAAGAACAAGATCGCGGATACAAGCGGTCGAAATGACTTCCCTCCGCCGTGTGGCTGGGCGCTCCCTTAGAGATAAGGTGAGGAGCTCGTCCACACGGGGGGAGCTCGGAGTAGAGCCGCTGCTCCTCCACGTCGAGAGGAGCCAGCTGAGGTGGCTCGGGCATCTGTTTAGGATGCCTCCTGGGCGCCTCCCTCGGGAGGTGTTTCAGGCATGTCCCACCGGGAAGAGGCCCCGGGGAAGACCCAGGACACGCTGGAGAGACTGTCTCTCGGCTGGCCTGGGAACGCCTCGGGATCCCCCCGGAGGAGTTAGAGGAAGTGTCTGGGGAGAAGGAAGTCTGGGAGTCCCTGCTCAGACTGCTGCCCCCGCGACCCGTCCCCGAATAAAGCGGCAGAAGATGGATGGATGGACGGCTTCATTTTTGGAGAAAACTAAACTCCAAAAGCAAAATTTCCGTTGCCATTCATCACTGCTTTTCTACCGTAATGGCGTCCTCATCGGTTCCGCGGATAAATAGTGATTAGCAGACGTTTAAATGTTGACGCTTTAAAAGAGTGAATGCGTTTTTACCACCGATGAACATTAAATGAACTGGACAGACCTCTGACAAACATACTGTGAGGAGAAATAAAACCGGAGAATCTGTCCATTTGTGCGGTGTTATTTTCCCGCCCGGGTTGATTGGATTTGGCTTGAATACCTGCACAAATTAGACATTGCCGCTCCCCCATTGAAAAGCGCGCGCGGGGTGAAGCGCTCAGTCACCGCTGCGGCAAAACCCACCGAATAATAACCAAATTATCAGTTCAATTTTGTCTTCATATCCGTCCTTGAAAACGTCGCATGTTTTAAAAGCCGAATGACAATAGCGGCCCGACACAATTCGGCCTGAACAATTCAAAAAGGTCAGCGACGCGCACATACCGCTAGGACAAAGATGACGGGTCCCACAAAGGCCCAAATAGTGTCGTTCTTCACGTTGAGCCAGCAGCGTTCCTCTGCCGTGTACTCGTCCACCGACACGGCCAGTGTGACGCCCACGATGAGCACGGGAAGTCCTGCGGAGGGGAAGGAAAGGTCATGCGAAAGCGCAGGTTTCAACAGGTTGATTTTTGTTCAGTTTTTTTCGCTGAAATAAAGACAAAACCAAATGAAGCAATGATAACCGGCACTTTACAAGCTCGACAGGCCATTCGAAGCGCTGCAGTTGTTTAAGCGCACACCCAAAAAATCGGGATAGTCGAAATGTCTTTTTACGCATGTTACATCTGATGTGAATGATCTGGTTTATTTGTTGTTCATCATGGAAAAAGGGCAAACTAATAGAGAAAAATTAATGAGAAAATGTTTAGTATTGAAAGAGATCGTTTAAAATGCAGTGTAATCTGTCCTCTAAACGCTAACAACTAAAAATCCATTCACTAACACGTGCCACTGGCTGTTTTTGATCATCCGATTTGTCTTTTGTGCACCGCAGGTCAGATTTGGGGTTATCAGATTATTCTAGTTATCTGACTTTTACTGTAGATGTAAATGTACCCACTGTTGTCTGAACTCATTCACTCCACAGTCGGTGGTAAATCACTTCTGAAACTGGAGGTAAAGCTGCCACTCATACATACTGTTGCTCCGGATCCTGGTTTGAACTCGTTTTAGTCTTTATTTCCATCTTAGTGTAGTTGGAGATGTTAATCGCCAATGGGGGTTCAGGAGCGGGACCACGCCTCAACCTCTACTCCACCACTCTCTAACCACACCTCTAATTACCCAGAAGCCCTATTTATAAGGCCTTTTCACTGCATCTCTTGTCGTCTCTGCTCTCTCGACCCCGCCCTCCCACCCCATGTCTCTATCATCTTCACCTTAACACATCACCATCTACGGAGGGGGCGGGGCTGATTACCAGAGACAGAGCCCCCATCCTGAGTCTCTACCCAGCCAGCTTTCGTGCTTGATCGTCGCTCCATCGTCGCTCCATCGTCGCTCCATCGTCGCTCCATCGTCGCTCCATCGTCGCTCCATCGTCGCTCTATTGTCGCTCCATCGTCGCTCCATCGTCGCTCCCCATTGTCAATCCTTTGTCGCTCCATCGTCGCTCCATCGTCGCTCCATCGTCGCTCCCCATTGTCAATCCTTTGTCGATCCATCGTCGCTCCATCGTCAATCCATCGTCGCTCCATCGTCGCTCCATCGTCGCTCCATCGTCGCTACATCGTCGCTCTCCATTGTCAACCCTTTGTCGCTCCATCGTCGCTCCATCGTCGCTCCATCGTCGCTACATCGTCAATCCTTTGTCGCTCCATCGTCGCTCCATTGTCGCTCCATCATCGTTCCTTCGTCCCTCCTTCGTCGATCCTTCGTCGATCCATCGTCGCTCCATCGTCGCTCCATCGTCGCTCCATTGTCGCTACATCGTCGCTACATCGTCGCTACATCGTCGTTCCCCATTGTCAATCCTTTGTCGCTCCATCGTCGCTCCATAGTCGCTACATCGTCGCTACATCGTCGCTCCCCATTGTCAATCCTTTGTCGCTCCATCGTCGCTCCATCATCGCTCCTTCGTCCCTCCTTCGTCAATCCTTCGTCGATCCATCGTCGCTCCATCGTTGCTCCATCGTCGCTACATCGTCGCTCTCCATTGTCAATCCTTTGTCGCTCCATCGTCGCTCCATCGTCGCTCCATCATCGCTCCTTCGTCCCTCCTTCGTCGATCCTTCGTCGCTCCATCATCGCTCCTTCGTCCCTCCTTCGTCGATCCTTCGTCGATCCATCGTCGCTCCATAGTCGCTCCATCGTCGCTCCATCGTCGCTATATCGTCGCTACATCGTCGCTACGTCGTCGTTCCCCATTGTCAATCCTTTGTCGCTCCATCGTCGCTCCATCGTCGCTACATCGTCGCTCCCCATTGTCAATCCTTTGTCGCTCCTTTGTCGCTCCATCGTCGCTCCATCATCGCTCCTTCGTCCCTCCTTCGTCAATCCTTCGTCGATCCATTGTCGCTCCATCGTCGCTCCATCGTCGCTCCATCGTCGCTCCATTGTCGCTCCATCGTCGCTCCATCGTCGCTCCCCATTGTCAATCCTTTGTCGCTCCATCGTCGCTCCATCGTCAATCCATCGTCGCTCCATCGTCGCTCCATCATCGCTCCATCGTCGCTCCATCGCCGCTACATCGTCGCTCTCCATTGTCAATCCTTTGTTGCTCCATCGTCGCTCCATCGTCGCTCCATCGTCGCTCCATCGTCGCTCCATCGTCGCTACATCGTCGCTACATCGTCGCTACATCGTCAATCCTTTGTCGCTCCATCGTCGCTCCATCGTCGCTCCATCATCGCTCCTTCGTCCCTCCTTCGTCGATCCTTCGTCGATCCATCGTCGCTCCATCGTCGCTCCATCGTCGCTGCATCGTCGCTACATAGTCGTTCCCCATTGTCAATCCTTTGTCGCTCCATCGTCGCTCCATCGTCGCTCCATCATCGCTCCTTCGTCCCTCCTTCGTCAATCCTTCGTCGATCCATTGTCGCTCCATCGTCGTTATTATCAATAAATATTCTTTCATCCTCCATTGTTGTGGCGTGGTCCCTGCTAGTGAATTCAGGCTTGTTTGTTTGATGATTTGGTCGGGACAGACCATGTTAAAGAACACACATGCTGGCTCACACGGGCTCATTTCCATCTGTTGTCCCACATTCACTCACACAAACACACCTTCATCCATACACTATCACTCTATGAACATGTTTTTACTGGTAGAGGAAAACCACCACTAAAAACTCATCTTGTAAACAGGATGAATGAAAGAAACGTGAATGAAGCTGAATACAACTTATTTAATGAGGAAACACACCATGGTCCATTCAAAACATGCCCTTTAAATGCAAACGTCTCGGTTCAGCGCAGCTCTAAGTCATTAAAGGCGTTTCATAAGACACCAAACCCAGGTGGTGTGAACGATTCAACATCCACTCATGTTTTAAAGACATATTTATGGAACAAGGACTTCTGGGTTGTCTATTTAGTCTCATGGGTTGTGTATTTAGTCTGGGGACACTCTGGCTGCCTGTTCCGGCCTGAGCTGGAGCCCCCTGCATGCATGTATTTGTAAAGCTCATCAGAAAACAGCCCACAACGCGACATAACACGACCCACTCTCGGCTCTGGTAACATGCAGAGCCCCAGCTGCAGCGTGTTTGGGAGAAATGCAGAAAGTGGGTGACGGTGTGAGACGTGAAGCGAACGGTGGGCAACGCTGCTAATCCAAACAACATGTAAGACACAGCTAAAGCGGCGAGCGGCAGTATCAGATGGATTTTCAGACATCGAGACATTTCAGAAGGAAAAGTGAATTCACTCAGAGTTAAGTTTGATAAAACGCTCTGTTTATACGAGCGTCAGAGACATAATATCACAACGATTGTCCCTGAATTGATTTCCAAACGATCAGCGGTGATAGGATCTGTATGAAAGGACTGTATGAGCAGGACTTTTTTAACTTCACGAAGGTTGGAGTGTGGTTGGAATTTACCGTATTTTCTGCACTATAAGGTACACTTTAATTTTCTCAACAAACAATTATAATCCAGTGTGCTTTATAATCCAATGCACTTTATAATCCAGTGCGCTTTATAATCCAGTGCGCTTTATAATCCAGTGCGCTTTGTAATCCAGTGCGCTTTATAATCCAGTGCGCTTTATAATCCAGTGCGTCTTATATATGGATTAACTCTGGTTGTGCTCACTGACATTGAATTTGTGTGCGACACGTTTTGTTTGGCTTGTTGCGCCTTATAGTCCGGTGCGTCTTATATATGAAAAATGATCAAAAATAGACCCTAATTGCCTTATAATAAAAAATAGACCCTAATTGCCTTATAATAAAAAATAGACCCTAATTGCATATAATCCAAGTGCGCCATATAGTGCAGAAAATACGGTACTCGCTTAATTGTTATTTTTGATCCAACCATAACACAAAAATCTGTATATTACCATAATTTCCTTTTGCCTGCCCACATCTTAAATAAACTACTATATTGTTAAAGCGAGCTGGAGTACATCTAGAGGAGGAGCAGTTTGAGCTCACCCCAACCAATGGCGTAGTAGACCTTCATTCTCCGGTCCTCGCTGATGTTGACGGAGACCACTTTGCTCCAGAGGAGAAGCCCCTCCACCAGCATCCACGAGAAGGACGCCATGTAGAAGAGGTGGAGTAGCGCCGTCACCAGGAAGCACACCACCTGGGCAGGACAGGGAACAGAGCGCGCACCATTTCAGTACAAAAACAACTAAAATGACCAGCAAAGATTCACTTTACTATATTGAGGGAAATGTTTATAAGCTAACGCCATTGAACTCTAGCATTCTTTGTCAGCACGTATACAGAGCGTTTAGTCCGGATTGGGACGGAACATAAAACATAGGCCGTGCCAAACTCTAAATGTAAAGACACTTTTTTGATACTATAAATTATATTCCATTACACAAAACTGTATTTGTCTCAAAGATATTGCACCTGACTTTAACTCTCTTAAAAACGTGGTTCAGTTTTGCAGTGGTTCAACCTTATTCCTACTTTGTTAAAGCATTTATTGAACCCTAATTAGTCATCGTTTATCAGCACGTTTCACATCTTTCAGGGGCCAGAGCAGAGTTTTGCTGTGACTGTAATGCTAACAGCAAGTAGCATGCTAACAGGGGCTTTCTGGTTTGCGGGCAATTAAACTCTATTATTATATAATTAGCTGCAGACAAGCTCCTTTTGCTTTCACAATGTCAACAGGAAAATCAACAGGAAAATTACTATAATAATATAAAGAGTTATTTTTCACATAATACATATATAATACAAGTAGTTTTGTTTATTTTAATTTATGAATTCATACATTTCTGAAAGGATATTTGGACCTGCATTAGACAGGACAGTGCAGCTTGAAACGGGGATGAGAGAGAGAAAGACACGCAGCAAATCTTTCAGATTTAAAGTCACGGCGCTTCGACTTTTCATGGAACTACTCACACAGCCACCAACACAACAATGATGGCTTAAAAATGACACTCTGTTTTTATCTTACTTTTTTTGTTTTAAATCTTGCATTTATTCATTTTTTTTTCAATTATTATATATATTTTTTTAATTAATTAATTATTTTTTTCCTTTTTTCATATATATATTTTTTATGTATGTATGTATTTATTTATTTATTTATTATACAGATGATTTTATTTCCCTAAATATACCTTTTATCAACCAACAAAGAGTATGCTCGCCTCTTCAAAGATCTGACCTGTTACTACACCTGCTTGTCCAACACCTAACCCAACGTCACGGCGACCAGCATGAAAAGCCACACCTTTACCAGCCCTCACCTTATTGGCCGAAGCCTTTTCACTGCACATGAGCAGCAGTTGTGCCACGGCCAGGGCCACAATCAGGTTTTTGTGGACGGTGGTCCGGTCGGACTTTGGGACCCTGCGCACAGAGGGGGCACAAGAACTATAACACAACCGCTAACGCTAACGCTAACACCAAGCTAAGTCAGGTGACGCCGGCTTGAGTGGAGGATCGTCTTGTTTCTTAACCTTGATATTGTACGTACAGAAACAAGCCATTGTGTACGTGTTGAATGAACGCGCAGGAGCAACAAATGACTCGAGTAAAGGTACCACGTACAATACTTCAGTAAAAGTATTAAAGTACCGGTTAAGGACTGGGCTAGTGTCATAACGGACAATGGAAAAAATAACCTCAGGACTCAACTTAAAAATAGACATATTGAAAAAACAAAATGGGACAAATATTCAGAGCTTAATATGCTCTGATTCCTCTTTTTTTTACTTTGTATTACTATTTATTATTATTTTCCCCCCCATATTTTTTAATTTTACACATTTACTTTTTAGTGTTTTTTTTGTGTTTTTTAGTGTTTATTTTCCCTTTCTGTTGTTTTTGTTGTGTTGTTGTTTTGTTTTTGTCAAAATATGTTCTAATAAAAAAAATTTAAATAGCAAAAAAGAAAAAAAACAGAGAAAAACGAACTAATCACTGAATTAATATATCTAGTCGTTTGTATTTATATATTTTGTGATTGCTCAAAACCTTTGTCAAAAACGTCATCATGAACGTGCTAGAAATAACTTGCTTTAACCAGACAGAAAAGTACTTCACTTCTGCAGTAGAAAGTACATATACCTGCTCTCAAACTGTCGAAAGTATCAACTGTAACATTCACAGATAAGAGTAATGTTCAGACACCAAAACGATTTACTGTACTTTGTTTCTTTCTGCCGCTGATAAGAAAAAGCAAACACAGATAAAAACTTTTAACTAATTCAATTGATAAAGTATTGAAATGATTGTCTTTTACCCCAAACGACATCGATAATTCTAATTCTTTGACAAATGGAGACGCTACTGAGAGATTCCAGAGGCAAATGAATAGTTTTACTGCATTTTCGTAAAAACTACACTGTGCATATACATAAAATAAACGCAAAAATATCATAAAAATGTAGAGTATTGAATAAAATGAAAGCTGTGCAGCGCGCCGCGGCAGTGCAGTCTTTTTTTTTGTTACTTATTGATGCGAGCGTGGCCGGCGGTTCTAAGCGCTTCACCCCTGGCGCTTGGCGGAGTGCTCCCGGCGACGGCCTCCGACTCACCCCACGGCGATGAAGAGCACGAAGGTGAAGAGGAGGCCGCACAGAGACACTCCACAGCCGATAAACGTCAGCACCTCAAGGGCCCTCTGGTGCTCCGGGCTCCACTGGCAAACGCACACACACAAACAAACACAGGACGTGAATAGAAACGCTCGCAGTGAAAAACGCTGGGCAGTGAGTGAGAGAGGTGGAGGGAGAGGTTTGTACAACGTTAATGAACCAATATTTGTACTCGTCAATTAACTGTTTTGTCCAAGCCGGGGTCAAAAGGTCAATCTCTGTCCACACCGTCTAAAGCAGGGGTGTCCAAACATTTTTCACAGAGGGCCGCATTTTGAAACTTACACAGAGCAGGGGGCCACAAACAACCCGACTTTGTCAAATTTGTGTGTATCAATGGAAATGTTGCATTTTGACATAGTTTCAACGCCTCCACACCTTTTAATAAGACTGGAACATGAATATTAGGTTGGTATAACATCAAAATTTTTTACCAATTTTACAGTAAAAAGTACTGTTTGGACCAACTTAGCAGGAAGCCGGAGGGCCAACAAAAATTGGTCTGCGGGCCGCTTTTGGTCCCCGGGCCGTAGTTTGGACATGCCTGGTCTAAAGTCATGGAACGTCAACGTCTCAGTTTCACTCTCGAGCTTGGATCCGACTGAAGTCTGGATGACGTAGTTAGATGGAAAGGGAAACGTTACCTGGACTTCGTAAACTTGGAGGAGCAAAGCGAAGTTGGTGGTGTGGTTACAGAAGCACACGGTGTAGCCGTAATGTTTGGAGATGACCTCACAGCCTTTTGTGCTCCACCAGCCGCCGGACTCTGGCCTGAGCATGAGGGACAGACACAGGGCGTTTATTACGACAATCGTGGGGAATCTTTTGTGTTTTGAAGTATAATGGTGATTTATATTGACTTTAAAATGACCTCACATGAAGAAATGATTCAAGCACATGTAATGAAGACTGATGTGAAGGAGCTCACTCAATCACACAAAGGAAGTGTGCCAGAAACAAGGATCGAACTCCCAATCCTCTGGTTAGAGGGTGAGTTGATGAACAGTCAGTTTGAGTGAATACACACTTGACAAAAGGACTGTGAGACGCACAGAATCAAAATAACTTATATTCATTCATTCTTTTCTGAAGTGATTTTTTTGTGTGTGGACCTTTGCCCATCGGAAATATATAATATTTTGCTTTGTATATCCAGTTTACTACAAATCTTACTTTGTTTTTGGATCATTTTACACGTCTGCTTTGCTCTTTACTATAAACATAACAAAGAAATGATAGAACTGTTGAATCACAACAACAAGGTTTATATTAAAATTGTGGTGGAAAGAGTTTGGGCTTTACTTTGGTTATAAGTGCAGTTATAATGGACTCTTGTATTGTATATACTTGAAGCTGCACGTCAAGTATATACATCAGTACATTTTCTGTCCAGCATTTCCAATCATTGTCCGAACATAATTTAACGTTACTCACATTAGCTCAAAATCCCAGTAAGCGCAGACGGGATGGTGTACCGTCCCAGTGAGACTCTGCACGGAACACACACAGGGCAAACAAATACTGTACAACACCAGGAGTGACCACGATACAACGTGTTTGTCTTTGCTTTTACCTGCGTCCGGTGATGCAGGTGGAAGTGGACAGCGGCACTGACCGGCTGCTCGTCCCCCAACACGGTGGTGGAGATGACCGACGAGCCCAGGACGGTGCCCAGGTACCTGCGGGAGTAAAGCGCATGGTCTGTCGCCGTGCAGAGCGGGGCGTCGCCGTCACGTGTCGCTCAAAGACACGTAAAGAGCTCTATTTAAAATGTCATGTTTTAGTTTGATTTGTAACACTACTCTTACTGTAGGTGCATCTCGATATTGTGTGTTTAGATTGTCGGGTTGTCTTTCCAAACTCTCGTCAGTGTTGGAAAAGAAGAAGAAAAGGGATTGAAATAAAACGGGTGATGAAAGCTGAACTGAACCACGGAATAAACACAGTAAAGAGCCATGTTGAAAAAGACACATTCATTTCATCTTTATTTAACCGCGAAAGTCCCATTGAGATTAATCATGTCGTTTTCAAGAGAGTCCTGGCCAAAAGCTCAAAAACGTGTTCCCCTGAAACTGTCACAAACCCTAGATCTCATATTTAAACTGAACTATTGATGTAAGATCTTTGAGTTTGTAAGTTTATCCATGTCGAGGGAGCAGAAGATTGAAAAGTCCATGTTACAAGTGTCTGTGGGACGAGCAACAACGAGTCTTGACATCTGTTTTTGCTGAATTAATGCCCAAATATATGGAGCAGACACGTGATACTCTAGTAAATAATGTACCCGGGCAACATGAGGGCGAGGGTCATCGTATGTGATGAATCCAGTCCAGCGTTGTGATACTTTTTAATACTTTTTAGGTCAGTGTGATCCAAGGTGGTCAAAATCTTAGTCATTTGTTCCTCACAATATCAAATGTTAGTGTTATGATTATTGTGAGGGGGAAAAAAAATCACGATTTAACGATTATTCATGATTAATTCTACTTCTTTCATTCCCGTGGTTTTAACATGTTACTGTTCCTCAAGTTTGTGACCAACTTTATGAATTTGTATTTTCTGAAACACAAAATAATGTTAAATGTGACAAAAAAAAGTTGGGTTATTTTTTGGATGATAGATTGAACAAAAAATAGTTCAAATTGCTTCTAAAAATGTCACAATCATAATTTTTTATTTGATATTGTGACTCGAACAATCACAATTAACGATTGACCTTATAATCGTGACATCTCTACTTGTTCCTAAAGTAAAAGTTCTACATTATTTCTATTTCTACCCTTGAAAAGTGATAATTGAAGGAATGTTCTGGGGATTACTCTTTGTTTTATAACTACAATATACCATATATAAAAATAAATACAACATAGAAAGCCAAATACACGATCGCTGTCATTTTCAGTGTTTCATGTTGTTGCTATGAATAATTATCTTGAATTCTCCTTATCCATTATCACCATTCAGTTTTCAGCAGCACCAAGATGGCTTCAACAAAATCAAATACACATGTACCATAAATGTAATAAAAATATCAACTATCATTATCATAATGTCAGACAAATCCAATAAATAAACCTTTACACATGTTTGCAGTACTGGCGCCCTCCTCCTGGCAACAGCTCACCACAAACCTCACTTCTTTTAAAAGCACGGACTAAAACACTCTAATTTCATGTGTGTTTTATGAAATTACACTTTTGCCTTTCAAATAAACAAATTCAATCTGTGAAACTCAAAGCAATTCTGCAAAGTGTCATTTTGTTCACCATCAACACCTAAAATGTCACAGGATCTACATAAATAAGATAAAACTGACTATAGTTACTACACAGACAGATAATAACATTTATCTTTTGCATTTGCCAACGAACTTAAACACCTTTATATTGTTTCACTTTGTGTTGCTCGATGGAAGGCGAAATATAATGCCACACTGCGGAACATCTAAGGCAGCTCAGTAACGTCTCCATGGCGACAAGCCCTCCACCAGAAAAGTTACAGAATGCGCCTTCAACAGCCTCGAAATGTACCCAATTGATGAAAAGAAAATGCGTCTACTTTAAATGAAACAAAATCGTATTCAATTCAAATAAAAACGATATTTCAACTTCCAATTCTCGGTTCAACTGCCCCATCGGCAGCCGAACCATCGACCAGCTCAACCTCACCACCTCCTCCTCTTTTTTGCTGGTGGAAAAATCAGCCGTTCTTGCCAATTAAAACGCCACGAAATGCACCTCGCTCGTACCGTGTGCGCGTGCTCCAAACGCCACGTTTGCACTTGCTCACCGTTGGCTGCCGTCGGTAACCGTGGGAACGATGGAGATGTTTTCCTCCGGGGGGAAGAGCGGGCGCAGCGATCCGTACCACGTGTTGACCAGCGTGAGCGTTTGGAAACCTGAAGATTACGGCACAAACATGAGTCTTTTCACATCGGCAGACCAGACAGACGCGCCAAGGCAACGCCGGGCACGAGACATTGTGCGAGAACAAAGCCGCCATCTTTTACTCCGAGGCCTTGAGGACGGAAAATAAGTGATAGAAAGAATCTGCCATTGTGCGTTTGTCATCCAAGTGGTATAAAGGGCTGCTTTGATCAATCGGTCGAATCCAATTTACATACAGCACACATCTACATTTAAAACGGTTTTACTTTACTCCGCTCAAAACCTCCGACCTTTTCTTTTCTTTCTTTTTTCCTTTTTTTTCTTCTTTTTTCTTTCTTTCTTTTTTTTTAAACAAACGTCGAACACAAGCAAGACACGGAAGAAAACATACAAACATTTTACATAGTATTAAAAATTAAATGGATAAAAATAAACATAATATCAGTCGGTTGACATTGTGGTTTGGGGTCGCAGTTTTAGAATTACAGCAGGATAATCTTTTATTATTTATTTATTTTTGAATTTAATGTATTTAATGTATTTAATTTATTAAATTTACTTTTATTTATTTTATTTATTTTATTTATTTTATTTATTTTATTTATTTTATTTATTTTATTTATTTATTTTATTTTATTTTATTTATTTTATTTATTTTATTTATTTTATTTATTTTATTTATTTTATTTATTTTATTTTTATTTATTTTATTTATTTTATTTATTTTATTTATTTTATTTATTTTATTTATTTTATTTATTTTATTTATTTCATTATTTACTTCCGCATGTGCTCATCTGAAACATTTTCTATTACAGACCACGCCGGAACAAATAACGGAATACACCATCTTCTTTTGGATTATTCCACGTCAAATCAGGTTTTGACAATTTGCTGCATGTCCTTCCCTCTCTCACACCGCCCTGCACGGTCCTGTCTTATGAAGTCTACAGGCCAAAAAATGTCAGTGTTTCAGTGGTCGGACTTCAAAATAAATAAACGTACAGCATTTTTAGCACTTTTTGGTCGGAACTGAAAAGGTCGAATCGCACAATAAACTTAACAATACTCAAACATGCCGAAATAATCGAAAGGAAAATGCATATGATCTATTGTTGTTTATGTAATTTTCTGGTCGTAGTAATAGTAGTAGTAGTAGTAGTAG
The DNA here is from genome assembly GCF_026437365.1 of Eucyclogobius newberryi. Classification (NCBI taxonomy): domain Eukaryota; kingdom Metazoa; phylum Chordata; class Actinopteri; order Gobiiformes; family Gobiidae; genus Eucyclogobius; species Eucyclogobius newberryi. Next base: position 10,342,338 of record NW_027316278.1, on the reverse strand, counting down.
CAGTAGCAGCAGTAGTAGTAGTAGTAGTAGTAGTAGTAGTAGTAGTAGTAGTAGTAGTAGTAGCTGTAGCAGCAGTAGTTGTAGTAGTAGTAGTAGTAGTAGTAGTAGTAGTAGTAGTAGTAGTAGTAGTAGTAGTAATGCTGAAAGGGTAAAAAGGTCGTATTGAACTGTATTTCTGTCTTATTAAAAGTCTCGTTATGCAGTGAAATAAAACGCTGTGGACATTGTTGTAAAGTACTTTTGTTGAGCACGTACCGTTGTTGTGCAGCTCCTGGAGACTGTGCTGAGGCACAGAGAGGCAGTCCAGAGCAGCCTGTGGCTCAGTGTCAGGGCCACAGAAGTTTGGTCCGGTCGACGCCTCGTCCAGTGTCTGCTGCTGCACCTCCAGCTCTGAAAGAAACACAAGCAACCCCAGTATTAGAGCTCACTAGTACTAGTACAACCCCAGTATTAGAGCTCACTAGTACTAGTACAACCCCAGTATTAGAGCTCACTAGTACTAGTACAACCCCAGTATTAGAGCTCACTAGTACTAGTACAACCCCAGTATTAGAGCTCACTAGTACTAGTACAACCCCAGTATTAGAGCTCACTAGTACTAGTACAACCCCAGTATTAGAGCTCACTAGTACTAGTACAACCCCAGTATTAGAGCTCACTAGTACTAGTACAACCCCAGTATAAGAGCTCACTAGTACTAGTACAACCCCAGTATAAGAGCTCACTAGTACTAGTACAACCCCAGTATTAGAGCTCACTAGTACTAGTACAACCCCAGTATAAGAGCTCACTAGTACTAGTACAACCCCAGTATAAGAGCTCACTAGTACTAGTACAACCCCAGTATTAGAGCTCACTAGTACTAGTACAACCCCAGTATTAGAGCTCACTAGTACTAGTACAACCCCAGTATAAGAGCTCACTAGTACTAGTACAACCCCAGTATAAGAACTCACTAGTACTAGTACAACCCCAGTATTAGAGCTCACTAGTATTAGTACAACCCCAGTATTAGAGCTCACTAGTACTAGTACAACCCCAGTATAAGAGCTCACTAGTACTAGTACAACCCCAGTATAAGAGCTCACTAGTACTAGTACAACCCCAGTATTAGAGCCCACTAGTACTAGTACAACCCCAGTATTAGAGCCCACTAGTACTAGTACAACCCCAGTATTAGAGCTCACTAGTACTAGTACAACCCCAGTATTAGAGCTCACTAGTACTAGTACAACCCCAGTATTAGAGCCCACTAGTACTCGTACAACCCTAGTATTATAGCTAACGAATACTTGTACAACCCCAGTATTAGAGCTCACTAATACTAGTACAACCCAGTATTAGAACTTACTAATACTAGTACAGACATGTATTAGAACTCACTAGTACTAGTACAACCCCAGTATTAGAGCTCACTAGTACTAGTACAACCCAGTATTAGAACTTACTAATACTAGTACAGACATGTATTAGAACTCACTAGTACTAGTACAACCCCAGTATTAGAGCTCACTTGTACTAGTACAACCCCAGTATTAGAGCTCACTAGTACTAGTACAACCCCAGTATTAGAGCTCACTAGTACTAGTTCAACCCCAGTATTAGAGCTCACTAATACTAGTACAACCCAGTATTAGTACTTACTAATACTAGTACAGACATGTATTAGAACTCACTAGTACTAGTACAGACAACCCCAGTATTAGAACTCAAGTAAAAAAAAATAAGTGAATTTAAAAATGTAAATTTAATCCAAATCTTTCGAATGACAATCCTAACGTCAGTCCAGTCTTTGATCGTTGGTTCATTTTATGTCTTTGTTGTTGCAGACAGAAGAATGTTCCAGAAGTATCCATCTATTGGGTCCATTGCAGAGGTTCTGAGGCCCAAATACATAGTTCTGAGGCCCAAATACATAGTTCTGAGGCCCAAATACACAGTTCTGAGGCCCAAATACATAGTTCTGAGGCCCAAATACACAGTTCTGAGGCCCAAATACACAGTTCTGAGCCCAAATACATAGTTCTGAGCCCAAATACACAGTGGAATGGCAATGTAGAAAAACTGACTGCAGTTTTTTGTTCATCTCAGTCCAATATTTCTGAGAACAGGAGAATCCCAAACAAAAAAGAGATCTTTAAAAAAAATTATGTCGTTTAAAAGTATGTTTTTCAAAACTGCTTTGAGTTCAACAAAACAGTCCAAATATGCTTTTCATAATCGAAGATGAATCCAATCCATTTTGTCTTTTTGAAACAGAAGCACCAGGTCTCTCTCGCTCTCTTCTTGTATGTCTCTCTCTCTCTTCTCTCTCTCTCTCTCTCTCTCTCTCTCTTTCTCTCTCTCTCTCTATCCTTCTCTCTCTCTCTCTCTCTCTCCTCTTCTATGTCTCTCTCTCCTTCTCTCTCTCTTCTTCTATGTCTCTCTCTCCTTCTCTCTCTCTTCTTCTATGTCTCTCTCTCTTCACTCTCTCTCTATCCTTCTCTCTCTCTCTCTCTCTCTCTCCTCTTCTATGTCTCTCTCTCCTTCTCTCTCTCTTCTTCTATGTCTCTCTCTCCTTCTCTCTCTCTTCTTCTATGTCTCTCTCTCCTTCTCTCTCTCTTCTTCTATGTCTCTCTCTCCTTCTCTCTCGCTTCTTCTATGTCTCTCTCTCTCTTCACTCTCTCTCTCTATCCTTCTCTCTCTCTCTTCTTCTATGTCTCTCTCTCCTTCTCTCTCGCTTCTTCTATGTCTCTCTCTCTCTTCACTCTCTCTCTCTATCCTTCTCTCTCTCTCCTCTTCTATGTCTCTCTCTCCTTCTCTCTCGCTTCTTCTATGTCTCTCTCTCTCTTCACTCTCTCTCTCTATCCTTCTCTCTCTCTCTCTCTCCTCTTCTATGTCTCTCTCTCCTTCTCTCTCGCATCTTCTATGTCTCTCTCTCTCCTTCTCTCTTTCTAGCTCTCTCTCTCCCTCACTTTTCACCCGGCATTTCAAAACAACAGCCGAACGCCGAATTGCAATCAACTTTGATTAAAGCCGAGCTGGAATGTGGTTTCCATGGCAACTCCTATTTGTCGAAATTTCTCGCGGATTATACAAAGTCGTTTATCTTAGGAATCTGATTCGAGAATGTTTCCAGTGCATCACTTTTTCAAGACAATGTGGCAATGAGAACACGTGAAGGACATTTTGTGTTTGCCTGGTAACTACACTTTCCTCGCCTCTGTCGCCCTCAAACCCAACTGCTTCTGAAGAACGCTCTTTGTGATTGGTCGAATCCCGCTGTCATTCCTAGACACGGTGGTTATGACCGGGAATCTGCGTACTAAATGTCCTTTTTGGAATAAACCAAGTTGCTGATTGATTGGAACGTAGAGCATGTGAATAATATCCCCACATAGAAAGGCACAAAACAGAAAAGCATTGGATTATGATATAAACTCGTAGCAGGAACTCGACTGAATTATCATTTTATGACCATCACATATTGCTCTTAAACTATATATGATGGTGGTACTTGGAAAAAGTAACAGGGGCACTTGAAAACGACAGAAAAACGACTGAAGCTATTTGAGTTTTCCTGTGTCATTTAGAGTGTAAGAATAACAGCGGTGGAGATAGGATGAGTATGCACGATCCAAGCGTTATGCACTTTGTGAAGGACGACTTTTCACTCCTTTCTAAACCTTGATTCATTCTGCTCTCAGCCATAAGCGCTGTGTTAAAGTCACCAGCCTGAAATCACGGTGTAGGAGGGGAGCACATAGCACATACGGCCAATAAACTCCATGTGTATGTATGTGTTAGATGTATTGAGCATGTATGTATTAGATGTATTGAGTATGTATGTGTTAGATGTATTGAGTATGTGTTAGATGTATTGAGTATGTATGTGTTAGATGTATTGAGTATGTGTTAGATGTATTGAGTATGTATGTGTTAGATGTATTGAGTATGTATGTGTTAGATGTATTGAGTATGTATGTGTTAGATGTATTGAGTATGTATGTATTGGATGTATTAAGCATGTATGTATTAGATGTATTGAGTATGTATGTGTTAGATATATTGAGTATGTATGTATTAGATGTATTGAGTATGTGTGTGTTAGATGTATTGAGTATGTATGTGTTAGATGTATTGAGTATGTATGTATTCGATGTATTGAGCATGTATGTATTAGATGTATTGAGTATGTATGTGTTAGATGTATTGAGTATGTATGTGTTAGATGTATTGAGCATGTATGTATTAGATGTATTGAGTATGTATGTGTTAGATGTATTGAGCATGTATGTATTCGATGTATTGAGCATGTATGTATTAGATGTATTGAGTATGTGTGTGTTAGATGTATTGAGTATGTATGTATTAGATGTATTGAGTATGTATGTATTAGATGTATTGAGTATGTATGTGTTAGATGTATTGAGTATGTATGTGTTAGATGTATTGAGTATGTATGTGTTAGATGTATTGAGTATGTATGTATTAGATGTATTGAGTATGTGTGTGTTAGATGTATTGAGTATGTATGTGTTAGATGTATTGAGTATGTATGTGTTAGATGTATTGAGCATGTATGTATTAGATGTATTGAGTATGTATGTGTTAGATGTATTGAGCATGTATGTATTCGATGTATTGAGCATGTATGTATTAGATGTATTGAGTATGTATGTGTTAGATGTATTGAGCATGTATGTATTCGATGTATTGAGCATGTATGTATTAGATGTATTGAGTATGTGTGTGTTAGATGTATTGAGTATGTATGTATTAGATGTATTGAGTATGTATGTATTAGATGTATTGAGTATGTATGTGTTAGATGTATTGAGTATGTATGTGTTAGATGTATTGAGTATGTATGTGTTAGATGTATTGAGTATGTATGTATTAGATGTATTGAGTATGTGTGTGTTAGATGTATTGAGTATGTATGTGTTAGATGTATTGAGTATGTATGTGTTAGATGTATTGAGCATGTATGTATTAGATGTATTGAGTATGTATGTGTTAGATGTATTGAGCATGTATGTATTCGATGTATTGAGCATGTATGTATTAGATGTATTGAGTATGTGTGTGTTAGATGTATTGAGTATGTATGTATTAGATGTATTGAGTATGTGTGTGTTAAATGTATTGAGTATGTATGTATTAGATGTATTGAGTATGTATGTGTTAGATGTATTGAGTATGTATGTGTTAGATGTATTGAGTATGTATGTATTCGATGTATTGAGCATGTATGTATTAGATGTATTGAGTATGTATGTGTTAGATGTATTGAGTATGTATGTATTAGATGTATTGAGTATGTGTGTGTTAGATGTATTGAGTATGTATGTGTTAGATGTATTGAGTATGTATGTGTTAGATGTATTGAGCATGTATGTATTAGATGTATTGAGTATGTATGTGTTAGATGTATTGAGTATGTATGTATTAGATGTATTGAGTATGTGTGTGTTAGATGTATTGAGTATGTATGTATAAGATGTATTGAGTATGTGTGTGTTAGATGTATTGAGTATGTATGTGTTAGATGTATTGAGTATGTATGTATTAGATGAATTGAGTATGTATGTATTAGATGTATTGAGTATGTATGTATTAGATGTATTGAGTATGTATGTATTAGATGAATTGAGTATGTATGTATTAGATGTTGAGTATGTATGTGTTAGATGTATGTAGAGGGTGAGAGTCTGAGGTCTGCACTACTCCACAACGGACGACAATTTATCCATCAATAATACACAAAAACAACTTTATTAGTAGTATTAGTATTATATAGTATTATTATTATTATACAGCTGAATGTAGGAAGCACGAATGAAAATTGTAATTCTGGCTAAAAGTGGTGTTGTGTAAGTGGTGTAGTGTAAGTGGTGTAGTGTAAGTGGTGTAGTGTAAGTTGTGTAGTGTAAGTGGTGTAGTGTAAGTGGTGTAGTGTAAGTGGTGTAGTGTAAGTGGTGTAGTGTAAGTGGTGTAGTGTAAGTGGTGTAGTGTAAGTGGTGTAGTGTAAGTGGTGTAGTGTAAGTGGTGTAGTGTAAGTGGTGTAGTGTAAGTGGTGTAGTGTAAGTTGTGTAGTGTAAGTTGTGTAGTGTAAGTGGTGTAGTGTAAGTGGTGTAGCGTAAGTGGTGTAGTGTCAGTGGTGTAGTGTAAGTGGTGTAGAGTCAGTGGTGTAGTGTAAGTGGTGTAGTGTAAGTGGTGTAGCGTAAGTGGTGTAGTGTAAGTGATGTAGTGTAAGTTGTGTAGTGTAAGTTGTGTAGTGTAAGTGGTGTAGTGTAAGTGGTGTAGTGTAAGTGGTGTAGTGTAAGTGGTGTAGTGTAAGTGGTGTAGCGTAAGTGGTGTAGCGTAAGTGGTGTAGAGTCAGTGGTGTAGTGTAAGTGGTGTAGAGTCAGTGGTGTAGTGTAAGTGATGTAGAGTAAGTGGTGTAGTGTAAGTGGTGTGGTGAGTCCTCAGCGTCAGAGGGAGGAAAGTTTTATACTTCTTTTCACTCAAACTCACAAAATAAAGTTTTGGGATTTTACTACTTTTGTTGGTGCTCGGTTTAACATTATTGCAAAAAAGTAAAAAAAAAAAGGACTAAACTATTTACAGATGATATAAAAGTAACAAAAATAATCATATCTGAGGCTAAAATACATGACTTATTCAGTGGGAGAAGTAACAAAATCCTTTAGTCAAATCAGAGTACTACTGTTCTAAAAACGACTCCCGGAAGTAACTCAAGTTAAATGTAAGTGAGTACTACCACCTCTGGTGTGTGTGTCCTGTGTGTCCTGTGTGTACGTGTGTGTGTACTGTGTGTATACTGTGTGTACTGTGTGTACTGTGTGTGTACTGTGTGTACTGTGTGTAGTGCAGACTCACTGATGTTGGGGCTCTGGATGGTGACGTGTGTGTACTGTGTGTGTACTGTGTGTATTGTGTGTACTGTGTGTACTGTGTGTACTCACTGATGTTGGGGCTCTGGATGGTGACGTGTGTGTACTGTGTGTACAGTGTGTACTGTGTGTACTCACTGATGTTGGGGCTCTGGATGGTGACGTGTGTGTACTGTGTGTGTACTGTGTGTGTACTGTGTGTGTACTGTATGTACTGTATGTACTGTGTGTACTGTGTGTACTCACTGATGTTGGGGCTCTGGATGGTGACGTGTGTGTACTGTGTGTGTACTGTGTGTACTGTGTGTACTCACTGATGTTGGGGCTCTGGATGGTGACCTGTGTGTACTGTATGTACTGTATGTACTGTATGTACTGTGTGTACTTACTGATGTTGGGGCTCTGGATGGTGACGTGTGTGTACTGTATGTACTGTATGTACTGTATGTACTGTATGTACTGTATGTACTGTGTGTACTGTGTGTACTCACTGATGTTGGGGCTCTGGATGGTGACGTGTGTGTACTGTGTGTGTACTGTATGTACTGTATGTACTGTGTGTACTGTGTGTGTACTGTATGTACTGTATGTACTGTATGTACTGTGTGTACTGTGTGTACTCACTGATGTTGGGGCTCTGGATGGTGACGTGTGTGTACTGCATGTACTGTATGTACTGTATGTACTGTGTGTACTGTGTGTACTGTGTGTACTGTGTGTACTCACTGATGTTGGGGCTCTGGATGGTGACGTGTGGCTTCTCGTCCATCAGTCGAGAGCTCAGGCTGGTCACCAGGCGGTCGATGCTCTTCACCACGTCCATGGGTCCGTTCACCACCTAAAACAGACAGCAGAGGGCAGTGTTGACCCGGATGCCCTTCCAGTCACAAGCAGTTATGTTATTATGAGTAGACTGGGCCATGAGGGTGATGTGTTGAACCGACAACCCTCTGGTTCATAGACGTATGCTTAACCATGTACCATCTGTCAGCTGATCCCATGAACGATATATTTTCTATTTAATTACAGCGTACAATATTCAATTGAGCAGAAAATTCATGATTTGCCTCAAAATTCTACTAACAGTACCTCGTAATGACAACTTCAAATGCTAAGCTAAGTTTGGTACGTGGATGGGAGACCGCAGGAACACCAGGTGCCACAGTGGGGCGCTAGAGGGGAAATCATTGTGTCCTAAAGCAAGACACTTCACCCACACTGCAGAGTAAAGTGCTTTGAGCGCCTCGGAGGTGGAAAAGTGCAAAAAAAAAAACAACACTTAATAATAATAATAACCTTCAGGCCTAAATTTGTTGTAGAATTTACCTAATGTTGTGCTATATATTATTCTTTTGGATTTTAAAAAGTACTCAATGTGACTCAATATTGTATGTCTATATTCAATCTGGATATTTTGGTGGTTCAAACCTGCTCACTGTTTACAACATGCAGAGGTGAAACATCTTACTTTTTATATTACAGTATAGTATAGTATAGTAAAGCATAGCATAGCATAGCATAGCATAGCATAGCATAGCATAGCATAGCATAGCATAGCATAGTATAGTATAGTATAATATAGTATAGTATAATATAGCATTGTAAAGTATATTATAGTATAATACAGCATAACATAGCATAGCATAGTAAAGTATAGTATAGTATGGCATGGTATGCTATAGTATATTATAGTATAATATCGTATTGTATAATATAGTATAGTATAGTATAGTATAATATAGTATAGTATAGTATAGTATAGTATAGTATAATATAGTATAGTATAGTATAGTATAGTATAGAATAGAATAGTATAGTATAGTATAGTATAGAATAGTATATTATAGTATAGTATAGTATAGTATAGTATAGCGTTTTATGGTCCATTCATGTTTTGTGTAATACTTATATTTTCATTGTTAAAAATATCTCGATATCGTTACAGAGAGATTATTTTTTGTCGATATCACTCAGACTCTGCCCCGAAAATGTAGCGTTGTGCGCTGCACGCTCATAATTCTGAATAATAATAAAAAGTGTGAAAATATCAGTTAAAATGATGCAGTAAAACCTGCTAACTCCTTCACAACCTGGATACGGGGTGAAAGCTGCACTAAGCTCCACGTGTGCTCGGACTGTAAAACAAACACGCTGTAAAGTGCAGAAGGGACGTGCACCGTCGCCCTGGGGATGCTCGGAATGTTTAAGGAGGATTTTTCAAAAAGACCATTCAAAAATCACACACGCGTCACAAATGTTCTGTCACAGTGGGAACAGTTTGGGCCGAGCAGAACGCGCACGACTTTAATAGATGAGCTCCTTTTGTGGACCATTGTCACCGTTTGAAACAACTCCTTTTCCATTTTCCATTCAGGGCTCAACCTAAGAGCCTCTGGAGGGGACGGCGCAGGGGAGCGGGGCCAGTCGGCTTTCCCAAGAGCCTTAGTGGCAGTGTCCTTGGGAGCGCAGAGAGGCAGAGGTGGGCGAGGCGGGCGGGGTGGGGGAGGGTGGAGGAGGGTGCAGAAAACACTTGCGTCGAGGGGCTCTGTACAGATCTATATGCATCAATGGTGAAGAGACAACGTGACAACAAATATGACAAACGCCGCTTGGAAGAACACAAAGTGTGTTGAAAGTGTGTTCTTTCTGAAGCGTCGGGAAAATGTGGAGGGAATTGATGAATAGTGGAGTTTCAAAAGGAATTCTATAGTGGAGATGAGGGCAGGTAATACTCATGTAATACTCATGTAATACTCATGTAATACTCATGTAATACTCATGTAATACTCAGGTAATACTCAGGTGATACTCATGTAATACTCATGTAATACATGAGTATTACCTGAGTAATACTCAGGTAATACTCATGTGATACTCATGTGATACTCCTGTAATACTCATGTAATACTCAGGTAATACTCATGTAATACTCATATTTTGGTGTGGTTTGCTGAGAGCAGTATCGATCAGCACACTGCCCTCTGATTGTCCTAAACTGATTTGCCTTTTAAAACTATTACGCCAATTTGTCTTATTTTTCCATGTCATTTCAGACAAAGTAAATCATTGTTTTTTAATAGCGTTATAAATAGAGGGAATTGCTCTGCAGTCAGAGAAGTGGGTGCTGTGTCGTACCTCTTTGATAGCCTGCCACTTGTGGGCGTTGTCCTGGCTTATGACGCTGTCAGCCACACTGATGAAGTCCTGGCTGAGCTTCTGGACCCGCCCCTCGCTCTGATTGGCCGGAGCGGGGTCTGTGTCGAGTGGGACGTCGGCGGTTTGGGACAGTAGCTGTATGATAGAAACCATGTCCACAGGATGAAGCCCCTCCTCCTCTGTCTCCTCCAGGGCCTGGACACATGAGTCCAGCTGGACAGAGGCCTCCACCAGGCTGGACGGGGCGGACACCTGACCACAGCAAATCAGTCCAAATGAAGAAACTGCAATGGCCTTTGAGGAGTTTCATCAAAGTGAATAAGTTGTATTCAAAATGCTCATTTTCAGACTTGATCTGAGACTTCAGACACGTTTGGTACAGGACGTTTGGGTGAAACACCTCTGTCCTGCCGAGTGATGCACCTGTTTAGAGTTTTGAGTTCTCACTCCGTGGGACAGTTGTACTTGTGGTACAATGTGACAGCCCTGGTCACACTGAAACATTCAGGACAGTTTTACCGTGTTAGAAAACTGTCCTAATATGTCTACAGTGCTTAATAATGATGTAACTGTCCAATCCTAAAGGATGTTTTTTTTTTTTTTTTTTTTTTTTTTTACAAAAGTAAGAATATGGTCTTGTCCTGGTCTAGTCCTGGTCTAGTCCTGGTCTAGTCCTGGTCTTGTCCTGGTCTAGTCCAGGTTTAGTCCTGCTCTAGTCCTGGTCTAGTCCTGGTCTAGTCCTGCTCTAGTCCTGGTCTAGTCCTGCTCTAGTCCTGGTCTAGTCCTGGTCTAGTCCTGCTCTAGTCCTGGTCTAGTCCTGCTCTAGTCCTGGTCTAGTCCTGGTCTAGTCCTGGTCTAGTCCTGGTCTAGTCCTGGTCTTGTCCTGGTCTAGTCCAGGTTTAGTCCTGCTCTAGTCCTGGTCTAGTCCTGGTCTAGTCCTGGTCTAGTCCTGGTCTAGTCCTGCTCTAGTCCTGCTCTAGTCCTGGTCTAGTCCTGCTCTAGTCCTGTTCTGGTCTTGCTCTAGTCCTGGTGTAGTCCTGGTTTAGTCCTGGTCTAGTCCTGCTCTAGTCCTGGTCTTGTCCTGGTCTAGTCCAGGTTTAGTCCTGCTCTAGTCCTGGTCTAGTCCTGCTCTAGTCCTGGTCTAGTCCTGGTCTAGTCCTGGTCTAGTCCTGGTCTAGTCCTGGTCTAGTCCTGGTCTAGTCCTGCTCTAGTCCTGGTCTAGTCCTGGTCTAGTCCTGGTCTAGTCCTGCTCTAGTCCTGTTCTGGTCTTGCTCTAGTCCTGGTGTAGTCCTGGTTTAGTCCTGGTCTAGTCCTGCTCTAGTCCTGGTCTAGTCCTGCTCTAGTCCTGGTCTAGTCCTGGTCTAGTCCTGGTCTAGTCCTGGTCTAGTCCTGGTCTAGTCCTGGTCCTGTCCTGGTCCTGTCCTGGTCTAGTCCTGGTCTAGTCCTGGTCTAGTCCTGGTCTAGTCCTGCTCTAGTCCTGCTCTAGTCCTGCTCTAGTCCTGCTCTAGTCCTGGTCTAGTCCTGCTCTAGTCCTGCTCTAGTCCTGGTCTAGTCCTGCTCTAGTCCTGCTCTAGTCCTGGTCTAGTCCTGCTCTAGTCTTGGGTTTACTGTACGTTTAGTCCCATTTGTGTGAACAAAGCCTAAAAGACAATTGTTCCTCGTTATTTCCTTTGTTCAAAGTAAAACAATTTTCTATACATTTCTCCTGGTCTGTAATACTTCACTGTCAATACGAGCAGTCTTTAGGCACAAGATACGTAATTGCAATAACCTGTGTTTTGTTGGCGTGTGTGAGGATGTGGCTCATGAAGGCTGTGGGCTGACTGTCCCTCAAGTCACCGATCGTCTTCATCTTCAGGAAACGCTCTGAGACAAAGAGACAAATGGATGATTTTCACCACAGTTCTAGCCCCTCCGCCTCTCCGTTCCCCCGCCCTCCTCCACCTCAGCACCACCTTTCTTTCAGATTCCCATCACCTCCAGCTCTGCTCCTGCTGCACATCGCTCTCCTTCGCCTGTCGTGGTTTAAGCGCCAAACTTATTAAACATAGTTACATAGATATCATATTCCTTCTCTTTAACACATGTTGTCTTCATTTGAGTTTCTCCAGGTTGAAATAATAGTAATTTGCCAAACACATTTAATTCAAACAACCAGCAATTTACTGCATCACACTCTCTCGTCATATACCACATTGCATGTCTGCATTTACTATGTCATTTAATTTAATTTAATTGTATTTATTTGAATCATTTTATTTATTTTATTGTATTTATTTATTTTATGTTATTCTATTTATTGTAACTATTGTATTTATTGTATTGTATTGTATTGTATTGTATTGTATTGTATTGTATTGTATTTATTTTATTTATTTTATTTATTTTATTTATTTTATTTATTTCACTTATTTATTTATTTTTTCATGTTATTTATTTTATTTATCTATTTATTCTTAACCTTTTTGACCTTGGGGCCCCAACTTATTCAGTCCAAAGTAAGTAATCCGAGGCCCCCCCACGGCTCCAACATGTTTGTCAAGGTTTTTAAACACAATAAGGATGGATAAGAGGCACATTTGCTTACTCTGAAATCCTTTTTGGACGACACAGTGAAGAAAACACCCACATAGACATAAAGATTATTATCTCAGTTTATTAATCATGGCTTTACAATGAGGTGCATTATTTGGTCACTCCACTCACGGCGATGGTAATATACTGTATCTGTAACGACTTTGTTTGACCTCCACCAATGACTCACAAACACCACATTGTATTATCTGATTTTTATCTTTATTTTGTATTTTTTATTATCTATTTTATTTTATTTCCCCCCTCCATTCCCTATTAAGATAGGAGAGGAGTTTTGTTAATAAGAGTTTTTTTGTTTTTGTTCATAAGAGTTCTATATAATCTGTCCTTTCCTCCTGTTTCTACTGCAGTGTAACAACGAAATTTCCCCTTGTGTGGATATTAAAGGACTATCTTATCTTATCTTAACCGGGCCCCGTCCTGCTTAACGACCGAGATCGGGCGTTGACAAGGTGGAACGACATGTCACTTATTATTTTTGTAAAGTGACTTGTTGATGTCATTGGAAGATACAGGAAAATGATGCAGCGAAAACCCTTTAAAGTGCCTATGACAGGTTTTTACAATGTTCCAATTTAGACTTTATTTGGTGTATTTATCCCTGTTGTACATATAAATGATAGTTTTACACCAATCAAATCAAGTATTTGTGGAGAAAACGTTGAAAAAGTTGTAGAAAATGACAGGAAGTGACACCACTCCAGGGACACTCGTTCCAGTCAAAGTTTATGCATAATTTACACAAAGAAACAACTTATTTTTTTACATTAAATCAACAAAATAAAGTCACTCACACATATTTTTTTCTTTGTCAAATTTAAAACATTAGACATTAGTTTTTGCCCAGAGTTTGCTGGGTAATAACCTAGTGTGATGTCATCAATTACAAACAGGAAGTGAAATTATAAACCTAAAAAATGTACTTTTCTGGGACACTATTTTTACAATGTTTTTGCAAAATTCTAAATATATTCATCTTAACTGCATTATAGTTCAATGAGCGGTCCGACCTGTCAGAGGCACTTTAAACAACAAAGTCTGTAAAACAAGCTCTAAACTAATTCAAGACTCATCTGCATTTCAGAACAGATGCGCAGAGATCCAGACAAGCCTTTTAACGAAGAACCAATGGCGTAAAAGATGGACTATTTGGTCATTTTTAGAGCTCATAACTAATATCGTTGTGATTATTTGTTTCTCCCGACAGTGGGGACCTGTTCACAAACGCACCGCTGTAAATTGTGCCATGTCCTGTATCAGATGCTGGAGTCTCACCTTTGTTACTCCTGCAGATGAAAGGCAGAGGATCAGAGCAGTCTGTGAGGCCCAACACTGGCTGCTGATTGGACCATCCGTGCAGCGTCCTACAGCCCTGTAGCTCCATCTGCTGGTCCTTTGCTGCCAGTGCAATCACACGCACAAGAGGACAATGATTTTAAAGACAAGATAAGCTGTGTTTTTGTTTGTTTTTACCTCCTAAAATGTGTTGAAATAAATGTTGCGTTAACTTTTCCATTACATTATTTATGGTGAACCAATGCAAATATCTTGAATTTATCTATTTGAAATATTTATGTTAAGGTTTTGACATTCAATGCGTTTGCACCATCAGTCCACATGTAAATCGTATGACCAGGGAAAATGGAACGCTTTATCAACTGCTATTGTCATTGTTGCTGTTGCTCTGTGCTGCCAGCGGATCACGTCTGCTGTAACCATGGCGTTTTGCGTGCTCAGAAGCAATAACGAGATGTATAGGTTGTTACTCACATACATATTTCCCTTAGTTTGTTGAAGTATTGCCTTCCGTTTGACAAAGGCAGTGCTGCAAGAGTCTCAGTTCTTTTGTTGACACTGACTCTAATGTTACTGTCTGTGTCTGTGAAAATAACGGTTTCATTGAGCTTAAAAAGAAAAGTAAATGAATGAAAAAAACATGACAAAATAGTTTGACCACAATCTCTTCATGGTCTTTCAAATGCACAACATCAACAATAAAATTCTGTGTATTTTATTTCTAAAAAAAATCATTGTCTTTTTTGAATGTTTAATAAATCCTGCCATCGTGGATATTATATATATTTCTTAATCATCTTGACATTATAGTGTTGCAATGACCCTAACATTTTAAACTCACTTTCAATAAAAGAAAAATACTTGATTCTTGGTGCGATGTTTATACCACAATAATAACCCTATGTTATTTCCTCACAAAATAAAAGTCTATATATATATGTATATTATCTTGTGGTATTTTACTCGTTCTGATATGGATTCTAAAACCTTTACATTAAGTTTGATACTAGTTTTATTATTGATTAGTATATATTTTTGGCCATAATGTGGTACTTTAGAAACAATGATTCCTTTTCTTAACTGAATATCCACCAACACATGCAGTAAAATGTATTTATCTCATCTAACAATCCAACAAAATGAGGGTTGGTGAATAGAGCCAGTCTTGGGGCCAGATTACAGTTTTGATTTGATCATAATTCATGTGTTTAGGATTTAGGATGTCAGGAATGTAAGTGAGCCACACATTTGGAGTCGATGAACTTCTTCTGTTTGTCATTTTTTGAAGAGTAAGAAAAGTAAGTAAAACCTTTCATAGACTGACCGAGTGTGTGGGGAAAAGTCTGAGCTTGAGTTCACTTTAACAAAAAGCACTGAATCACATTTTGACAGTTTCTCCAAAATAGCTGAATTAGCATGAATTGTGTTACTGTATCGCCCAGGCCTGCTTAAAATGGTTATAATTTCTATTCTATTATTCAACATGAGAAAGTGCACAAACGCGACGAGTTGGCCACTGTCCAGGGTGTACCCCGCCTAAGGCCCAAAGTCACTGGCATCGGCTCCAGTCGCCCGCGACCCCGAAAGGGAACAAGCGGTAGAAAATGGATGGAAAGTGCACAAAGTTTGAAATGAGGAAACTGCATGTACAAGACTTACCTGGACAGAAAAGCACCGCCTCCATGTCCCGGACCACGTCATGCCTGCTCAGGTGCTCCAGGCTCCAGCTGAAGAGCACCTCACGTGACACCGGGGAGCACCCGAAGAGTGCCCGCACGTGCCTCGCCTCCAACGAGCTATTCCAAACGTTCAAATCCGTGACATTCCCAAAGAACGGCTCGGTAAAATTCCCTCCGAACGAGTCCTGATCCTGTCCCAAGATGAGAATGCCGTCGCCGTGAATCTCCCTGGACGTGTCGGCGCCTCTGCCCGCGTCTTTCCTCTCGCCGTCCACGTAGATGGCCCACTGCCCGCTGGCCTGGCCCCACGTGATGCAGATGTGATGCCACGCTCCGTCGTTGGGGAAAGAGGCCTTGTAGGGCATGTGTTTCCCGTGGATGATGAGCGCCAGCAGGATGCGGCCCTGGTTGTCCACTTGGCTGCGGAGCTGGAACTCGTTGGTGAAGACGAGCGCGGCGTAGGAGAAGATGGTGGACACGTCGCCCCACTGGGGGTCCCACTGCACCCGCACACACACGCTGATGGACGACAGGGCCGGGAAGGAGAAGTTGACCCTGGCGAAACCGTCACGGGACTCCTTTGGGAAGTTCAGGGCGGAGAACTTTAGATCTGGAGAGAGGGATATTTGAATGTGTTATTGCATTTTTGTAGACAAGATGGTGCAAAATGTTACACATACTGCTATTTGTATTTCCACTTTGCACGGATGTGAAGTAACAGTATTTCTGCCCGCTCATGTTGGGCTGCAGGTAGAACCTGCAGAGTTCACTTGACAGTTTGTTTTCATTTTTATTCAAGATAAAGTTAAAAAAATAGTCCATGTTTCTTTGAGTTTCTGATCAAGCCTTTGAGAACAAGGCTAAAGCTGCTGTAACCAAATATGTCAAACATTCAGCACAATTGTGGAATGTATTGTTGTTGTATTGTCAAAGACATTGTAGAAAACAGCAATGTGAAAGAAAACCATTATTCGTTAGAATAATAAGACAAGAGAGTGAACTTTGGCTTAGGCTGAAATGTATGAAACACAGAGATTTATTTTGCAATAGCCATGAGTGGACACATTCCTATAACTGGTAGTTAGAGAAGAGTGCTTCAGTCACAAGGCCAGAGGCTTAAGAGAATGACAGGTAGCATAGCCAGGAAGGTTTATGGTTCAAAACCTCCTGGCACTACATTCTGTTAAGGTGACCTTGGGCCAGACACACTCAGTGTTGATGCAGTAGAAGAGCAGCTTATGAGTCTCGTGCACATACACTGTCTGGACAGGGCCAGTGGTTTTGAAGGTGCTTTGCTTGAATCCTGGACCCAGATGGGTGAGCTGACTCCGGTCTGCTGCAGGAGCTCGTGGACGCCCTCCAGCTCGTCCTCCTGGTCTGAAGAAGGCAAACTGCTGAACTGTCCTCTACAGAAGCTCTGGGCTCTGGAGAAGGGCAGGGACGTGTTGATCAGCTGAAAGGCCCACAGCGACGTCAGGTGCACCAAAGAAGCCGGCTCTGCACAAAAGAAACACAAAACGTTCCAATTAAGGCTGGAAATCACATGGCACTTGACAAAATCAATGTGATACACGGCTCACAAAACATTATTACATGGCTATACCTCAATAATGCATATTACACAATTTAAACTATAAATTACATACATTTTGACCAGTTTTTCCAGCATTATTTATATCATTTAAAACAACTACATGCACAAGTTTAATGATTTCTGCAAAACATTCTCCAACACATCAAACAAATAATAATATTTAGGGTGAAGAAGAGCTACCCCGCGTCATAAAGTATGTAACTGTTTTTCAGAGCAGGTTATGTTGAAGATACAGCAGACATTGCAGGAAGGGTCCAGGTACAAACCTGAGACTCTCTGACTTATGTCCTTTATGGCAGAAGAGATGCCACTGCGTTTTGACTTTGGTCTTTGTGAAGGGAAGAGCTCCTGTTAATTCCTTATTTATAAGGAACAAAATGAAATGTGTGTTGTTTGGTAAAATATGTTTTTGAATATGGAAAGTACAGTATTTAGCCATAACATATCAAGGCAAATGTTTACATATTGATGTCTCTTCAGTCCCCTCATAAAAATCTTGAAAAAACACCAAATGTGGCGAGTGATTTGGGTATTTTAATGTGTGGACTAAACACAATAAAAGGACAGCAGATTGAAAAGAAACAGCCGGTTGTAAAATGAGCCCTTAAAGTGATTTAGTGTCTCACCCTGTGACTCCCCCGCTCTGTTCGGAGTGGGCTCACTCTCACACACCACCTGAAACACACAAGAGGAATTAGACTAAACAAGGTTTTTCCTCAGCTAATATCTGCTTCTTTTCCTTTGAGGTGTAAAGGAGACAGAAAATTTGCATTAAAAAAATTAAGAATTGCTTTTTAATCGCCCCTTTTTTGTTATATTTTGGAGTTAACTTGAGGTTTAGGACTGAACAACTTTGAAATAATATTAGATTTTTCTGGCAATAATTGAAATTGAGATACAATGTGCAATTTTCAGTATTAGAATTAGGTTTATTGCCATTGTCAAAGAAAACAATTCACAAACATAGGAACTTGCTTTGGTGCATTAATGAAAAACAATTTAAATTTACTCTAGGATAAAAATAAAAATAGGCTTACTATGTACACAAAACGTAAAGATGTAGTGCAGAAAGTGAACAGTGCAGAGAGTGATTAAATTATGGTTAAAATGACAATGTTTAAGAAGTGTTCATGAGTCCAACGGCAGAGGGAAAGAAACTGTTCTTGTGGCGGGAGGTTCTGGTCCGGATGGACTGTAGCCTCCAGCCTGAGGGGAGTGGCCTCCTGCCTGAGGGGAGTGGCCTCCTGCCTGAGGGGAGTGGCCTCCTGCCTGAGGGGAGTGGCCTCCTGCCTGAGGGGAGTGGACTCCTGCCTGAGGGGAGTGGACTCCTGCCTGAGGGGAATGGCTCAAATAGTCCATGTCCATGATTCGACCTGCCCGTCCCAGAGCCCTGGAGACGTACAGGTCCTGCAGAGATGGAAGTAAGCAGCTGATCACCTTCTCAGCAGAGGCACAATGCGCTGTAGTCTCTGTTTGTCCCTGGCTGTGGCTCCAGTGTACCACACGATGATGGAGGAGGTGAGGATGGACTCAATGATGGCTGTGTAGAACTGCACCATCATCTGCACTGGCAGCTTGGCTTTCCTCAGCTGCTGCAGGAAGTACATCCTCTGCTGGGCCTTTTTGATGAGGGAGCTGATGGTGAGCTCCACTTGAGGTCCTGGGTGATGGTGCCGAGAAAGCAAAAAAAATTCCACAATTGTGAAGGGGGAGTCCGTCATGGTGAGGGGGGGCTGTGTTTCCTGAAGTCTATGATCATCTCCACTGTCTTCTGGGCGTTGAACTCCAGGTTGTTACCGCTGCACCAGCCGCTCCACCTCCTCCTGTACAGACTCATTCCCGTCTGAGATGAGCCTGATGAGGGTGTCGTCCACAAACTTAATCAGTTTTACGGAGTCGTGGCTGGAGGTGCAGCAGTTTGTGTACAGGGAGAAGATAAGATATTCCTTTATTGTCCACACATGGGGAAATTTCATTGTTGCAACGCAGGTAGATACAGAGGAAAAGGACAGATAAGTTATAGGAAGTTTAAAAAACACTCTTAATAGAAGAACTCTTTTAAACAAAACTCTTATGAACAAAAACTCCTATAGACAGAACCTCTATAGAACAGGGAAGAAAGTACACAGCCCTGTGGAGCTCCTGTGCTGATAGTCCGAGTCCTCTTCCCCAGCCGCACGCACTGCGTCCGATCCGTCAGAAAGTCTGTGCTCCACCTGGAGGTGGAGTCAGGCACGTTGAGCTGGGAGAGCTTGTCCTGGAGCAGAGCAGGAGGATGGTGTTGAATGCAGAGCTGAAGTCCACAAACAGGATCCTGGCATAGGTTCCCGGGGAGTCCAGATGCTGCAGGGTGAAGTGGAGTGCCAGGTTGATGGCATCGTCCACAGACCTGTTGGCTCTGTAGGCAAACTGCAGGGGTCCAGCAGGGGGGAGGTGTGGGACTTGAGGAGGGGGAGGACCAGGCGCTCAAATGACTTCATGACTACAGACGTCAGCGCCACAGGTCTGTAGTCATGAAGTCCAGTGATCCGGGGCTTCTCGGGATCAGGGACAATGATGGACGACTTGGGACATGGCACGACTCCAGGGAGGTGTTAAAAATGTCTTTACACACAAGAATATTAAGACTTGAGATAAGAAGATGCTTAAATACAAAAGTCCATGCATGTCATGTTTGTTGAGGTCAAAACTACAGGATTTGCAGGTTTATGAAGGTGTGTTTTTGTTGTTGTTGTTGTTGTTGTTTGCACAGAACTAAATATTTGCAGGATTTGTGACTTGTGATTTGTTTAAATTGTGTTTTTGATTAGACCTGATTAATCTTTTTCTATTTTAGTATTTGAATCTCACTTTTGCCACTCACGTACTCAACTGTATCAGAAGCAGTGTTTTTCTGTGCGTGAGGAGGAAAACACAACCTCTGTGACCTTCTGACTTTAACCCTGCAAACCAAACTCATTAAAGTTCCAAGGCTTTTCTCTCAACAATGACCCAAAACTGACAAGACGGGGAGGAAAGTAACAAGGGAAATATATACATTATTGTATACAGAAGAACTTTACACGGGGACTACAGCACCACCGTTTAAAGAATATTCTAACTGTAGTTTTTCAGACCAACAATTCAAACAAAATGTCCCTAAAAAGTAAATCAAAGTTGAGCATGCATTTAACATTTTTGCTTGAATTTTACTTAAATAATCAAGTTCAAGCATTTGTACAATCAATAAATCCACCAATAACATCCTATCAAAGTGTTTTTCCAAACTTTATACTGAAATAATACTTTAATTTCATGTAATGATTCAAGTCAAATGTGCAGGTCATTCCCAACATTGCATTTACTTCATGTCATGTAGTTATTGGACACAGTATTGTCTCACCACAATAGAGAAGAGCAGCAGTCCAGTTCGCAGAGCAGCGGCCATCTCCGGCTCAGTCCGAACGCTCCGAGATCAAATCAGATTTCTTCTTTCCAAATAGATTGAATTGTTACATGGCGTGACCGGCCTCGCTGGTCCGACCTTCAGCAGTGTCCTTATAACATCTGAGACATTCCCGATCCCCGGAATTGTCCCATGTAACGTCCTCCAGTCCAAACATGTCACAAAGATGCAACAGAAATCCACACTTAGTTCAGAAAGTCCAGTTTCCGTGGACCAGTCCCGCAACCGAAACCACCCAAGTGTCTACGTCCGAGAGCCCCTTCTCCTCCTCCTCCTCCTCCTCCGCGGTCCCCCCAGCACGTCCCCTCCCTCCTCCGCCCCCCCCCCCCCCCCCCACCAGCAGCCACGGGCCATTGTCATGCTAATGCCGTCGTTTTTTTGAAAAGAAGCCACTTACGTAAGCAGTGTCAGGCGTTTGGCAAAAGGGGTTCATGAAGAGCAGCGGGGCGGCGGACATTTTTACCACATATTCCTTATTTATATAGTTCGAAGTATGTGTTTTATTGGGAGGCCTCGAGCTCAGTGAACTGTTAGCGCGGCTCAAGTTGTGAAAGTAGAGTGAATTATACTGCACTTCGTTTGCCCCAAAGCACAGATACTGCATGGCGTTTTAAGTATGTCTGATTTCAAAGTGGACATCATGCATTATTGTGGCTGTAGTTGGCTTTTAAACTGATTTGGCATAAGTGTTCACATTTCCTAAGCTGTGATTCAACAATGTGAGTGCAACGAGCGCGAATGAAGCGAAATGCAACTTTGTGATGAGAGGTTAAAAGTTCAAAAAAGTTGATTTTGTGTGTCCGTTACCACATCAGTCCACTAGTAACTAAGTAATATTAAGAGTAAATGTGCAGGCTTAGTATAGTCAGCCTTCTAGTTCTACCTCCCGAGCGATTCCTGTACATTTTAGAACTAATTCAAGCTATGGAGCATTTCAACGATGCGCTAATTCAAGTCTTTGTAATCAAGTAATCACGTAAAAGGAGCTACAATACTAAACGAGAAGTCGTAATTGAAACTAAATGGCTCTTCAATTAGTATTCTCTCTGTTTGTGAAGGTTTGGAGCCCGTTGGAACGCTGCCTGTTCTCGTAGAGGCTTTTGGACTCCTCTTGTCAGCGATACAATGCGACTGAACACAACTCTGGACGTCAGGCTCACCGGGCTGAACCCCCGGAATGATGTCGCTCAGTACTTTGACATAGCTCGATATCAGTGTGGTCTCCTCGAGTTCAGATGTGATTGACAGGTGGATTAGCCAACAAACATGGCTTATGAGGAAAAAATGAAGGAAAAACAATTCCCAGGGACTGAAAAATATTGTGGATTTCTGTAGAATCAATGAGCGAAGCACAAAATGTTGTTAATCTGAGGTGAGAGAACTGACCAATGAGCTTCTTTCACATGCATCATAGGAGTAAATGTATCTGATTGCACGATACAGTTTGAGTTTGACTCGTGACGGAGGGCGGGGCGACCACGCTCACTCTTTGTAAAGAATTGAAGAAGTGTGTAATCTGGATGCAAATAACTAAATTAAAGTAAAGTACAGTTACTTCATAGTGATGTTACTCAAGTGGAAGTACAATAGAAATGTGTAAAAATATATTTGTAACTGTAAGAATAACTACCGGTATCTAGATATCTGATCTGGCTGAATAAAGCTTAATGTAAGATGTTATATCCACAACTTAAATGGTTATCCTTAGATCTCCTCTCCGAGCCTTAAACTCTGAGTAAATGCCTGAAAATAGAGAAAACCAAGGGTTGTGCAAATTCCATTGTCCACAGGTTAATTTTACAGTGGACATTGTCACCAATGTGTCACTGCTGTAAAAGCGACAGGAGGTTAATGTATGAATGTAACAGCCACGTTAAATCCACAGGCTCCTGTCGACTGACAGCAAGAAATACGAGAAGTGTCGAGCTGCAGCTGATGAGGAGCTCCACTCATTTAAGTTTAGTTTAATACTCAATAATTCACCCCTATCGCTAACCCAACCTCTAACTCAAACCCTAACCAAATCCTAACACTAATCCTACTTACCGGCTAGCACTCTCGCCTCACAGCGAGAAGTTTGCGGGTTCAAATCCTGGGCCATACCTGAAGTTTGCGTGTTTCTGTTTCAGGCACTCAGGTTGCCAGTAAGATGAATTCGCTAAGTTCACAAACTCTTGAGAATCCGTCTTGTTAGGCTCCCAAAACACAGATCGCTCTTGGCGAGGGCGGGGCCCAATCTCAAACTGCATTTCCAGGTTTGTGGGCGGGTCCAAGGTACGGGTGATATTTTATAACTATTATGTTATGGGTGTTGCACAACACTTATTATTATCAAATATACCCTTAGGGTAGACTACGGAACGGGAAAAATAGCATGATATGGAACCTTTAATCTAGCTTTACTCCAAAGTGAGTCAGTCTAGGGGACAAGGACCATCAACCCTTCAATACAACGGCTGCAGCTCGACTCTCTTGAGATATACAGCGCCATAAAAGACAAGCATATGTTTAATCTTATCCTGGAAGGTTGAGACAGAACATAATATGATCTGCACAAACAGCACCCTGGCTAGTTCCTGTCAATAGAAAAGTTATTGTAGCCATTTCCGCCCCAATTCTATTCCTATGGAGCTTTTGCAGAGTCACGCCAAAAATCATTAAATACTCAAAGATCTCGTGTTGAGGGAGGATGAAGCTGACAACAGGATAAAAGACTCTTCAAACGTCTGCATGTGCCACATTGGAACAGTCGAGGCCTTGAGGCTGAAGGGTCCCACTCATTTCAACCTCCATCGCACAGGCCTGAGGTAGAGAAGGCACAATGCATTAAAAGCTCTTGTTAAAACCAACAGCTTGTGAAACAGGGACGAGCGAGTCTCCGTCAAACACTGACCCGTTATTTAGCCATAAACTGTGAAAGAACTTAGAGAACTGTGGCATATCCCAGCGCTACCAGAGCAACGCTTTAACACGGCAAAGTCAAAAGAGCCTGACCTGCTGTTATCATGGAAGAGGACGTTTAATATGAGCAGATAACAAATATTAACAGACAACAATTCTACTCTGCTTTGCATTGGGGGAAAGAAAGGCGGAGTTTGACTGGACGTCCCTTCTCATCCCATCGCTTAAAGACACATAAATCTCTAACTTAAGTTGCGGCCCTTAACGCGGCCCCTGTGCGACCAGTTCAGCTTGGGCTTTCCCCTCGTCTCTCGCCCAGAGTCAACAAATGCTTTTCATCCGCTGCTTTTCTTTTAATCAACAGCCTCGCTCGTACACAGGCTGACAAAAGACATGGAGCTTAATGATCCCCCGCACCTCCCACTGCCTCGCTCTCGCTCTACGTTCTTCACTGTAACTTTGCTGCCACAGCCGCCCCGAAAGCGACGCCATGACAACGCCGGGATTGTAAGAGTGGTATGAAAACGTCAAAGAGTCTGTGGTGGTGGAGGGCGCGCATGGCAGCACACAAAAGCCCAAGAACGTACATGTGGATGGGAGGAAGCTTTCCCAGAAGAGCGGGTCTGGTGGAGCTCTGGGACGACCCCCAAAACAGCTGATGATATGGGTGAATATGAGGAAATATAAGTATCGAGTATGCTATAACTCACACTCAAAACAGGCTGCAGACAAGTTTAAGGAAAATGTTTAAAAAAGGGAATGCCAATCTTCGTACGATGCAAGAAATGCCAATGTCGATTCTGTTATTGATACTACAATTTGAATACTATTATAATAATCACACAATAACAAAACACAATATACGAATTATTACATACTATAGATATTTCGGAGATGTATATTTTTATTCTTTCCTATTTTTATAATTTGTTTAAACACGTTTTTAAATGGGTTTCTAGTATCACTAAGCTATATTTAGTTTAATTAGTATACATGTTTGAAAGCCCTACAGTATTTTTACACTTCTGTGGTTTATTTTACAGCGCATAAAGCTTAAAGGTTGAATGGACGATTTTTTGGCCCAAATCTGAGTCATATTTCCTCGTGGCGTGGACTGCCGATTAGTCCTGCCACGTATCAATCATAAAACGCACCTACCGCTCACCTGCAGCCGCGTGCGGATCGTCCCACATTTCCGCGTGTCTAAGCGCATTGATCTATCATAATATAGTTCCCTCAGTGTACGGGACAAAATGAAGACGGATCAGTCCGCACGGGGGAGTGCGCATGTGCACTTCAGCCTGCGTTCTCAAATCGCTGAAAAATCGTCTATTGCGCCTTTAACTAAGACAAGACAAAATATAATTTGACTCTCGTAATCGACATAATCCCTAAAAATATCATTGGGTTGACAAAGTTGTGCCCAGTCGTACGATAAACCCTGGAACTGCCAGAATAACTTCCTACACAAAGAGCTTTTTCCACTTGACCCAGTCTAAGTGTTGAAGTGCATTTTAGTCAATATTTTCTCAAGTCTCTTCCCTGTTCCCGTACAGTTCAAAGTGCCTTCGTCCTCCAGTTCCATTCCTTTGGTGGGCGACAAGTGCATGTTTTTCCCTTGTGTAAACTGCACAGCGAGAAGTGAAGAGCAGCTGTAAAGAGGCATTCCTGGCTGGTCAGCATCAGGGCCCATGTTTGACCGGTCTAATCTAGCTGCAGCAGATTGTCTTTACTGCCACCCCTTCCACCATCAATCAGACCCGGGCTGAAGAGCCAGAGGACAGCGGCGAGCGTCACGGCGTTACCACGGAAACTGCCTTTTAAAGCTGCCATATAAACCATATAAGGCTGAGGCATGGCACAAAGAGAATGGGCCAGAAAAAGGAAAAAAAAAAACACAGAAAAGACGGGGTGGTCTCACAAAGCTGACCGGAGTCAAAGATGGCCGCTCGGAGGGTTCGTCTGAAGTCAGGAGTGAGCTGAATGCTAATACACCACCGCTGACCTACTTTACCCAGTGACAAACGTCTTCATGTACCACGCAGTATACAGGCCCAAACTGAGGATAACTGGGTTCAGGTTAGAATGTGAGGAAAACTGTTTAGAATGAGTTCCATGTGTCGGGATGGATCCAAGGGTGATAGTTATTAGTCATCTGAGGATCAAAAACCAATCAATACTGGTTTGATATTGTGCGTCAGGTCTGATCCAGAAAAGAAAGGATAAAGTTTAGCAAAACAACTAAGGAAATGACAGACTGTGCATCTCATAACATTTTCACTTCTTTACAATGCTGTGGATCAGGCACGTCCAAACTACGGCCCGAGGGCCAAATGCGGCCCTCAGACCAATATTTGTTGGCCCTCCGGCTTCCTGCTAAGTTGGTCCAAACATCAAAAAGTAGTACAATTGACTGTAAAATAGGAATAATTCTAGCATTTTAACGTTATACCAAACCAATATTAATGTTCCATGTATTATTAAAGGTGTGGAGGAATCAAAACAATGTAAAATGCTAGAAAAAATGAACTTTGTTATTTGACAAATTCGACATTGTCTGGTTGTTTGTGGCCCTCTGCCAAACAAAAAGTTTCAAAATGCGCCCTTGGTGAAAAAGGTTTGGACTCCCCTGCTGTAGATCTTTAAGTGGAAAAACCATTGAAACTAACAAATTAGTTCAATATCCTCCTGATATTTGTGAGTTCACAAAACTCCATCCCTGACGTTGAGCTTCTTGTGTTGGAGCTTGAATCCACTGGATCAGACCTCAGATCATGGCGCTGGCTCCAGAGGCACACTGGCCTATTTGAACATGAATAAGATAAGGTGAGGTAACTTTATTTGTACCCGAGGGTAGATTTGGTTGCAGGTAAAAAAGAGTGGGCTGCTCACACACACACACACAGACAACATGAATGACACTGACAAAAAACGGACAGTGACATAACAGAGACGACTAGTGCTCCAGACATAGCGACATGGATAACAAATGTACAAACAGTTATTAGTGTCAGAATACAGCGGATAAAATACAGAGTAAAAGCCATCATAGATACAAAAAAGAATAAATAAATAGGTTAAGAAGGCTGTGCAGTCTGGCTATTTAGTATTTTAAGAAACAAAACTGCCCCTGTATCAAAATACAAACCATTTTTTTCCCTTTCGACAGTCCCAGATCACAATCATACAAGCGAGTGACCTCATCAAAATGTGGGACAGACAACCACAAGGAAGAGAAGCTGTTGACGTGCAGGTTCAAACTGTTACGTTACGATTGTGCAGGAAATGGTCAAAATGTTCAATCGCTCTGTTAGATATAAATATGTAAAGATATGTAGCTTTAAAAGACGGACATTTTATGCAGGGCCCAGATGGGGAGAGGTTATGACCGGCGAGCATTAAGAAAAATGACTAAGATTCCGTTCTCAGCTGGTGTTTTGTGACCTGGGCTGTTTAAGCGAGCAGAGCCATTATAGTGCAGGTCTGTGGATATAATATGAGCTGGTGTAGGAGAGCTCTGGTGAATCCTCAGAGGAGAGCAGCAGACACATGTGTGAGGAGCCTGAAATACTGAGGCTTCTGTAAAAGGACTGTGGGGCCGAGCAGCACCAGAGTATATGGGCCCTCAGAGACCTCACTGAATTAATGCTTTTATGATGACAGAAATAGCAGCATACGTTTGCTTATGAAGATGAATGCGCTTTTATTATTGGCATTTTATCACTGAGCTGTGGTTTTGAGCCCATTGTGGCTATTTTAGTCATAATCTTTTATTAATGTCACAAGATTTGAAGTCAATCTAAAATGAATATTGTATATTGATTGATGTGTTGGTTAGATTTGTAGCGGTTGTGAATGTATAATGCAAGTGTCAGTTCTCCGAAGATTATGAGGTAATACGTTCTATGAGTAAAAAGTACATGTGCAGCAATGATCAACAACAACTACTCTATGTACTGTAATCTTTTATTTTTGCTGTGGGAAGATTAAGAAGGACCACAATTTTAATTATGAGTACAATTAGGCTATTGCTTAAATCACTCAAATATAATAATTATACATTATGTTTTGAATGATATGGGCACTGGTTCTGTCATCTATAGTGACTTTTACAAGATGAATCACAAAAAATGAACAAAAATATATTGCAATAAAATCAAAACAGCAGTTTGAGATTCAGCAATAATCAAATCACAAAGATTGTTATAAAACAGAGCGTCCTCTAGAAATGGAAACCATGAGATGTAATTAATTTATCAGCTTGTGTTTCAGTCTCTCTCTTCCATGTGCACTCTGAACAAAATCCTATTTGAAACATATATTGCAATTGTAATACTTTTTTTTTTAAATCCACCGAAATAAGATCATTGTGAATATCTCATATAAGCTGCAAAATCTGTGTGAAGATAATCAGTTCTTTGAGTTACAATTTAATATTGTATTAAACATTTGACCCTGCAGCACTGCAAAACAAAAAGGTCAACATTTTCCTCATGTAATTTTGCCACAGCCATGAACTGGAATTTGAAATCACCAAAGACAAACACATCCTTCCTTTCTGGTGATTATTTCCCTGCCTCATCACTGCATCATTCCGAGCCTGCAGTCCCTCTCTCCTCCGCTGGGTGGTGCTCTGGTGTAACACATGACTCTCTGTTGATGAGCGCGTGCCCAGAGAAGCTGTCAGCACCCCGTCCCATCCCAACCCCCACCCCCACCCCTCCCGCGTCCCGCTGACGCGCAGAGCGGCTCCTGCGCGCCTCGTACCTGCGCCGCGCGCGTCCTCCGCGGAGATGACCGAGGAGGAGCCAATTACAGGAGAGCCCGCCAAACAGATGTGCAATTATGAGAACAGAGGTTTGCGTTTAGCCCGCTCATTGCCCGCGCGTCGCTCTCGTAATGCACAATGCAATCCAACTCCACAAACAGCTAATTAAGTCCTCATCACACATTGAGAGGAACAAGTGCTGAGCATAGCAAACACCAGGCAGGTCTCATCCTCCGGCGCGTCATGCTGTGATTTAGAGGCCACGCGTCACCCTTCATTACATTCAGTGAGAGCTGAAATTCTCTTTATTTTTATAGTGCCAAATTACGCACGGAGCCACTTGAGGAAGCGTATGCCTGGAGCAAGAGCCGAACAACAACAGCAATAACAGGTCTATATAGTGGAGAGGAGTCCTGAGGATAGTTATGGCCTGTTTCCATTGGTTCACTTTGGAGTGGATCGGGGCGGCCCAAAGGTGTCTCCGCCGGTGTGAGTGAACCGTACCGGTGTGTTTAAGGGGTCCGAAGGGTCCGCGAGGGACACTATAGCTTCCAGAGACGCGTGGACAAGAGAGAACGCAGACTCAGGTGAAAACATGATGGTAAAAAAAGTATAATTTCTCACCAAACACTGATTTGAGCTTGTGGAAAAAACGCAGCATTGTCAGTGATGATAGCTTTATTTGTATAGCAAATACAAATGTAGCAAAACAAAGCTAGCGTTAGCATCCCCTGTTTCCTGTTTATCAACGCACGACCCAAAATCGTGTATTTCCAGTGCATACTTCAGCTTACACCATCCGAACCCAACGCATGTCATAAAGAGGTGTGAAACACTGCATAGAGAGGCAGAGAAGGGAAATAACAATAAACTGGAAGTCGTCTCTTGTTTCAAGCTTCTTTTATATTAATCTAGCTTTAGCCTCGTCTCACATCGCCAGAAACCAGGAATTATGAATTGTCTTTTGGTGAATAGCTGGGATCGGCCTCATGAAGATAAAGTATAGTTCAGGTACAATGTAAGGAAAGATTTGTTACCGAATTTTCCGGAGTATAAGTCGCACCAGCCAAAAATGCATAATAGAGAAGAAAAGAACATATATAAGTTGCACTGGAGTATGAAATGCGGTTGCAAGAGTGAAAATAACAAATAATATCACATATAAGTCGCTCCGGAGTATAAGTATAAGTATATAAGTATAAATATAAATATAAGTCAAAACTATGAGAAAACGTGCGACTTATAGTCCGGAACATACGGTATGTTTGGTTGATTCCAGCTGTAGCAGACTCGAGCCAGGACATGTGCTTTTAAGGGTCATGGGCCAGTTGAAACGTGGCTCGAGACTTTCTGGGTGATGTTATTCCCTATGTTCATCGAGCCCTTGCATAAAATCACCTATGACCTTTTATAAAAGGCAACATTCTGATGGCCACATACAGTAACCGCTTTATTTTCTGCCAGAATGAATACGACTGCAACTAACTTTCTTTTAGTGGTCGACTAGTCAGTGATGTGTTTTCAGACTATCCTACTAGTTTAGTTTAGTTTATTACGATCCACATGAGTGTTTGAATTATCACCTTTTCTCCCGGGTCTTATCAAGTCCAATACTTTATTTTTTTCTTCATAATACTCAATCCACAAACACAAACGCACCCCCAGTTAGGAAAAAAACACATACATCTGTTTCTCTAAATTATATATCTTGGGCTGCAGATTACCATTCATTTTCTCCATATAATCCATCAATATCATTTCTGCATTGAATTAATACATTTTTAATTACATCACACAGAAAGAAAGGCACAACAGATTTGAATGGGCAGCAGAAGAGTAACTGTAGGGTCAAACGGGTTAAAAATATATATATATGAAATTCTAATTACTGATTTAAATCAACTTGTACGACTTTCAAACACAAACTAAACACGCCACAGTTGAGCTATGGGCCTATACCATAAATCAGGGGTGTCCAAACTTTTTTTCACTGAGGGCCTCATTTTGAAACTTATACGGAGCAAAGGGCCACAAACAACCTGACGATGTCAAAATTTAAAAGATTCATTTAACGTATGTTTGATGAGCCTCCACACCTTTCATAAGACTTGGGACATTATTATTAGGTTGGTATAACATCAAAATGCTTGAACTTTTCCAATTTAACAGTAAAAGTACTTCTATTTGTTGTTTGGGCCAACATAGCAGGAAGCCGGATGGCCAACAAAAATTGGTCTACGGCCCGCATTTGGCCCCCGGGCCGTAGTTTGGACATGCCTGCCACAAACAGACCTATGGTAGGAAGGGTTTTGACTCACTCTAGTGGCTCCACCTGACATTGCAGCCCCTCTCTGCCCCCCCACACATGTCCAGCCTCTGCCTCACACTCACCGTCACAGCCTCCGACAATTAACAGGTTTTTTGGCGACTTCTAACTCATTCTGCCGATCTGCACTTTCCAACTTCGCCACCGCCGGGCCCTGTTGGCTATTTATGCGCTGACACCGTTGCACTCTCCACCTCTCCTCTTGACTTATGCATGGCGGAGAAAGCGCGGGGGCCGACGCCGGTGCGCGCTGTGGCTGGGGCTTGACTGGGGAGCCATTGAAGGGCCCGCGCGCGCTTCCTGCGTCTCTCCGGGCTTCTGAGGAGACGGGCTGCTTACTCAGGAGTGAAAGCCTCAAATTAAAGGAGTGTTGTGCTGACAAAGGACAAATGGGATTTTTCACATCAGGCGAGCGGTGCAGGATTGTTTTGGCTCGCGCCGAAGTGTCAGGGAAAAAAATAAAATAAAATAAAGAATGGAAAAAATAAAGTGTCTCCTCCCGGTCGACACCTAATGAAACATGCGCATGAAATTAAGCCATGCAAATTGAAGCAGGTGTTTAGGTTGCACGTGTGAGGGATTAGCATAGGATGGAGGTGTGCCGCTCGCATCTCCGGTGTATAGATATGTCTTCTTTGTACCCTTGAAGTGGGAGGGAAATTGAATATTCATGAGTGTGCGTGAATAAGTGCTCTGTCAGCCCGTGGTGTCACTGACGGATGAGCGCTGGACCTGCTCCGAGCTCCTCCGGACGGCCCTGAACCCCCCGAAGAGGAGAGATGGGGCCCGGGGCAAGAAGGCACGCGGCCTCCGGATCTGGTGGAGGAAGGCTAAAGGGCGGGAGGCGGGAGGCACTTTGCATATGTGGTGATGAAATGGCGCAGATGCTCAGATGAGAGAGCAAATGCACCAAATCTGCAAAATAATTGTGAAGAAAAGTGAAAGTTTGTCTGGAGCAGTCATGTAAATGTGTCACGGCGTGTTTATTCCGTAACCGTCTTAAGCATCGGAGAGGAAATTATTGTTTAATAGTTGTGTCAATATATTTTTACTGGATTTAACAGAAAACATACAGACATCATTTGTAGGCGAAATAGAATGAAGCGAGCGGCCATTGTAAGATAAGATAAGATAATCCTTTATTGTCCACACATGGGGAAATTTCATTGTTGCAATGCAGTTAGATACAGAGGAAAAGGACGGATAACTTATAGGAAGTTTAAAAGACACTCTTAATAGAAGAACTCTTATAAACAAAACTCTTATGAACAAAAACTCTTATAAACAAAAACTCCTATGGACAAAACCTCTCATTTCCTAATAAGGAATGGAGGGGAAAAATACAAATAAAATAAAATAAGATAAAATAAAAAAAAAATAAATAAAAAAAATAAGAAATAAATAAATTAAAATAAAATAAAATAAAATAAAATGAAAAACAGCTAGCGTGAGGGCTCTTGGTCAGTGATCTACATCCTTTTCTCTCAGTGGGACATTGGTGACCACAATAACCTTCTGCCTCTTGAAAAACGACTGTCTATAAAGGCTATTATGTTATAGTTATAAAGAAAATATACTGAAACTGCTATAAGTCATCTTTCTAATGTGTTGGGAATCATTAGTGAGCAAATTAATAAACCATTCCTGGAGCATGGAGGAACTTTCTAAGAGTATTTCTAGTTACACAAAAATGTACTTGTCATACACTGTACTATGATCTTCTCAGTCATGTGACTCATATTTCTAGATCAGGCCGTGTGCACAGAGCCAAGGACCAACACTTTCACAAAGAATAAGGCAGAAATATAACATGGACAACATCAAAATATCAGAAACCAGGGACTAATCAATACTAAAACTAGTAACAAAACTATACAGCTCCATATAAGAACAAGACCATGTGTTATAAAGAATGCGCTGTAAATAATATTCATACTTTTCATTATTACTGCGGTGTCCAAATCATTATCAAGCCTTTTCCTTTGCATCGAAATCTATTTATGATGTTATTATTGTGACAGCGCTGCTCTGAAATAACTGTGTTCCATGCACGTGTCCCATTAGCATACAGTATATATACTATTAGTGCTAGTTTTAGGCCAAACACTCTACAACGCCTTAGTTCCCCTGTATTTAAAGCAGTCCTGCAGCAGTAATATAGGACTGCAGAGGATTCCTTACATGCCAGAGCCTGGGGAATAACACGGGGCTCACACAGCTTGAGTTGGGGGCAAAAGCTGCAGAAACTGATGGAGGGGAGAGTGT
The DNA here is from genome assembly GCF_026437365.1 of Eucyclogobius newberryi. Classification (NCBI taxonomy): domain Eukaryota; kingdom Metazoa; phylum Chordata; class Actinopteri; order Gobiiformes; family Gobiidae; genus Eucyclogobius; species Eucyclogobius newberryi. The sequence continues at coordinate 10,309,435 of NW_027316278.1, read as the reverse complement.
CTTTTCTTTTCCACCCGGCTGCACTGCAGGGCCGGGGCTCTCCACAACACTCTCCCCGCTATAGCGAGTCCATGGTCCACAAGCGCTTTCTAATTTCATCTGACAACTTCTCAGAGTTGCTTCTCAATCCCCAGCGTCCCCCCCCCCCCCCCCCCCCCTTCATTCTTTCAGAAAAGGGATCATTTCGCCGCTGATATTTTGATATGATAATTTTATTCATGATGCCACTCCGCGACCGCCGCGTGTGCCTCGTCTGTACAAGTGTAAATGAGGAGTGCTCCAAATGTAAAATGTTCTACCAAGCTTTCGGCAGCCAAAACAAGGC
>NW_027316278.1:10264110-10304110 GCF_026437365.1 Eucyclogobius newberryi | reverse complement strand
GTGGAGTTCCTTGAAGTTGAAAGCGCAAGGTTCACAAGTCCGCGATCTTTTCAGACTGGCGAGCAAGCCAGACAAACCGATCTATTAATGTCACGGCGTTCAAACTGGTTGGTGAAGAGGACGAGGGGACGTAGGGTGCACTTTGTCTGTCACTGTTGGGAAAACAACCTACATAGAAAGCAAGGTCACTACAAATGATTTGAGCGTTGGCTAAGAAGGGGCGGCGAAAATGAGCCAAAGTGAGAGAGAGAGAGCGCATGTTGTTTAAGTAAAACCCTCAAGAACATTATGATTTATTTAAGTGAGGAGAAAATATGAATAATGTATCGGCTATACGGAGCATGAATGTCTTTTGTACTAATTGTCAGGAAAGGCTTGCATCCAGAGCGCGTGAGGGGTGGTGCGGCTAGAGGACCCCGAGATCACAGGGGCGCAGTGGCTCAAAGTCCTACAGCCACAGACATTGACTTGCAAATGAGCTCAAGCAGGCTAATTAGTGGGGGTGGGGGTGTGTGTGTGGGGGGGGTTAACGAAGCAGCGGTCGGCCACGGGTGGAGGAGTAAAACAGGACCCCCAATATTTTTTTTTTTTTTACTATAAACTACTTAAAATGCTAAATATGGGATATCTGCATGAGTTAAAATGACTTCTTTAATTCTAAGTACGCATCGCGGCTTTGGTTAGTTTAGTTTAGTTTACTTTGCAGATTGTTTGACTTTAACTAGATTTGTGCTGGATTTTATGATGTTTTAGTTTTCATTCAAAACGATCTTTAAGAGAATAAAATGTGTAAAAACTCATTGTAAAAAAATCATAAAATAGTGAAGAAGACAAGGAAGATGAGAAAAAAATGATTAAAAAATCAATAAAAAGAAGACAAAAAGATGAAAAATTTGACAAAAAAGAAGATGAAAAAGAATAAGACGAAAAATTTGACAAAAAAGAAGAAAACGAAGACGATAAAGAAGATAAGAAGAAAACTTGAAGACTAAACAAAGACGACCAACAAGAAGACGTAAAATGTGACAAAACTGAAGAAGACAAAGAAGAAGACGAAGAAGACAAAAGAAAAAAGAAGAACAAATTTGATAAAAAAGAAGAAAATAAAGAAAGCGAAGAAGTAGAAGAAGAAGAACGCATCAAAGTTCTAATTGGGTAGTTTTTTGAGTCAAGTGCACAAATAAAATACTATAAAAGAAAAAGTAAAACAAATCTTGGGTTCAATACAAATCTAAATGAAACAAACCTGTCCAAAAACACATTTAAATTGAAAAACAAGCCTAATCACTGTAGATGTTTCCATTGTCTCGCAGCATTGTCTCTTTACCTTTATGATCACCACTGTAGTGCACATCTATTTGAACAATACGAGTTGTTGGTGACGCTTGTAGTGGGGCGCAGAGGCAGTGGTGGAAGGGGTGTTAGCAAAATTAGCATTCATTTGATGCGAACCCCCTCTCTCTCTCGCACGCGCACACGCTTTCTTTCTTTTCTGCCGCTGTCTTATTTATTCTGTAGCTTTTGGCACATTTTCTGGTTTATCAATCCCAAGAGGAACGACGGAGAGACGGAGCGCACAGTGTTTAAGATGTGTGACAAGCAGTAATGGTAACTTTTGCACCCGGCCTTTCTTGTTTGCACTGCAGAGAATTGTGATGGTGCAGTCAGATGAAGAAAAAAGAAAAGAAAAAGAAAAAGTCGACCCTCTGCTTGTGCGGTTTTTGGGGGCTTTTGTTGAAGGTTTTCGGAGCAGTGGTAAGGATCACATGCTCTGCCCTCCAGTCGTCTTTTTCTTTGAAGCGCATGGGCCTCCTTCAGTGCCACTGGAGCTCCCTGTGACGGTTAGCCCCAATGCTACTGTGGCTACTATAGAAAACATGAAGGATTAAAAATAAACCTGCCAAGCTGTGGAGCGGTCTTTTATTCAAAATTTTACCCACTGCAGTTTTTGGAGAATCTTAAGAAGGCCGTCGCTGGGCCCATTTGCTGTGTGTAATTCTGTAGTTTATGACGTTATTAAATAGTGCTTTAAAGATGATGATTAGAGGGTAAACTGGTTGTCACTCGCTCCGCCAATGACCAAACTATTAAAATATGCACAAATTAGTTTATCTGGGAACTTGTTGAGCCCTCAGATCGACCTGTCACGTCCCTTTGGAACTCAGTGTACGCAGATATAAACTGGAAAAGGGCACGGCTGGTTTGTGGGAGGTTATGTCAAAATCCATCTAACATAGTAAAACTAGCAAAGAAAACTAAAAACATAACTACCGCATTTTCTGGATTATAAATCGTACCTTTTTTCATAGTTTTGGCCGGGGTGCGACTTATACTCCTGAGCGACTTATATGTGATGTTATTCTTTATTTTCACACTGACAACCACAAGAGGGCGCTCTAGGCTCTAAGCGACGCAGAAGAAGAATCTGCACTTCCTCTACCTCTGGAGTTTGTGGAGTTGTTTAGAAGTGACACAGAGGAAGAAGAATTCAATGGATTTAGTGATTTGGGGTAAAACTGATGCTTTGGTAAACTTGTTAGCATGTTCTTTATGCTATAGTTATCTGAAGGTGTTAGCGTTAGCATACGTCATGTAGCTGAAGGTGTTAGCGTTAGCATACGTACACCTATTCACCATGTTCTCTCATCTGTTATTATTTTAAACTGCATTTCAAGATTAAATGTCTGTTCTTGGTCTTGGATTGCATCAAATACATTTCCCCCAAAAATGCGACTTATATACGTGTTTTTTCTTCTCTTTTTTGCATTTTTTGGCTGGTGCGACTTATACTCCGGAGAATACGGTTTGTTGACTCCATTGACTACGGATGTGATTCTGTCCAACATAACCAGAACACAATCAGCTCTCGTACTGCAAAAAACCTCTGGACTGATTTACAAGACTTCCTCTACAACTATTACTTTCATTTTATGCTTACATTCTGAGTTGTGGTGTATAATACATAAAAATAAAGCCATTTTCTCTCAGAACTAATCACACAATCTTACACATTTCTGTATAGTGGGATTTACACCTTCCACTAAGGAACGTTAGTCACCCCCCTCCTTTTACTACTTCTACTATTACTTCATATACTTAAAAACTCAAATCACTTGACATTCGTACTCATATTACACGCAGTTGGGCTTTTATTAGCACTTTGCCATTTCGATCAGATTTGGCTGTGGCACATGATGTCTTTAACCCTTCGGGGTCCGGAGCTTTTTGGGCCGTTTTTGGGTACCTTCAATTTTGCCCTGATATACTACATTAAGAAATGGTTACCAGACCAATGTTGGGTATCTTTTTTTTCAGCACAACCTCACCTATATGATGAGTTAGTTAGTTTTTCACTTTGACATACTATTTCAACACACTGGACCTAAACACACACAGAAAACACAAAGTCCGTCTAGAAAAATTATGTTTTTTTCATTGTGAAACCCTCAAACATGCTCAACCAAGAGTTTAAAAAGGTTCAAACTGAACCACAAGGTGCAAATATGAACATATAAAAATATTTTTGTGATATATACAAGCAATAAACCACTATTTACAATAAAAAGTAGGTAAATCCTCAGGCGTTTTTCTATTTGTGCAACTTCTCAAAACAGTTTCAGTCCAAAATGACACATCACAGGCCTTGTACTTCCATGTGAGTGATGTTCAGAAGGAACTCTAAACCAGGTCTAAACCAGGTCCAACCCAGGTCTAAACCAGGTCTAAACCAGGTCTAAATCAGGTCCAACCCAGGTCTAAACCAGGTCTAAACCAGGTCTAAATCAGGACTAAACCAGGACTAAACCAGGTCTAAACCAGGACTAAACCAGGTCTAAATCAGGTCCAACCCAGGTCTAAACCAGGTCTAAACCAGGTCTAAATCAGGACTAAACCAGGACTAAACCAGGTCTAAACCAGGACTAAACCAGGACTAAACCAGGACTAAACCAGGACTAAACCAGGTCTAAACCAGGTCTAAATCAGGACTAAACCAGGACTAAACCAGGTCTAAACCAGGACTAAACCAGGACTAAACCAGGACTAAACCAGGACTAAACCAGGACTAAACCAGGTCTAACCCAGGTCTAAACCAGGTCTAAACCAGGTCTAAATCAGGACTAAACCAGGACTAAACCAGGTCTAACCCAGGTCTAAACCAGGTCTAAACCAGGTCTAAATCAGGACTAAACCAGGACTAAACCAGGTCTAACCCAGGTCTAAACCAGGTCTAAATCAGGACTAAACCAGGACTAAACCAGGTCTAACCCAGGACTAAACCAGGTCTAAACCAGGACTAAACCAGGTCTAAACCAGGTCCAACCCAGGTCTAAACCAGGTCTAAATCAGGACTAAACCAGGACTAAACCAGGTCTAACCCAGGACTAAACCAGGTCTAAACCAGGTCTAAACCAGGTCTAAACCAGGACTAAACCAGGACTAAACCAGGACTAAACCAGGTCTAAACCAGGACTAAACCAGGTCTAAACCAGGACTAAACCAGGACTAAACCAGGTCTAAACCAGGACTAAACCAGGTCTAAACCAGGACTAAACCAGGTCTAAACCAGGACTAAACCAGGACTAAACCAGGACTAAACCAGGTCTAAACCAGGACTAAACCAGGTCTAAACCAGGACTAAACCAGGACTAAACCAGGACTAAACCAGGACTAAACCAGGACTAAACCAGGTCTAAACCAGGACTAAACCAGGTCTAAACCAGGACTAAACCAGGACCAAAGCAGGTCTAAACCAGGTCTAAACTTGATCAACATGAAGTTTGCCCCTCATTTTGCTTCACAACTATATTACTGACAATGAAATACTTGAAATACTAACACTCTCCAAAACTACTCAAAAACAGTATAATTCCTCTCGTTCGTTCTTCCTCTTTCACTAATTGTCATGTGACTAATGTTTACGTTCCTCGTGTGCGTCCTGAACATCCGGGTTAGCACAAGGCTAACGTTTTTTTCCGTTTCGTTTTATCACAAAAGACCACAAAGTTATTATAAGAAATGTAACGCGCGCAGAAAAGAGCGCATATTTTTCCGCAAATTTTTAATGGAATTGAAACGTTCATAACTTTGGTTTTATCTGGTGGATTCGAAAAAAACAAAAACTCAGATGTTGCTACGGGTCTCCACTTCCGTATGACGTCAACGGCAGCCGTCTACGTTGTTTGGTTTTCATGCTACAGGGTCATAGTAGAAAAAGCTTCAGTTGTAGTCATCTGGACTCTCATCCAAGAGTCATTGTCAATAACAGAATTTAGGTCGAGAACTCCGATATTAATACTGTTCTGTGGTAAGACCCGCCCATTGGGAGGAGCCTTCCTGAAGTAGAAAGAGTTGTTTGTTTCAACAGAAACTCCCCCCTTGTATCTACCGAGCTAGCCTATTCAGAATCTTAATGGGCTATTAGAATCCTCTTTGTCTTTGTGAGACCCTGGCTCAACCACCCTGAGTACCTGATTAGCATCTGAATGTCCTCTACCTTTCCAGGGGTTCAGTAACCCATTATAAATAACAGGAAGATTAAACCTTAGCCCCCCATTTCTGTTTAAAGAAGGTCTTTCTTTTTTAACAAAAATAGCTTCCTTGACTCCTCTTTCAAACCATCTTTTCTCCTGCTTAAAACCTTCACCTCACCGTCTTCAAACGAGTGATTAGAGGATTCAAGATGGAGATGCACGGCGCTCTGAGGTCCTGAACTTGTATTTCTTCTGTGCTGATAAAGCCTCTTGTGTAGAGGTTGTTTCGTCTCACCTATGTAACGTTCTTTACAGCTTTCTTCACTGCATTGGATCGAATAAACTACATTGCTCTGTTTTTGAGTCGGCAACTTGTCCTTTGGGTGAACCAGTTTTTGTCTTAAAGTGTTTCCTGGTTTAAAATAAACAGGGACTTCGTGTTGTCTAAAAATTCTCTGCAGTGATCCCGAAGAGCCTGCAGATCAAATCACCGGTCAGAGGACACAGAGCAGAGAAGATTTGGAGAAGGAGCCTTATGCAGATGCTCAGTGAAAGGATCCAGGAAAACAACGTCAGAATTGATAAATTGAAAGGCAGAACAGGAACTTTACAGGAGAAATTAACCAGCATACTCCCTGAAGAAGCTTTCAAAAGAGTGCTGGATTTTACACAGACAGCACAAGAAGCACAGCACAGGAAGAGCAAAGAACGCCAAATCAAGAAGTTCAACATTCTTTTGAACAAAAAGAATGCAGGTGAGGTCGAGCTAGACATTAGGACAGAGACAGACAAATTAGCGACCAGCAAAAACAATTGGATTAAGAACCTATCAGATCGTGTTCTGACACAGGCAGAAAAGGAGGTGCTCTCTAAAGGTCTCAACTTTTCTGTCACCTCTAAACACATCCCTACAGAGGACTACATCACAGCCACTGAAACGGCAATTAGAAACAACAAAATGACTCGAATCGGAGGCTGCAGACCTGAGGTTACGTGTCACAGCGACCCTGAAGAGTGCCAAACCACCGCCTTCAAATATCACAGCTGAAGAGAGTAAAGCACTTTCAGCACTGGAAAAAGATCATAGCATCAACATCCTCCCAGCAGACAAGGGACGTTGCACTGTGATTCTCAACGCAGCTGATTACGAAGCCAAAGTCCACACCCTCCTCGAGGACACGACCACATACGAGCGCTTGAAAAGAGATCCGACCAGTGGCTACAAGAAGAAAGTGATAGACTGTTTACAAAGGCAGGAAAAAGAGGAAGCGATAGACCGGCCTCTGTATTACAGGCTGTATCCTGGTGAAGCCATGCCCTGCATTTATGGCCTCCCAAAAATACACAAAAAGGAGGTTCCACTCAGACCCATAGTGTGCAGCACAGATTCCATCACTTACAATGTGGCCAAGCATTTAACAACTATATTGGCTCCGCTTGTGGGGAATTCGGAACATCATGTGGAAAACACGCACAACTTTGTGGATAAAGTGAAACATCTACAACTGGACCCAGATGACCTCATGGTTTCATATGATGTGGTGTCCCTGTTCACCTGCATCCCGACCACTGATGCAGTAGCAGCGGTGAGGATCAGACTGCAGGAAGACACCACCCTACAGGAAAGGACCAAACTGACACCTGAACACATATGTAAACTGTTGGACATCTGTCTGAACACCACTTACGTTCAATTCCGGGGACAATTTTACAGACAGATTCATGGCTGTGCCATGGGCTCGCCCGTCTCTCCCATAGTGGCCAACCTGTACATGGAGCACTTTGAGAAGAAGGCACTGGCCTCATTCTCAGGCATAGCCCCAAAACTGTGGCTCCGCTATGTCGATGATACTTTTGTAACAATTAAGAAACAAGAGCTGGAAACCTTCTCTGATCACATCAATGCTGTGGACCCACATATCAGGTTTACAAGAGAAGACTCTAAGGAGAATCGCTTGGCCTTTCTTGATTGTTCCACGATCAGAGGAGAGGACGGGAAACTCCAAATAGAAGTATATAGGAAACCTACACACACGGACCAGTATCTGCTCTTTGGTTCCAACCACCCACTACAGCACAAGCTGGGTGTGATCAGAACCTTACAACACAGAGCTCAAGGTGTGCCCACCAGCTCAGAGGGCAAGAAGAAAGAGGAAAAACATGTCCGAAATGCCCTCTCAGCCTGTGGTTACCCCGCTTGGGCTCTCAACAGAGTGAAGAGAACCAAGAAGCAGGACAAAAGGGAAACTGAACAGAGAAGGAAGGGTGTTTCTATCCCTTATGTGTCTGGCCTCTCGGAAAAACTGCAGAGAATTTTTAGACAACACGAAGTCCCTGTTTATTTTAAACCAGGAAACACTTTAAGACAAAAACTGGTTCACCCTAAGGACAAGTTGCCGACTCAAAAACAGAGCAATGTAGTTTATTCGATCCAATGCAGTGAAGAAAGCTGTAAAGAACGGTACATAGGTGAGACAAAACAGCCTCTACACAAGAGGCTTTATCAGCACAGAAGAAATACTAGTTCAGGACCTCAGAGCGCCGTGCATCTCCATCTTGAAGCCTCTAATCACTCGTTTGAAGACGGTGAGGTGAAGGTTTTAAGCAGGAGAAAAGATGGTTTGAAAGAGGAGTCAAGGAAGCTATTTTTGTTAAAAAAGAAAAACCTTCTTTAAACAGAAATGGGGGGCTTAGGTTTAATCTTCCTGTTATTTATAATGGGTTACTGAACCCCTGGAAAGGTAGAGGACATTCAGATGCTAATCAGGTACTCAGGGTGGTTGAGCCAGGGTCTCACAAAGACAAAGAGGATTCTAATAGCCCATTAAGATTCTGAATAGGCTAGCTCGGTAGATACAAGGGGGGAGTTTCTGTTGAAACAAACAACTCTTTCTACTTCAGGAAGGCTCCTCCCAATGGGCGGGTCTTACCACAGAACAGTATTAATATCGGAGTTCTCAACCTAAATTCTGTTATTGACAATGACTCTTGGATGAGAGTCGAAACGTCTATTTTTTCAAACTGAGTCCAGATGACTACAACTGAAGCCTTTTCTACTATGGAACACGCCTGGACGAATGAGGGATTACACCGACATATGCTACAGGGTCCTAAAGCCGACCATGTTTTCACACGCGCCGGCGCGGGCGTCGACCCCGAAGGGTTAATCATTCTGGACTTGCACCTCAGCTCATTCTGCCTCAAAAGTCATATTTCTTGTGTGCATTAAAGGCACCGCTACGATTTAGTGAAAGTAAAAAGTGGAGCTCAAAGTATCTGAAAAGAAGACCGAAGCTCAGCGGTTCTTCAAACATCTCTTCTGTCCATGAGCAAAGGCACTTTAGCCTCCCACGTTCGCGGCGCGTGAATGAGCGCATCAAAAAGTCGTCTTTGATTGGCCTGTTTAAGAGCGACGCGTTAAAGTCTCCTAAATGTACAAACTCTCCACCAGAAGAGAGCGCAGAGATGCACGTGAGGACTTTCTGAAACATAATGTCTCTTTTCAAGTCTGCGCTGTAGCTTTTGGCACATCGGGGGCCCGTAATGGTGTCTTCTTCACCTTGTGTCTGTTGTCTACATCGGAGACACATCGCCAGGCACGTCTCTCTCTCTCTCGCAGTGTCGCTCCCCCTCTCTTCAACGCTGCTTCGGCTGTTTTTTTTTTGAGGAGGGGGGGGGGAGTCGAGGCGCGTGCTTGGATCAGATGCTGTGCCCCGCAGTCGTGTCTTTTGTCTTTGAAGCCGTGTGACTCCGCGGCAGCCCCCGGCACTGCCACCGTCTGCGGGGTCCTGTGCATGTGAAACGCGCCCGCCGCCGTTTGAAGATGCAGAGCGAAAGAGCCTTCTCTCCTCGACCCCTGCCTCTGCCACGGGCGCACAGTGGATACATATACATGAATTCGCTCCATCACACAACACTCCCACTCGCACAATCAGAATCAGTTTCTTCTTGTTAGCCTTTGATATGTGCTCATGCTCTGACTCACGGCGCAGACCTCAGCCAGCGCCGGGTCTCGGCGGCGGTGCACGCGCCGCGGTTTTCGGCAGCGACGTGTGACCCGCTGCTGCTGTAACCGAGTACTTTTTTCAGGTTTTTTCTTACAGAGATGTAGTAATGGGTTTCATTTACTATTTAACAGCTGAGTTATTTTGCCACGCCGTTTGGTTGTACTTGGGTGAAATGATGAAGTGCTCTTACGTGGGTGGCATTTTCTCTCCTCTCACTGTGAAGTTCTCTTGACAATATTGTGTTATTGTATATTGTCATCATGGTCAGAAAAAGTTATATTTGTGCATCGCTTTATGTTTTGTTGGAAAATCATCAGATGTTGTGTCCAATTTAACAGTTTGTACTTAAAATATTGTATTTCTAATTGAGAAATGACAGTATTTGAGTCAACTTGCTTACTTCTACTTATAAGATAAGATAAGATATTCCTTTATTGTCCCACATGGGGAAATTTCATTGGTGCAACGCAGGTAGATACAGAGATAGATACAGAAGAACAGATCACTTATAGGAAGTCTGAAAAACACTTTCAGTAGAAGATCTCCTACAAATAAATAAAAAACTCCCATAGACAAATAAATAAATAAATACATAAATACCATTGCATGTGATCACGACAGTAATGATGATATTAGATGATATTATTAAAGAATATAGAGGGTTTGATGTCCCACTTTTGCATTCCAGTACGTTTTGGTCAGCTTGACTGACACTCTTGGTAAGTTAAGTACAGATTCCACAAAACATTTATGGTTCACATTTTAGGCCTCCTAAACTGCTGTTGTGTCCGTGAACAGACGTTTCATCCATGTATGAAAAACACTTTATAAATACATTTTGCTTTGATTGGATATTATGCTAAATCAACTTTGATGAGCTTTTAACCTTATTACAACAATAATATCATACTATTATTGGTTTACACAAAATTGGATTTTGATTGATTCATGTACTAGTAATAGTAGTAATCTATTGTCCTCAAAATAACTGTTTTCACCTACCCCCTAGCCCCACCCACATCCCTGTACTTGGCTGTGATTATCTGAAAACGTAAGACTCATAGAAGTCTCATAGAAACTTTACAAGAATAAAAACATGTTCATGAAAATCTGTTGCTTGTTACAGTGAAATATCACTATGCAGAGGCGGAGCTTATCACTACGAAGAGGCGGTGCTAATCCATTCTGTGGGAAGTCAAAGGACCTGTTTCTATTACAAAGCCGTTTAGATCAATATTGTTGTTTCCAATCAATAAAATTTAAAATTATGATCTGTTTATTAATTAGAGTTCAAGTCTAATTTAAACTATGCATATCTAAAACTAACCTTAATTAAGTCTAAGTTACTTAGACTGAATCATGCTTAATAAACAATATGTTCATTATGAATTGAGTCTGTGTTCATGCTTTGTTCAGGCACATTCTAAAACGGTACAGAATAATAAAATGTATTCCATGAGAGAGTGTGGTTATATTAGAGTCACATTAACCACCTTTTTAAAGCCCGCACCATAAATCTCCTTTAACCTGTGCTTTAAACAGAGCTTTACCGTGGACTTTCCTGCACCCTTGACTCCTGGTGGGGTCCCCGCTCCTGGCCCCCGGGTCACACTGGTTCACCTGCATGAAGTCGACCCCTGCCCCCCTCTCAGCTCCTGCTCCTCTCGGCCCCTTCCACACCTCTAACCCTCCACCTTCTCTACCATCTCCACCTTTTCTACCATCTCTACCTCTCCTCTCGGGCTCTAGATGGATAGCACAGCCCCGACGCCCCCCAGACGGCCTGATTTATTGCCGCTCCTTTTCGTCCAGGCAGGAGCCGGGGGGGGGGGGGGGGGGGGGGGGTGTCTCCAGGGGCCCCGTCTGTAGAGCGCTGGGGATGGACCGCTGTCTCCACCCACCGCGGCCCCTGAGCTCCCGGTCCGCGCCGATGCCAAGTACCAAACGGCCACTCCAGAACGCTCGCCATCCGTCATGCGCTCGGCTCGGGACTTACCTTAAAGAGCTCCAGCGCCGAGAGCGGGAACAATGAGAGACAGTCCCTGGCTCCCTCACCGCCTCTCACCGACATTGATCTGCACCGCTACTATTTATTACCTCACCTCTGCGGGGGCTTCTGTCAGGGGGGACCGGGGCCGCACCTCCATGCCTCGGTTTAATGCAACGAGAAACGACTGCAAATATAGAAGCATCAGGCTACTACGCTCGCAACACGAGCGGTTACTTTATTTTAACGTACCACCGGCGATCCATCTCCTTACGTGACATTATATGGCGACGGCGAGGAAGAAGTGCTCACGTTTAAGTCGGTCAACGCCATTAACCCACAAAACTTACTGCAGATATACTGTATTTGTGTGTGATTTATGAAAATTCTTCCCAAAGAAGGATAAATAACTTGGCTGCGACATCCAGTTTCTTTCATTTTCGATTTCCATCCACGTTGCATTCACCAAAAGTCACCGTGACCTGCTCAAATGATTGACGCCACGCAGGGCATGAGGCTTAAAATAGCTAAAAACACGTTGAAATGGACATACTGGATTGGAGCTGGCAGTGAGAATCTTGTTGTGCAGAGGTCGATAGTGTAAATGATAAACAAAATGGCAAATTCTAACTTTAATACAGCGGTTTTCACACACTGATTGAACAGCTAACCTTAAGGTCTGAGGGCGATCGATCCTTTATCAGAGATGTTTTTTTGTTAATGGTGGGAAAGGACAAGTAAGCAGCAAAAGGGCACAAAAATAATTGAATCACAATGAAATCTAATCAGAAAAAGAATTCGTAGAACCTGAAATGAACTGTGAATAGACCCCAGGGCCACTAGAGTGCGTGCTCCGAGCCTCGTCCGCTCACTCGTAGCCTGCGTAGTGGCAGCTTGGAGGGCATGTGCAGTGCAGAGACACGTGCAGCCTACTGTGCACCTGCCAAGACGGGCGCTGTATCACACCAGCCGGGCTCCTCATGTCCACACCAGTGCCACTCTCACAAGTACAAGTGCCAGACCACCAGGCCAGGACCCAAGTGCACGAGTGGGTTTAAAGGGCTTTTCACCATTCAAAAGATATGCTATTTTGTTTTGGATGTTAAACTGGGCTATTTTTGCCGGGGTTATTTGAAAAATGCATGATAGATACGTTTAATGCCGTATTGTGTAACATTCACAGCAATGACATGTGTTTGGAGACAAAGAGAAAAGTTGCATCGTGAAAGTGCCTGACCGAAATGTCAGAGCAAATGTACAGGCCCGTCATAAATGTGATGACTTTTGCAAAAGGTCCAAAGTGAAAATGGTAGGAGTCTCATTGTGGAAGTAGAACCCTTATTTACAGTTAGTGTAAGACACGTCTTTAATTGTGTAGGTGCACTTTGCCCCAGAACAGCCTTGAGCCATTGAACGACACCTCTGCACTTCCAACTACAAATAAATACGAAGGTGTCTGGGTGTCATACTCTTTCTATGAGATTATTATAGTGGAATGTTTGAATCATAAGACACTAGTCAACAAAAGAACATTTTGTTATATAATTGGAGAAACACTTTACCCTTATGGGACATTTGCATATTGTGTGAAGAGGAATAAACTAACGAGGAATCCACAATAGCAAACAGCAGACAAAGCGTGTGCATCAGGGAGGAAAGTCTCGGTGGAGCAGTCAGACGAGTTTGTCTACATTTGTGTTGTTCCTGGCTCTGATTCTGATTCCCGTCACTGTTGTAAATCTGGTTGAATCTCAGCGGGCCATTACGGAGCGTACACATGAAATTGACAATAGAAAGACAATAGAAGAGGATCAGTGGCACTATTCTCATGTTATTGCTGTTTTTGAAAGTGTTATTTCAATTAAAAAGCGGATAAACTGCTGATTAATTCAGCACACTTCCCAATTACAGATCAAACGGGCCTCCTGGGGGCTGCAAAGCCCCAAAGATGGCAGATGCCGCACACACACTTTGGCATATTTCATAGGGCTATGAAATATTGAGCTGGTGTGTGGCTGTAGCGCCGGGCGTATGTGCAGTTGGGGCTGTATGTAAATCCGGCTGTGACACCCGTCGTCATCAGGAGACTGATATCTGGGACATGTGAGCCACTACAGGGAGAATGATGCAATCTCAGGCTAAGACACGCTCGGCTCACTGTACAGAGCAACGCTTGTGCAACTGTGCTCCAACATTAATGTCAGCCACAGCATTTGTTGTCAATTAATGAGAGTCAAAGTTTTCAGATAAATTGTCAGTGCGAATCGTACGAAAATCTGGGATGAAAAACAAATGTACTTTAAAAAGGCGATGTGTGGCGTCACATCAGGGTGAACTGATGGAGGCCTCCACAGAGACATGAGCCATGTATACTATACAACACCTCACATGACCCCGCTCAGACACGGCTTTATTCTGTCTAATCTATCTCCAACACAAGCTGTAAAGAGGATCTGTTCACGCAGACTGTTGTTGTACACCACAAATCACATGTAAACTGCTAATGATACACATTTTGCCGTTAGCACCTTTGCTGAAGTAAGACGCTCATTGCTCGGGTTTTACTAGAACATGTCAGAATTATAATGAGCATATCTCTTCATTGACCACTGGTGTTCAGGAACTTTCACGGCTTGTATGGAAAGAGCCGCTATATTTCTTGTCAACTTTATAGTTCGAAGATGCATCCTCTTCTCCCCAAGGTTGTCGTGCGCTCGCGAAGCCGCCATCCTCAAACACATTTCCTCTCCCAGTTTGGTGCTTTGAAGTTTTCCACCATTTCCTGCAAGCACTTACCTGAAATTTCTCCCTTCCTAAGTTGAGCATTAGTAGGGGCTTTAACTTCCACTCTGTGTCAACCTCTCCGGATGATAGCTTCTTACGCTGCAACTTTTGCGGCGTGCATGGCCTCCCCGCGCGCGTCCATAACTCATTGGAGTGTAAGAGCAAACAAACTGCTGTAACAGCTCTCTGGACAGGAGTTTGCCAGGTCCAGTTATATGATGCTTCCTCTGCCTCTCCCAAACGAGCCCCCGGCACTTTGTAACCAGCGCCCGGCGTCCCAAAAGACGACCGGACCAATAGTTGCTGAAATCCGATGTGACCATAACACATAAATCATCTTTTAAGCACTGAGCGGAGCAGGTGCGGGCGTAAACAGTGTCGACGCTGCTTTCTCAATGATGTAAATAATTTATCAAACCGCGCACACACCCGATAGTCGGCGTGTGCGCGGAGTCCTCAGACGCCATTTTAGTGGAGGGCCTGTCAAACTGCACGCCGGCCCGTATACGGTCAGTGTTTCGGCGGCGGCCCTGTCTGTCGCGGTAATGAATCCCACTGTGATCTCTCTGGCAGTCGCGGTCATCACTCTCTGACCGCATGCACACACACACACACACACACACACACTGACGCGCACACACACACACACACACACACACACACACTGACGCGCACACACACACACACACACACACACACACTGACGCGCACACACACACACACACACGGGGGGGGGGCGAGCCGGCGAGGTCCCGCTGACTGCCTGCTCATTCATCATGCGACCCCTCGTGGAGTTGCCGGTGGGAGTCTGGGGATACAGGATGGAGATGGAGAGGAGCCGGAGCAGGCGGGGCTGAGGTGAGACGGCGGCGAGCGCTGAGAAAGAGGTGATGTGTGGAGACGGCGGAGAGAGAGGGAGGAGAAAGCTCACAGCTATGCCCTGGGGAATGGCTCACAGGCAACGAGCTGTAGTGTACTGGGGGGAAGAAGGAGAAGAAGAAGAAGAAGAAGAAGAAGAAGAAGAAGAAGAAGAAGAAGAAGAAGAAGAAGAAGAAGAAGAAGAAGAAGAAGAAGAAGAAGAAGAAGAAGAAGAAGAAGAAGAAGAAGAAAACATAATATTAGTGCGAGTTGTGAGAAAGGTACGATTCAGCGTGCAACTGCTTTTCAATTTCTTTTATTCATTGTTGGTTGGAATAGTATTGACAATGTGTGCATGTTTTGGGGGAAAAGCAAGTTCAAACCAGTTGTAAACCCTCCCTTTAATTTTAATATTAGGATTATGTATTATTATCGTTATTATTATTCATTTATTAAACTAGACGTGCATTCAAAATACCACTTGAAAACTGACTTCGTATGATTTTGTGTTTTGATAACTTTGAACCTATTTGATCCACGGCATATGATCAATTACCGTATTTTCCGGAGTATAAGTCGCACTAGCCAAAAAATGCATAATAGAGAAGAAATTAAACATATATGAGTCACACTGGAGTATGAAATGCGGTTGCAAGTGTGAAAATAACAAATAATGTCACATATAAGTCGCTCGTATAAGTATAAGTATAAATATAAGTATAAGTCTCACCACGGCCAAAACTATGAAAAAAGGTGTGCCTTATAGTCCGGAAAATACGGTAAATCTAGCGAAGAAGTGAGAGCTGGAGTTATTTGGTGCTAATTTACTGTAGGTAAACGTGAATATATTGCACAAGAACGTCTTTGCCTCAGTGGATGCTTTAGGAATAGAGTTGATGACATGGATTTGCAAACGACATGATTAAAAGTGACCTGTAATGCTGAAATGGATTTATAGTGCGTACGACTCATGGTTCTCATGGTTTTCTGATTATTATATCGTGAGATAGTTACTGTGGTAAATATTTCTCACAGTTTTACATCTGTCAAATTGCATTTTGTCAAGAAAAATGTAAAAATAAACGTTGAAAATGATGGAAAAGGAAGTAGAGCTGAGGAATCCCCCTGTCATCAATGAGTGACATTTCATCCAAAATAAAGAGACAATTTACACACATTTTGTAACAACACCTGAGAACACATAGTTTAACAAAATAAAGGTGTTTTCGGGAGTTACTTGTCAAGTCATAACCATTTTGTAATTTGTATAGACTTTGACTCTTATTTACAGTATGGTTGCTTAGTAACAGTGGTGGGATTACCAATGTCACATCTGCAGCTCATGTCCAGGAAAGTAAAGCTCCACTTTATTGTCCCCTAAGGACATTTGTGCTCTTTATTGGACTCATACACCATTATTAATGTCACCAGCATCGTCAAACTGGAGAAGTTATATTATCTGATGTTCAGTTATATTATCTGATGTTCAGTTATATTATCTGATCTTCAGTTACATTATCTCATGTTCAGTTATATTATCTGATGTTCAGTTATATTATCTCATGTTCAGTTATATTATCTGATGTTCAGTTACATTATCTGATGTTCAGTTATATTATCTGATGTTCAGTTACATTATCTCATGTTCAGTTATATTATCTCATGTTCAGTTACATTATCTCATGTTCAGTTATATTATCTCATGTTCAGTTATATTATCTGATGTTCAGTTATATTATCTGATGTTCAGTTATATTATCTGATGTTCAGTTACATTATCTCATGTTCAGTTATATTATCTCATGTTCAGTTATATTATCTGATGTTCAGTTATATTATCTGATCTTCAGTTACATTATCTCATGTTCAGTTATATTATCTGATGTTCAGTTATATTATCTCATGTTCAGTTATATTATCTGATGTTCAGTTATATTATCTGATCTTCAGTTACATTATCTGATGTTCAGTTATATTATCTGATGTTCAGTTATATTATCTGATGTTCAGTTATATTATCTCATGTTCAGTTATATTATCTGATGTTCAGTTATATCATCTGATGTTCAGTTATATTATCTGATGTTCAGTTATATTATCTGATGTTCAGTTATATTATCTCATGTTCAGTTATATTATCTCATGTTCAGTTATATTATCTGATGTTCAGTTATATTATCTGATGTTCAGTTATATTATCTGATGTTCAGTTATATTATCTGATGTTCAGTTATATTATCTGATGTTCAGTTATATTATCTGATGTTCAGTTATATTATCTGATGTTCAGTTACATTATCTGATGTTCAGTTATATTATCTGATGTTCAGTTATATTATCTCATGTTCAGTTATATTATCTGATGTTCAGTTATATTATCTGATGTTCAGTTACATTATCTGATGTTCAGTTATATTATCTCATGTTCAGTTATATTATCTGATGTTCAGTTATATTATCTCATGTTCAGTTATATTATCTGATGTTCAGTTATATTATCTGATGTTCAGTTATATTATCTGATGTTCAGTTATATTATCTGATGTTCAGTTACATTATCTGATGTTCAGTTACATTATCTGATGTTCAGTTACATTATCTGATGTTCAGTTATATTATCTGATCTTCAGTTACATTATCTGATGTTCAGTTACATTATCTCATGTTCAGTTATATTATCTCATGTTCAGTTATATTATCTGATGTTCAGTTATATTATCTGATGTTCAGTTATATTATCTGATGTTCAGTTACATTATCTGATGTTCAGTTATATTATCTCATGTTCAGTTATATTATCTGATGTTCAGTTATATTATCTCATGTTCAGTTATATTATCTGATGTTCAGTTACATTATCTGATGTTCAGTTATATTATCTCATGTTCAGTTATATTATCTCATGTTCAGTTATATTATCTCATGTTCAGTTATATTATCTGATGTTCAGTTATATTATCTGATGTTCAGTTATATCTGATGTTCAGTTAGATTATCTGATGTTGTTATATTATCTCATGTTCAGTTATATTATCTCATGTTCAGTTATATTATCTCATGTTCAGTTATATTATCTTATGTTCAGTTATATTATCTCATGTTCAGTTATATTATCTGATGTTCAGTTATATTATCTCATGTTCAGTTATATTATCTGATGTTCAGTTATATTATCTCATGTTCAGTTATATTATCTCATGTTCAGTTATATTATCTCATGTTCAGTTACATTATCTCATGTTCAATTACATTATCTGATGTTCAGTTGGATTATCTGATGTGTAAATGAAATGCATAGTCAGTTGACAAGCGTCACGTGTCCAGTTCCAGTTCCCTGTGCACCTGCCTGTCCCTGCCACACCCGTCCCTCAGTCAAACCCCGAGCACAGATGCACCTGACAAACCAAAGTCCGTTCTCAGTCTTGTTTTTTCCCCGGTCTCCATTGTTATGAAGCGTCTCCATTGTTATGGAGCGTCTCCTCCGGTGCTGCGGCGCTCTTCCCCACCAGCGTTAAGTGCATATCTAAATAGTTGATGAGCACTAAGCTGTTGGGGGAAAGTGTCGCTCGCGGCGCCTCATTGAACAGTGGCTGTGAGGCGCCCAGTGGGACTGCTTTAAACAAGCGAGCGCCCCGCTGCTCGGCAACCTGGGAGCTGCTGCAGCGCCTTCACCTCTCCAATCTTTTAAGATAATTATCACAAGAGACAAGCGCGTTTTATTCCATTCAAACAATGACTGCCGCGCACATGAATGAATGTATGCAGGGCCACGGCGAGGAGCTTTGGAGTGAGGATGTGTGATGTGCCTTTACTTTACGCACTTTATTCTCTGTCAAGTGTCACTTCCTCTCCATCTCGTCTCGCGTCTTCAAACTGCCGCGTTTGGAAATCTCGCATTACAATTGGGTTTGTCTGTTTATGTGTTTAATCGATTTTCTTCAACACTTTGACATTTTGGGTCCAACAGTTTGTTTTTAAAGGCAAAACCCAGTTTTTTGAGTTTAATTTCAGTTTAAACTTAAAGGTTCAGCATTGCACCCACAGTAAATACTGGTGTTCTTGTTTGGCTGCTCAAACCTCAAACATACTTCTAACATGTAGTAATCCTCTTCTCCATTTACATAAAGAAATGATGGTGTAGGCTCAGGTTGGTGTTCAATCCCAGCTTTGACTAATAGTGTAGTTGTTTTATTGGGCAAGACATTTCACCCTTGTTTCCTGTGTGAATGTGGTTTGTGCAGTTTGTGGTGTTTTATCTCCAGTTTACTCATAGGAGTTACTCAGTTACTGTCTCCGCTCTGTTCTAAATGTACATGAACATAATAACATCACATCTTTATTTACAAATAAATAAAGCATAAATAGTTGAAGTGACCAAGTGTTGCAAATAAAACTGATCTAAAATGTTACTAATATCATATAAAAGGAAACTATATAATTTTTACTGTACTTTGTATTACTTGAGTATAATGTGCCAACATTATACTCAAGTAAAACAAAGTATTACATTTTCTTGAGTGATATTTCTTGACTTTTGTGTATAATTTTCCGGTGACATTTTTACTAAAAATGGAATTCTAACTAAAAGTGACAAAACTCACACTTCCACAAACTTCATCAGTCGTTGTCTTCACAGATCCGTCTCTGCCTCGTCCCAAAGTCCAGCATCTTTGGGCCAAACCGCTCATTTTTAAATAGATCACAAACTTAGTGTCAATAGTTGTGCATATATATATATATATATATATATATATATATATATATATATATATATATATATATATATACACACGTATGTGTGCTTTATTAATGAGACCAAGGCCATAATGCAAAGTGGCGGTGTTAAAGAGTTTTAAATGTGTTTTGCCACAGTACAGTGTCTATTCAGGTGAAAATGAGTCCATTATGTGCTTTTGCATCTAGTTACGAAGCGTTTTATTCTCTGCAAAGCAGGAAGTGCACAGTTAGCACGCTAGTATTTGTTAGCTTTAGCGAAAGCCGCTCTGGCCTCAGAGAGCTGTGAAAAGTGCTTCAACTCTCATTGTGGTGATTAGGATGCTCAGAAGGCATTAGGTACGTGAGCGTTATGTGAACCACTGAAACAACTTTCAAATTAACTCTTTTTTAACACCAGGTACAGCACATTTAAACATACACAACATAAATGCATTTACAGCCCCTTGTTGACAATAAACACAAGCAGAATACAAAGACACAAGAAACACCACATGAGCTAAAAAAAAAACCTCAAAACAGACCCTGGAAATCTTCCCATGTGTCACCGCTGCTAAACGTACAAATGCGAGCGATCAGAAGCACGAGAACAGCTGACAATGACTTTTAACAGGAGTGCTCCGGCTCCTCTGTTTGCCTTCACCGTCCTGGTCCAATGATGCTGATAGGACAGTCCTCTTGTCTCCCCTCTCACTACACTACACTTCCCAGCTGCCGCGCGGGGGTCCCTGGTGTGCACGAGCAGAGCCGGTGCCCAGATTGTGGCAGTGCTCTAGTCCCCCGAATTGATGTCTCTTGAAGGCGTTTGGTTGTGTAGCTGCGCCCCTGCACCCAAGGGACCATTAAGCTGAAAATAATTGGCTCTGAATCTCCTCCCTTCATCGATCCTTTTAGAGTCAGTGAACTCTCCGAGACGCAGGAGCAGCGGGGAAGAAATGTACACGCCGCCATTGTCGCCGCACACACATACTGTATATATTTATAAATGGACAAATATCAAAGGATGAGACGAGAGCGGGAGAGATGCAGGCGAGCGTTCTCAGTGGGGCTCAAATCAGGACTATTGCTTTAAAGCTCAAAAAGTACAAATATATACTTTTATTTCGGGGTCAGACGGCAAAGAAAGTGGAGCTTAGACCTCTTTTTAAGTTAGTGATAGTCTCCACATCTTCCCTGTGTGGTCTGGGTGCAGTGTCCTATCAATCACCAACAGAGGGCGCCCATGCTTTTCCACAAGCGCTGAGCTGAAGCCCCATTTGATAGTTGATAGTGTGTGTGCTGATGCTGGAAGTCTAATAGCTAATGGAAGAGCACTAAAACATACGATTGACATGCGTTTTGTGTGAGGGAAATGCATATTTGAGGTTAATATTGTTATTTTCTGGACTTTTAGCAAGTTTCCTGGTCAGTTTGTCATCATTAGGGCCTGACTTTAGTTTCCTTTGTAGGTAATTTCATCACTATTTTCTTCTATTTACTTAAGTTTTGTAGTAAAGCAGATGTTTCATTCAGTAGTATAAATGTTATTTATATACAATAATATAATGGTTGTTTGCTCTTCCAACTGAAATAACTGATATTGCCCGTTGAAGGACATAGATGTATAACATACTAGATGACATAATCTACCGTCATATCGCACAGTGGTTTGATCAGTTCTCCTGTTAGTGAAATTGGGAAGTATGCTCTGTTGTGTTGGTGCTGCCATCGGTTAACTCCGGGATCAAGTTGTAAGGCTGAAGTGCTCGCTTTCCCGACTTTTTGGTTGCCGTTACTGTTGAACTGAGAATGGACAGGGTCTTTATCAGAACTCAATAGCTTTTTTCATCAGAACTCAATAACTTTTTCTTTTAACCACCCTGTCCTTTACATTTACGACTCATCTGGATTAAAAACAAGTGGAATCGGGTCGAGAATCCCTCTACTTCTTCAACATTTTCATTCTAATTCCTGTGCCCAAACAAGGCCCTTGATTATCCGCCCCGTAGACATGCATTCATCATCGGCCGCTCCCTCAATCTTCATATAGTCAAAGTGTGGATTTAATTAAACGTGCATCCATCTGTCTTCATCGTTTGCCGGAGGAGTCCACAGAGCCTCGCGCTGCCTCTGCCTCTCGCGCCGCCACCGTCAATAGCCGAGCGTGAAGCCCGCTCTCGGTGAAGAATTGATGGGCCGGCGAGGACACGATGGGGGGTGCTCGTCTCCGGTACATAACCCGCTCTCACCCCGGCCTTTACGACGCACGGTACTTCATCACTTTGAATATATTTACATAGGCTGTCCATACATGACGTGACGTGGAGGTAATTAGAGGCACTCATTTTCATACTCCGCAGATGACATGAATAATAATAAGAAACCCACCAATGGAAATAGGTCAGCGATAATTGAATTTGTTCATCGTATTTTGGCCCATTAAGAGTAAACTCAGATAAGTAGTGGGGAACGGGCGGCGGCGTGACATAGGCGTCCAGTTCTGATGAAGCGTCACGTTAATTGAAGTTAATGGCCAGAGCGAAAGAGCGAAGGAGGGAATCTGGCCCGGGACGAGAGATGATGCGAGGGCAGCGAGCCAATCAAAAGTGTGCACAATGCTGGATCTTCGTATGAAATATTAAGGGAGATTAATTGGATGGACTAAAAGGCGTGGTAATGATGAAGAGTTATGTACAGACCAAACAAGAGTGTTCTAATTTAGAGGAAGCAAATAGGTCGACAAGCGTCACAGCAAAATGCTACTTTGAAGATAATGTGGAGCAAATGACATGGCGAGTGACCCCGTGTGAGTGAATGTGAACTGTAATTGCACTGATTGTTGGGTTATGTAACGATAGCAATAGGATGATCTTATGTATTATGAATTTTAAAGTCTTTGGTTTTTTGACTGGACTAGATTGAATGAACATTATTTATATATGTCTTGTTTTCGCTCTTGCTCTTGCTGGCAAAACTTAGACGTGGACCTTTTGAGCTTCCATGTTGCTTCTTAATGAGGCTGTGCTGGAAGGAACCAATCACAGCAAAGCAAAGCAGCAGTCGTAATCGTGACACTTTTAAAGACCCTTGGTGCTAGAGTGGAGTGGTAGAGTGAAGATCCCAGTCTTGAGTCTTGAGTCTGGCTGTGGATGTCTTCTGTGGGTTCTGAATTGGCAGTGGACACTCCTCACTCAGTTAAATAAATATATGAACACAAATAGTATAGTGCTTTGTTGTTTATATCAATATGAATTCCAATTAAAATCCAAATCTTCAAGCTTTTCCAGGTGAATTTTGTATAGTATATTTTGTATTGTGAATTAATGCAAAACGAACCCATTGTTAAAAATCGATAGAAGGGCCAGATTTAACCTGAATAGTTATGCAACAGAAGTAACATCACTATAGATTTACTTGCATCACGACATACAAATTAGCTTTACACATTATTCGCCTTACTGAATTTGCCTTTAACTTTTCTACTTTGGCCGTACATTTCTGCCACCGCAATATTGGCGTTGCCGGCAGGATCCGCGGAACGATATCTCAGAACCGAGCGAGTAAAGTTTCCAAACTCAAACATGCCACGCTGTTGTCTTAAAGAGGACTCCTAAAGAAAGAGAGAAAACAACAGGGCTGTGAAATGTGCACGATGAAGGTATGTAGCCTGCGCCGCTGCGCCGCAGTTACCTGCCAGAGCGCGGGACAGGGCAGCAGCAAGACAGATGGATAACGAAGTTTAAAGAGCACCCGGCAACGCAATGACATCGCATGGAGACGAGCACAAAGCAGACCCCCCCCCCCCCCCCCCCCCCCCCAAAAGCTTTGTCTCTACTGCTTCCTCTGAGAAAGACTGAAGAAGCAGTTTTAAATAGGTTTGGCTCTTCTCCAAATGTTTAAAGGTGCACTAAGTAACTTTCCTGCATGGTGGAGGAAGGGGGGGGGGGGGTCTGCTTTGTGCTCGTCTCCATGCGATGTCATTGCGTTGCCGGGTGCTCTTTAAACTTCGTTATCCATCTGTCTTGCATTGATTTAATTAGTGGTGTTTTATTGTGAAACATACTGTGGCTTGCCTCCTGTCCTGGGCTTGTTTTTCCTGCTTTTCTCCACGAGATGAATATGTTTTATGTTATATTGTGAAACTTTAGGCAAAGCAATAACATCTCCATGGAAACAATCAGATGACCAGAAAAGGTAAGCAGGGATCTTATAAGTTCTGTGTTTTGACTGAATGTGGGTGTGGCAACTATCTAACTGTAAATAAGGTTTGTGCATGAGGTCAAATCAATAAAATATTATGATCTTGTTTTACGTGTTGAAATTTTAAAGTCAAAATTGATTTGCTGCAGGTCTGGATCAATAAACAAAATGAAAATAATATTTCTGTTGTGAGTCCAGCCACCTGTTTGCTTTGCCTGTAATGTTCCAATAATCCGTATCTGTCTTAGATTCATTTATTGGTTTAATAGTAATAGTAATTAATAATAGTGGTTTTACTGCAACAAACTTGGGATAGGATGCAAATGTTCCATCTCCTCATGTCCTATTCTTTTACAATGTTGAATTATTTTCTTAATTATGTGCTTTATTTTCATTCTTCATTTTCTTTTTTTTAAAGATTTGTGTCATTCATTTCTTTGTGATGTGTTTATAATAATTAATATTTTGTATTATTTTGTATTTATTTAACTGGTTACAGTCTATTGAATAGATTGTAGCCAGTTAAATAAATACAAAATAATACAAAATATTAATTGTAATAAAATGTTATGACATGTGTTTAAAACTAAGCAATTTAGCAATAAAAGCACTTGTAAGTAAATTAATCTACGATGGCTAAGGATTATTGGAACATTACAGGCAAAGCAAACAGGCTGGACTCACTGTCACAAAGTTAAGATGAAACTTTTCTTTGATAAGCTCTACAAATGTACACTTCCAGTTATTTTACTTTATGGTACTGTGTAGTGTGTACTTATAGTAGCTCTCAAACCTTTCACACAGAGTATCACCACATGAAAATATATTTGACCTTCTGAGTTTGACCAGATGAAAACTAACAGGCTCCAACAAGGACCAAAAGAGTACAAATTTAAGATAAGATAAGATAAGATAAGATATTCCTTTATTGTCCACACATGGGGGAATTTTGTTATTGCATCGCAGGTAGATACAGAGGAAAAGGACAGATAACTTAAAGGAAATAAAAAAAGAAAAACACTCTTAATAGAAGAACTCTTATAAACAAAAACTCTTATAGACAAAACCTCTCATTTCTTAATAAGGAGATGGGGGGGGGAAATAAATAAAGATAAAATGAAATAAAAACAGCTAGCGTAAGACAAAATAATACTAATAATAATGGTAAAATAAACACTCTATTTACATCAGTTATTTAAACTGAGTAGAGTGAGCTTGAATGACCTGTATCACAATCAGAGAACCTCTGATCTATACATTTACAAAGCATTAAAGAACAAATATGATGCATTTGTTCTGTTCTAAGCCTTTAAACATGCTCCTGAGCACCTTACGCCTCGTGTACACAGACTCTGACGTGGTGCAGTTCTGGACAACATGCAGATTCACATGGTTTTTACCAGAACACTCATCCAATTACTTAAAACCTGGACCAGACCGCTGCACAGACCGCTGCACAGACCGCTACACAGACCTGCACAGACCGCTGCACAGACCTGCACAGACCGCTGCACAGACCGCTGCACAGACCTGCACAGACCGCTGCACCTGCACAGACCTGCACAGATCGCTGCACAGACCGCTGCACAGACCGCTGCACAGACCTGCACAGACCGCTGCACCTGCACAGACCGCTGCAGAGACCGCTGCAGAGACCGCTGCACCTGCACAGACCACTGCACAGACCGCTGCACAGACCGCTGCACCTGCACAGACCGCTGCACAGACCGCTGCACCTGCACAGACCGCTGCACAGACCGCTGCACCTGCACAGACCGCTGCACAGACCGCTGCACAGACCGCTGCACCTGCACAGACCGCTGCACAGACCGCTGCACCTGCACAGACCGCTGCACAGACCGCTGCACAGACCGCTGCACCTGCACAGACCGCTGCACAGACCGCTGCACAGACCGCTGCACCTGCACAGACCGCTGCACCTGCACAGACCGCTGCACAGACCGCTGCACAGACCACTGAGGTGTCCAACCAGAATAGACTTCTTGCATGGTCTTCTTAGCATGGACCTGCGCCCACAGTGTGCCGAGGTCAATGTAACAGGGCGCATTGATTTTAATCACTTTCTGCACCCACGTCAGAGTGAGAGTACACCTGGCCGCCATTGCTTTGGCATCTCATAGTTTACAACAAAAAAGATATACGTATATACATTATATTTATATATAATCAATTACTTCACGTTACTTTGGCATTTCCCATACCAGGGATGGACTTTGGTCACCATCTACAAGCTGCAAAGAGCTGAGTTAAACACACTTAGCTTTCCTCCCAGTTGCACTGATCGGGATTTGACTGTAGAAATGCTTAGAACGAGTCTGGTGATGATTTAAGGACAAACTAATGTGTATAAAGCTAAATGCAACTCCAGGTATGTTTCTCATCTCTGCTGTTTGCAGACGATGTTGTCCTGATGGCTCCATCAAACCCGGACCTGCAACATGCACTGGGACGGTTTGCAGCCGAGTGTGAAGCGGCTGGGATGAGAATCAGCACCTCCAAATCCGAGGCCATGGTTCTCGACCGGAAAAAGGTGGCTTGCCCTCTCCAGGTGGGTGGGGAGTCCTTGCCCCAAGTGGAGGAGTTCAAGTATCTCGGGGTCTTGTTCACGAGTGAGGGAAGGATGGAGCGTGAGATCGACAGGCGGATCGGTGCAGCGGCTACAGTGATGCAGTCGCTGCATTGGACCGTTGTGGTAAAGAGGGAGCTGAGCCGAAAGGCAAAGCTCTCTATTTACCGGTCGGTCTACGTTCCTACCCTCACCTATGGTCATGAGCTTTGGGCAGTGACCAAAAGAACAAGATCGCGGATACAAGCGGTCGAAATGACTTCCCTCCGCCGTGTGGCTGGGCGCTCCCTTAGAGATAAGGTGAGGAGCTCGGCCACACGAAGGGAGCTCGGAGTAGAGCCGCTGCTCCTCCACGTCGAGAGGAGCCAGCTGAGGTGGCTCGGGCATCTGTTCCGGATGCCTCCTGGGTGCCTCCCTCGGGAGGTGTTTCAGGCATGTCCCACCGGGAAGAGGCCCCGGGGAAGACCCAGGACACGCTGGAGAGACTATGTCTCTCGGCTGGCCTGGGAACGCCTCGGGATCCCCCCGGAGGAGTTAGAGAAAGTGTCTGGGGAGAAGGAAGTCTGGGAGTCCCTGCTCAGACTGCTGCCCCCGCGACCCGGCCCCGGATAAAGCGGCAGAAGATGGATGGATGGATGGTATGTTTCTGAACATGGTTAAAAGCTCAAAAAGTACATTTAATCTTAACCTAAAGCTATATCTGTCTCTCCTCTCTCCTCTTCTTCTCCCCCCTCTACAGATAAACAACCTCATCGGAATCCAAAGCCCCCCCCCCCCCCCCCCACTGACCAAGGTCACATGTTTAAGTCCGACATAGTTAGCGAACACACATACATCCCCTTCACTCTGATCCCGTGTCCGCTCGTGTGCACGCAGCGCCCCTGCTGTCGTACACTGACCTGCATGTGCGCCGGGGCGGGGCGGGGGGGGGGGGGGGGGGGGGGGGTTTGGGGGGTTCATAGGTCCCTGTCTGTGTCGCGGGGACGGCGGGGGGTCCCTGCAGCGGTCGCCTCACCCCCGCCCTCACCCCCGTCACCTCCTCCTGACCTCCCCGTTGTAATTACCCCTGTCACCGTCCCACCCAAACAAACACCGCCGCCGTGACGATGGATAGGTTGATGCCACTAATCACCAGCCGCTACCCTGTGGACAACCCATCCCACCGCCACCACCACCACCCCCTCTTCCTCTTATACCCACCCCGGTTCGGTTCCCCTTCAGATCACCTCCCTCTCTGGAAGCACCACCCCCCACATCCCCCCCCCTCGTGTTGTGCGTCCATACCACTATTTGAATAATTCCATTGGCTAATTGTAGGTTGGTGAGCGAGCAAGAGGAGCTGATTTTAATAAGGGAGACATCGGGATAATGCCAGTGCCCCCTTGCCCCCGATAGTGTCCGAGTCTCATTAGGGTGATCAGGGGGCGCCAGTCACAAAGGGGTGCGACCGGGATGATAGGCCACCGAATGGCACGCTTATCCGTCTAACAATAAGTGTCCGGGAAATGTTCCATCATGTCCCTGGTTACGAGCTAAAGCAGTAATGATGCTGAGGAATGGGAATAATTCACACCGCGCGATTCGGTCGGGCCGTGTTGTTCCTCTCGTTAATGATGGCATTATTTTAAATATCTGCGTGTCATTTACTTTTGCATATTTGGATGTATTGAGGAATCGTGCCCAAAATGATGGTTAGAGTAATTGGACTTGCAGCGGTGATCCAGTTTCTAACATGTGTAGACTTAGATTTCCCCCAAATGTGTGAGCTGTTCCAGACTTTTAAATTCATATTAACCAATGAGTGAGACGCATTGACTTGTTTATTGAATATTTTTGCATTTAGCAACTACATGGCAGATGCTAGCACGGTATGATTATTTTCAATTCGATGATTTTTGATGATTATTTTGATATTTCTCATAAGCTGAAAAGAGAGCTGTAAAGTTGATATTATGTCATGGTTTTCATCTGATTATTCAAACGTTTCCCTTCACCTCAGCACAGCAGCACAATATGTTGCGTTCACGTTAATACTTGTATGATTTCAGATGGAAGGCCGAGGGCTACAGTGAGAGTTTCTCTGCCTTTGAAAGAAATAACTTATGATCTGCAAATGTTGAACCTTTTGTTAGAAATTGGCTCCACAAACTGGTTGAATTAATCTTATTGCTCAAGGTTCTTTCAACTGACAACAATCAGGTCTATGGAGATACATTTGTGAAGCTCTTCTGAAAAAGTGTTCTCTTTTGTTCATTAATATCGACAGAAAAGATGATGAACTTTGTGCTAGTTCTTGTTTCATGTGGATAGACCAGTAAATATAAATATATAAACCATATATATCAGCTTCATTTAAACTAAAGGGATTCTTGTTGTGAGGTCAAGCAAACACAACCAACTTTAATTCTATATTCTGTTATTCCTGATCAATATTTGAAGCGCTGAATTCCGGTTCTACACCGACTGCTGTTTTGAAGGACAAGTCAAAAGCAGGGAACATTCAAGGTAACTCTTCCTAAGGCCCATAGTTGCTAAGCACAGCCTCCAGTCACCTGTGACCTCTTGTGGAAGGAAAGGGAGGAAGGAGGTAAATAAATAGTTAATGTGATCTAGAATCCTTGAATTGAAAACCAATACTGTAAAATATTAAAGACTGACATAAATTCACTGCATTTCCATGTGTGCTCTGAACGACAGCTGCGTTTGCCCACTGACTAAAAGGTTGTCGGTTTGATCCCCATCCCATGAGTTCAGTTCAGTTGACTTACAATAATGACAATGACATGACAGACACGTAACATAAAATTCAGACTATAAGCCGCTACTTTTCCCCCGCACACTTTGAACCCTGTAGCCTTTACAACTATTCCGCTAATGTATCGGTTTGTACGGGCTAACGGCCTCTAGGGGCGCTGTAGCAGGAAGCGCATTAGTTCGACACACCAGAAGAAGACTGCGGTGGAAGCACAGGAACAGGAACAGATGTGGAGGAAGACCAGGAAGACAAAGGTAAATCCGCTCACACAGAGAAATCACGGACAGAAGGGCAGTAGGGACTGTCCAGACATGTCCTCTGTAGCTTCAAAATGCTGCAAACGTACAATACGGCGCTCAGTATTTAATAACCCGCCCCGCCCCACAGGTCAAAAAGCACCTATAGTCAACCATCTTTCTGTGTAAATATCTCATGTTACAACGTGGACATCTGCGACTTATAGACAGGTGCGGCCTATATATGTAAAAAAAAAAAGCACGTTCACGTTTAGCAAGGTCACATACTAATAAATACATGGATAAATAAATAAAAAAATCCCTTTAAACATTGGCAAGAAAAGACAGATGATACAATTTGTTGAGAAGGATCCTGCTGATGGAACAAAGCTGTTCCTCTAACTCTCTGTTGTGCAATTTGGCACTTGGAACCCGGGGCCTCATATGGGCAGCTCATGATGTCGGAGGCTACGCTAGGCCGTACCTACCTGGCGTGCGGGGCCTCGAGACTCAGCTGGGGCTCACCGTCAGCGTCCTGGTCCGTCTAATGATCTGACTCACTTTATTCCTGTCTTTCAGCACCAGACGGCCAAACTATAGCACCTCGGAAATGATGAAACTGAGTCGAGAGAGTGAACATTGTCTTGTCTTATGGCAGAAAAGACGTCGGGGCGCTTTTTTGTACACTGGAAACTATTACCGCGTCCTTGGGCAAGACACTGAACCCTGTGAGCGTGTGAGTGGGAGGTAGGACAATGAAAAAGTCAAATATACCACAATACTTACTTTGCAAAATAGAATCCATCTAAAGCTCTTTTGATATTTGCATTCTTCACAGACTATTATTATGGGAATAAGTGTTTATTTTTATGCTACGTCAAGGTCTTATTCGCCACCGTTTGGCGGATTGAGCTGTCAATTACGTTCACGGTCTTTTGTGTATTATTGAGAACGGTACATGTCTGAAGGTTGTAGATGCTTGAACACCAATAGGGAGCTGGAAGTGAGACAGCGGGAGCGTGTGTGCGGATAGATAATCCTTATATTTACATGGTTACGTATAGAGAGGTATATTTCCACACCATTTATACATGTATTTGTACTTGTGTAAAAGGATTTTGTTGATGAAAAACTTTGGTTGACGTCTTCTCACTAAAACGGATGGTTTAAAAAGGTTGTGTTTCCTTCACTGTTTAAGATATTGTTATTTGTTACTCAATGTTTTAAGGTTTCATTACAGCCAAAACGTCCTTTTTCTAACATTTTTGGTTTTTTTGGTCGGTTTGGTCTCGCTACATAGGAAACAACAATTTTTTCCGGCCTGCATCTTTTACAGTTTTTAACTCCAAAATATATCAAATGTTTTGTAAGTACTAAATGAGATATTTCCTTTTCACCTGCGGTGTTTTCCATAAATTCGTAAATTCTGTTTTCTCCCCATAGATTATAATGTAAAAGCAGAACTTTGTGACTAAATCTGAGTCAGTATCTAATTATCAAGTATTTGATTAATTGCCATGATGAAGTTCTTCTAAAATGTGAACGCTCCCGAAAAATGCAGAATGTGAATATTATAAAGTGCATACAATTTTTAAATGTTGACTTTATTTGGTGTATTTATAACTGTTGTGCACGTAAATGATAGTGTCACACCAATTGAGTAGGTATTTGTGGAGAAAACCTTGAAAATCTGTAGAAATGACAGGAATTGACATCACACTAGGGACGCTCATTCCAGACAAAGTTTATGCAGAATTTACACAAAAGAACCAACTCTTTTTGACTCTCTAAACATTACTTCAACAAGAAGAATTCAACAAGTCAAGAAGAAAATAAAAAAGGATGAGTTTTAATTTCCTACCGTGATGTCATCAATTACAAACAGGAAGTGAAATTATAAACCTAAAACATGAGCTATTCTTTGATAACATTTGTATATTTCCTTAGCAAAATTCTAAACATTTATCTTTTTTTAAACGATTTTTTGCCCGTAGGCTTTATCAGACAGGAATGACACAGGGGGAAATGGGATGAGAGAGCAGGGGAGACATACAGTAATTAGTTGTAGTCAAGATTTGAACAACGAGTCCTCAAACCTGTCGTAGGTGCTTCAAGTAAAAGTACTAAAGAACAAGTTTAAAAGTTTAATTTTAAGTACAAAACACATCTCGCACACAGATTTGGACAAATATAAAAGAGTGAAATGTGGTGATCTTGATAAAGAATTGTCCTGCAATCAATTTCTAAATGTTTTTAGCCTTTTTATATGTAAATTTTGTTTGCTCAAACCGAAGACTCAAACCTTTAAATCAGAATCAGAAACATGCAAAAACATAACCAAAAAAACAAAAAAGAAAGTACTTTTACATATCCACTGTCAAACCTACACAAATAAAGTACAAATACCCTTTACTTTTGTACTTTGTTACTTTCCACCACTGCCAAACGCTACCTCCAAATTGTTTAAGAACTAACCACTATTTGTATCTAAAACTTTCCCCCGACTTCTGTTAGTCAAATAACGAGTGCCCACCTTTGACTGCCTGAGACGGGAGTGTTTCATCTCCATTACCTGCTGGTGTTTGACAGAAGACCGACGCGGATGCCACACACACACCGGCCGCGCACGTACAAAACTGATTTATTAAACCAGAGCAGGAGGTGATGGGTACGGGGCGGCGGGCTAAAATCGATGTCCGCTCTCCCAGCCCCGGTCAGCGGAGAGTTAAAACGCTGTTAAACTCTCTCCCTAACCAACCCGCCTCGCTCCCATTGATTTTTTATTTAGCTTCCAGCAGTGATGTGTCTTCTGCCGCGCACACCGAGCCTCCGCAGCCTGTCAGCACATAAATCAGGCCCCATTGAGCCGCGCCCGGGTCCAGCGGAGAGGGGTCTGTTAACAGAATTAAACTTCCTGAGAGTCCGGCTCCGGGAGAGAGCGAGAGGGGAGATCAGAGCGGCCCCGAAACGAAGCCCTGTCAGCACAAGGCGGTCCCAGCGGAGCGCCGGAGTCCACGCCGCAGAAAGGGCTTTGCATTGTTTATCGGATTTTAGCCAGGTAACGAAAACCAGCGCCGCCGCTCCCTTAATAAGAGCCATCCTTCATGAATATTTGGATAATGTTTGACTTTTCAGATTGACATTTTACTGTTGCTAATGAAATGTCGTTTGATGCCAAATAGCTTTATAAAGGCGCCACTATTGAACTTTTTTTATTGATGTGGGAAGTAAACATTGTATAAATAAACCCTCCGGATGTATTTGTTTTTAACTAGGCGTAAAACCAACCAAGAACGCCGAAGAAATGTTCCTTCGATCCTGTTTGTTTGCCACATGCATCATTCAGAAGAAGAACCTGAACTGACCTGAACTAAATCAAGTCTAAAGGGCTAAAAACTGGGCTCAAACCAGGTCCAAACCAGGACCTTGAAGCTATAAAGGGCATATCATGTCTATAATGCGGATTGATACCAAATATCGATCTATCGATACTGACTGAGGAATAGAAAAGTGTCAATTCTCATTCTAAAATATCTTAAAATGTAAAATTCTAGTTTTGTGTACATTTTTTTAGATACATTGTACTATATTGTACTTTATTTGCACATATATATTTAGTCATAAATCAGTTCAACCTGAGCGAGAGAAAAGATAACTCTCTGAAGAGTTTGAAAGCATAAAACTCACTGGTATTGGTATCGGATCGATATCGCCATACTTGCCATAGTATTACTTGATATCAGATTGAAACAAAAATCACTAGTATCACCCATCACTAACAGATTGTTAATTTGGTAAAATCAGAGTTTATCATGAGAAAAAAATACAGTTATAAATACAAGAAGTAAGTTCTAAAATGTCTTCATCGATATCAATCCACCAAATAAACTATATTTAGACTCAAGGAGCAACTTCTTTACAGTTCAAACATTCATTTAACAAAATATAGAAATTATCATTGTTTTTATTTGTCCAAATAATGTCTTCTCAGTAAATTAGACACACGTTGGGCCTTGTTTACAGTTTGGTTGCTATGTGACAGTTATGGGTATCTGCTGCGCATATCAAATCAGGAAGTAAGGATAATTCACCAAAACTAGACAACTCAAGATCCTCCCAGCCTCTTTAGTGGACCGATTCACTTCAGATGTTTATTGGACATGTTTATCACAGACTCGGGGTCCATAGTGTCGGGGCCCATAGTGTCGGGGTCCATAGTGTCGGGGTCCATAGTGTCCATCCTTCTGAGTTTAGTGACCTCAGAGCGCACAAAGCCCGGCTCCACTCTGCAGCAGAAGTTCTTCCACAGAACAATGACACAATATGAATTCAAGACCCTTCCACTTTCCAGAGTCATGAGGCTCTGCGGCTGTGGCTCTCCACGTTTCATTGTTTTGTTGGACAATAGAATCCACAGAGTCAATACCACATGTTTAAAATCTGAAGTCTTTGGCCAAAAGTGGAAAAAGCACTTGGTATCCACCCCAGAGACCAATTTCCAGGCCAGTCCCCTGCAGCACTGCTTCTGGCCTGGCAACTCACTCCATCTATCATAATAAGCTGTGTTTGTGGGTGGGAAGCAGTGAGGGAAGCACCAGCGCCTCCTGCTGCCCACACACTTTAGTGCTACTGAAGTATCTGAAGTACTGCACATAAAACAACTCATTTTCCACGCTGCCTCTGGTGTGTTTCAGTACTAAAACATGCAGAATCCTCCAGCTGGGTACTTCTAACCAGATGTATTTCTTTCTACAGAGAGAAGTACTTCTGACCAGATGTATTTCTTTCTACAGAGAGAAGTACTTCTAACCAGATGTATTTCTTTCTACAGAGAGAAGTACTTCTAACCAGATGTATTTCTTTCTACAGAGAGAAGTACTTTTAACCAGATGTATTTCTTTCTACAGAGAGAAGTACTTCTGACCAGATGTATTTCTTTCTACAGAGAGAAGTACTTCTAACCAAGTGTATTTCTTTCTACAGAGAGAAGTACTTCTAACCAGATGTATTTCTTTTTACAGAGAGAAGTACTTCTAACCAAATGTATTTCTTTCTACAGAGAGGAGTACTTCTAGCCAGATGTATTTCTTTCTAGAGAGAGAAGTACTTCTAACCAGATGTATTTATTTCTACAGAGAGAAGTACTTCTAACCAAATGTATTTCTTTCTACAGAGAGAAGTACTTCTAACCAGATGTATTTCTTTCTAGAGAGAGAAGTACTTCTAACCAAATGTATTTCTTTCTACAGAGAGAGAAGTACTTCTAACCAAATGTATTTCTTTCCACAGAGAGATGTACTTCTAACCAGATGTATTTCTTTCTACAGAGAGAAGTACTTCTAACCAGATGTATTTCTTTCCACAGAGAGAAGTACTTCTAACCAGATGTATTTCTTCCTACAGAGAGAAGTACTTCTAACCAGATGTATTTCTTTCTACAGAGAGAAGTACTTCTAACCAGATGTATTTCTTCCTACAGAGAGAAGTACTTCTAACCAGATGTATTTCTTTCTACAGAGAGAAGTACTTCTAACCAGATGTATTTCTTCCTACAGAGAGAAGTACTTCTAACCAGATGTATTTCTTCCTACAGAGAGAAGTGTTCTAACCAGATGTATTTCTTTCTACAGAGAGAAGTACTTCTAACCAGATGTATTTCTTTCTAGAGAGAGAAGTACTTCTAACCAAATGTATTTGTTTCTACAGAGAGAGAAGTACTTCTAACCAAATGTATTTCTTTCTACAGAGAGAAGTACTTCTAACCAGATGTATTTCTTTCTACAGAGAGAAGTACTTCTAACTAAATGTATTTCTGTCTACAGAGAGAAGTACTTCTAATCAAATGTATTTCTTTCTACAGACAGAAGTACTTCTAATCAAATGTATTTCTTTCTACAGAGAGGAGTACTTCTAACCAGATGTATTTCTTTCTAGAGAGAGAAGTACTTCTAACCAGATGTATTTCTTTCTACAGAGAGAAGTACTTCTGACCAGATGTATTTCTTTCTACAGAGAGAAGTACTTCTAACCAAATGTATTTCTTTCTACAGAGAGGAGTACTTCTAACCAAATGTATTTCTTTCTACAGCGAATATCTAATCTGATACTTTAAAGGCGCAATAGACGATTTTTCGGAGATTTGAGAACGCAGGCGGAAGTGCGCATGCGCACTACCCGTGCGGACTGATACAACACACACGTGCGTTTGTTTATTAGAGCGACGGATCGCATCGCATCTCTCGTCTCCCGTAGATTTCTGTCTCTTCTGAGTCAGCTCGAACTGTCTTTCTCCGTTTTCATTTTGTCCCGTACACTGAGGGAACTATATTATGATAGATCAATGCGCTAAGACACGCGGAAACGTGCTGCTCATGGGGACGAGCCGCACGTGGCTGCAGGTGAGCAGTAGGTGCATCCTATGATTGATACGTGGCAGAACTAATGGGCAGTCCACGCCACGAGGAAATAAGACTCAGATTTGGGCCCAAAAAATCGTCCATTCAACCTTTAACCTTAGTCGAGGCCAATTAAACACTTGTAAGACCATGGACCACAATTAACAACAAAAATAATGGTTTGTAATGGTTTATGGAGAAGCATTTTATCGCAGCACAGTTTAAGTTGCAGCACATATGCGAGACTGAGTAGAATCTGTGTTGACTTCAGCTGAACTCTCACAAAATGGCAGATGGTTGTTACCGTACTTTTCAGACTTTAAGAGAGCTTTAAACCCTGTGGCCCATGCAGTGGTGCAATTCATTTATAGATTTTTACTGGCTAACGGAAGTGCCGGGCTCTAGCAGGAAGTGCCGGGCTCTAGCAGGAAGTGCCGGCATTTGACACACTGTAGAAGAAGACGTCAGTGGACAGTGGTCACAGTATTTTATGCTTCAAAACGCTGTGTCTGATCACAATCAGACTCATATTCACAGAGAAATCAGTCTAATGAGGAAGTGAATCTAGACGTGACAAAACGCAAAGACACACATGGAGCAGGAGCACAGACATTATACGGCGGTCTGCAGTTTAGAACCTGCAGCAGTGAAATTAAACTTTCTTGGCCCGACCTGACGCCTGCATCACTATCATGGACCATTTTCATGTGAAAATATCTCATGTCACAATGTAACACTCACTTTATAAGATCAAGCTCAGGAGCAGATGAACCAGATGTGAAGACACAGACACTGGTAAATCAGCTCACACAGAGTCATCAAGGACAGAGGGGACAGTGGGGACAGATGGGACAGTAGGGATAGAGGGGACAGTAGGGACAGATGTGATGTGTTTTATGTTTGTTAAGCTTCAAAATGCTGTGTGTTTTATTACAATTCAACTCATCTTCACTGAGAAATTAGTCTAACAATAATAATAATAGTTCCCCCGGTTCAAAAGGCAACCCCGGCGTACATATAATATATAGTATATATTATATAATAGTATATGATAGTATAAGTGTAAATATCTCATGTTACTATGTGGGCACCTGCAGCTTATTGACAGGTGCATATATGTATAATTTCTTGTTTCTTTGTGAATTTCATTGGAGCAGGTTTTGTTCAGGAGCGCTGTACAGCCTGAAAAGTACAGTACTTCTTAAATGCAGTATAATTAATCTAGGATGAAAATTGAGACAGAATATTGAGGAGCAACAGCGAAACTTAACATAAACAAAGCTGCAAAAGCACAAATATTAAAAGCATCAATTCACACTAAAGAGATTTCAGCCTGTATCTTCTCACTATTAAACATTAAACTGTTTTATATTGCTCACATACTGCATGTTTCTCATATGAAGTAAGTATTAAAACTACAAAAGAGGAACAATGCTTTTCATAGAGTCAGAACAAGCCATGGCCTGAAATATTCTCCTCCACGTCGATGTTTTGAATGTTTCTCGTGTCTTTTACCTCAGCCTTTCTCAGTGTGCTCACTTAAAGAGTATTCTATCACTTTACTTTGCCAACAAACTTGTTTTAATCCATCATGAGTCATTCCCCGAGGTCCCGGATGTGATGCATGTTGTTTGCGTGACGAAGTTATTTTGAAATTCCCTTTCAAATCAGACGTTCATCTTGACACTATATGTGCCTCTTTGCAATGTTTCCCACTGAAAAGCCTTGATAGGAAATGTATCATCACTAGGGCTAAACTAGGGCTAAAATGAGACTAAACAGGACCTAACAAGACATTTGCTCTAATTAATCATTAACCCAAAGAAGGACAAAAACATGAATAGACTCTAAATAAGTAAGTACCACCAGTCAGTCACGTGCCACAGGTTGAGAAACACTGGTATAGTATTAAAGTTTTAAATTCTTTATGACTTAACTGCATAAGAGCGCCTTAAAGTGGGACAGAGAGTGCAGAAATAAATCGAACTTAACCTTGGACTATTAACAACATGATGTATGGTCTCTTGACATCAATTAAAATACATTATTTTCTTTTAATTGTTTCCCTTTTTATTAGTGCTATATTTAGTTTGGGCTCCGTAACCTGTTAAGAATAAAGATGTTAATTACGAGTTCTATAAGAGGCTCCTGCGCACTGTACATTACTGCATATCATTAGTGCAGTATTTGTTTAGGATCACAGGCGTATTTGCAGGATCCAATTAAAAGTGGATTTTTGTTTTCTTGGTCGTACGACTGCAGAGATGAAAGGCGAGCCAGGCAGATCAGATGCAGCTAATTGTACTTTCTCTTGTTCCACGGCCTTGTATTCATGCACAATGCACCGAGCTCCACTGCATTTTAATCCTTTTGCACTCGGCTAATCAAGTCCAGTAGCAACATGAAAGATATGAGCTGATGAGAAAATAAAGTTTACTTACTGTATTTGCTTATTCTGGAAGTCTTGTCTACTGTAGTGAATGAACTTTTCTTGTCATTTCATGCAGTTTCAGCGGTGTTTAGATGTTTAGAGGCCTGTGGTGTTGAGCCAGATCTTCTTACTTATTCTTATGTAAAAAATGGCTGCACAAAGACATGTTTTTCCACTATCCAAGTAAAAACATAATGCTATATATGATTAAATTGTCCAAAAATGTAAAGTGAGGTTGTTCTAAATGGAGCCAGCAAGCAGAACGTGGGGTTTAGCAACAACACTTTGCTCTTTTGTCCTTAAGCAAGACACTTTACCCAGCTTCACACTCTGATTTGAGCTCTACAAATTAACAATCTGGAATGACTCTGTATCGTTTGGGAATAAGTTTGAGTTTTAGCCAATCACAGCAAACAATCGACATGATTCAACATTAAGACAATATCGTTTTGGCTCAT
The DNA here is from genome assembly GCF_026437365.1 of Eucyclogobius newberryi. Classification (NCBI taxonomy): domain Eukaryota; kingdom Metazoa; phylum Chordata; class Actinopteri; order Gobiiformes; family Gobiidae; genus Eucyclogobius; species Eucyclogobius newberryi. The sequence continues at coordinate 10,265,228 of NW_027316278.1, read as the reverse complement.
TTCATCTGTAGCATCGCACCTTCAAATGCTTGGTAAGTACAGCAAGTATTCATATGTTTTTGCTAGTTTACCTCCTCCACGCAGTACGGAGTGAATGAATAATGCACATAATCGTAAAGCGACTTTGAGCTGAGACTATAATGCATCATTACTATTACAACAAAGTCAAACCAAATCCAGGCCTGTCTCAGTGACATTAGTTAACGAAGGATATCTAACTCACGCGCCGACACATTTTTGTTTGCATAATTGCACAGAGGAGTCTTTTGATTGTCTGACACCGAGTGCAGAAGTCAAAAGAACGCCGGTGTGAACGCCGTGAGTGAATACAGCACGTTGTTCTAAACAGGCAGAAGACGCGGACGCCTCTGTTTTAATGATGTACGCTGTGCTGTTTTGCAGGTTGAGGGTCAAAAACTGCGAGCCGGAGCCAAAGTCAGGCCACTGTCACCTCCAGCAGCGGGGCCTAATGGACACCCACACCCCCCCCCCCGCTCCTCGCCCCTGTCCCCTGTCCCCCTCTCAGCGCACCCGCCCCTCAGAGCAGGACCACTGTTAGCGCACATGTCAAGTCCGGGACAGAACAAGAAGGACACAAGAAAAGAAAAGGGGGGAACGAAGCGCCAGGACCATTTGCATACGCCTGTGATCCTAATATATACAGGTGGTCAACCTTCAGGGTCAGAGTTCACCTCAGTTGCCGGGGCAACAGAGCTGTTCTCCCCATCACTAGCTCGTTAAGGAGCCGCAGGAATAGGAATAGGTCCGCCAACTGTCCTCGCTGCGCTGTGGCCATGTCTGCGCGCGACCCCGCAGCGTAATGAGGACCTCCGCCATGACGCCTCACACCTCCACACTGTTAAACAACTCAAGGCAGAGGAAATACACTCACGCGTTAACAAAGCCAAAACACACACACGGTGGATAAATGATCCCTCGAAAAGCAAAGAGAGCGTTTTGATTCCATTTGGTGTTTGTGAGAGACATTTTCGGTCGATTTAAGAAAAAAACGTGGAATTTTTTATTATTTTTTTGAACAATTGCAATTTAAAAAATTGCAATTGAATTGCAATTATTTTGGAGCGAAATGTTTTGCTTGAGTCTTGACTTTTGGGTTA
>NW_027316278.1:10216610-10259110 GCF_026437365.1 Eucyclogobius newberryi | reverse complement strand
CCCTTACCCCTGCTCTGACCTGGAGGATGCCCCAGCCGCTGCACGCTCCAGACACAGCGGGCAGAGCGGCGCGCGGAATACCAACCAGCTGCCGGTGCCAGGAAGCCAGAAACAACAGCAAGAAAACAATACAGCGCTGCAGAGTGGAGCAAACAGGCAACACACACTCACCAGGATGTAATCGTGAGGAAATAAAGCTAAATACAAGCAACAAAGTTTGAGCTGGATTGGCTTGTACTGCCTCCGTGTTTGTCACTTCATCACTAATTACAAAGTACAAGTATTCTGCACTTTTCCTGTCCAATTTGTGTGAACAGGATCCCTCCAGGAAGGAAAAACATAATGTTCTGTAGAATGTTTACACAAATAATGCATTTTGGGTCCTTGAGCACATAATAATGATGATAATGATAATGTGCATTTATGTTTAAATTGAATCAGACATCTCTGGTTGGTTCTCAACTATGGATGTAATATATGTATTTTAACTGAATATCTTTAAAGATGCTCTTTAAGGTCTGCCACCTGCTTATTTCTATGCCTTGAATGTTCCAGTATGGCATTAAACTTTGATATCTCCATTAAGACAACAGTTGGTGGCAGAGTTAAAGGTCAGATCTGTGGAGTGGCACTCACAGTAAATATGTAAGCGATAAAACATTTTGAAGTAAATGGGAACGTGCTGTGGAACATTGTAGGAAAGGTAATAACATCTCCATAGAGACAAAGAGGCGGCCCACCCTCCTCCTGCAGTGCACCGATCCCACAGCTGATGGACAGACATCAGGCATTGTTAGTAATAGTCAAAAGTCTCCGTCACTCTGATGTGGATGTTGTGAGACTCAAAGTACAGCAGAAGGGCCAAACCTAACACACAGATGTATCTCTGTGTGACACGTCTGAGCCCCAGTGAGTGAGCGGCGGGCTCCGTGTACATGAGCGGCCCCTGATACCGACATGCAGCCCCGGCCTCATCCTGTCTGCTGTCAGTCACAGTGAGACAGACAGGTGTCACACGTGTCCTCTGCCGCCTCCTATTGTCTTCCATATTCAGAGAAAATGCTGCATGTACTTTTGAGAACATGCTGCTGCAACATCGTTATTTTAACTTTGGTCACTTCACTTTTAATGTCACGGTTTGTAGAAAGGGATTTAAATTTGGTGCACGGCAATTTCTTCGTAAGTTTCTATGTTAAGCGTGCTTGTTTTTGACACCACTGACACCAGGAGACAGTTAGAGCTCGAGGGCGGGACACTGAGACACAATAGCCTGTTTAATGGCTGGGACGTCTCAGGAACAGGTCATCTAGAAAAAGGCCCCTGAGCTCAGGCAGCAAAAACACAGCTAAACATTTGACTTGAAGACCAACGTTCTGCACCTGACAGAACATTCTGACAGTGATCGTGAAGAGCAGGGGGTGGTGCATGGAGTCAGGTGTGACCACGCCCACCAAATCTGAAAAATGAAGAGGGAAGAAGACAGACAGGGAACACAAACGATCAGATGTCAGAGCCAGTTTATTTGCTGAAAATTCCTTATTCCAAAGAGTTTCTGATTTAAGGTGTGGTAAAAGTAGCAGCAGCCGGAATCACGGGCGACACACATTTAACTAGGCAATGATATCTGATTAAATATCGAATCGTTTGATACAAGTGTCGCGATTCAATGTTTGCCCAGTATAACACTGAGTCGCATATTTTGGTTTGGAATAGAAAAGGTGAAGCGTACTGTCCTTTGTAAATGCAGGAATTAAACACCTTCCAAATGACTTTCAGCTACTGTTTGCTAAAGGAGGGTTTTGTCTTGTAGTTACTTCATTCATTTGACATTGTTGAACATAGGAATGACAAAAATATACTTTTAAAGACTCTAAAACGGCTTTTGGCTTATTTATCTCAACTTCAGTAGCTTGAAAATCCACTCGCTACTAGAGCTACAATTCAATCATTTTTTTAAAATTGTTTTTAAATCTGAATTAAGTATATGTACTTTAACCGCATTGTACCAGGTTTTAGCTCAAGTGCTACTTTCACACACTGAAGAGTCAGGAGGAAATTATATTATTATATAAAAAGAAATCCTGAAATAGAAAGGCACAAACTGGAACTGACCTATAGTGGATTTCTCACAAAAGACTGTTAAAAGTATGTTGAAAAAAATATTTCCACGGATTAAAAATTAAGAGCTGTAAATCATTTATCCAAATTAAGTAAAACACTTTCCGATTCATCACATATAAACTAAAAGACAAATTGTATTGTTGCGTCCCTTCTTTTAACATAATTTTGAATACAGTTATGTATTATGTACGATTTTGTTCCTTACTGTAAATTGCATTATTTTCTCTGTTGCTAAAGCTTTTGACAAGGCATGAAATAATCAGCCAGAGTCGGCTCTACCTCCTGAGGAGACTCAGGTCTTCAGGTCTTCAGGAGTGACAGGGCCACTCCTGACAGGGCCACTCCTGACAGGGCCACTCCTGAAGACCTTCTCTGACTCTGTGGTGCATCAGCTCCTGTAGGTGTGGCCTGCTGGAGCAGCAGCATCACAGAGAGGGAGAGGAGGAGGCTGGACAAAGCTCCGTCCTGGGCTGCGCTCTGGACTCGGTGCAGGAGGTGGGGGACAGAAGGGTCCTGGCTAAACTCACATCTATGGACCATGAGTGTCGCCCCCTGCAGGACACTCTGTCCGCTCTGGAGAGCAGCTTCAGTCACAGACTGATCCACCATCGCTGTGTGAAGGAAAGGTTTCGTAGGTCTTTCCTTCTGCTGCTGTCAGACTTTATAACAAACACTGTTAGTCCTGGACATGTGTCATTCATCTTCATAATCATGTGCAATACTGTCATACTCATGTGCAATACTGTCATAATCATGTGCAATACTGTGACATAATGTCAATCATCTTGGTGCAATATTCTCTGTCCATATAACAGCTGTAAATAAGTGTTGCTATTGTTATTATTTTGTATTAAGAGTTTAAGAGTTTTTTTTATAAGAGTGTTGCAACACTGGAATTTCCCCATTGTGGGACAAATAAAGGCTTATCTTATCTTATCTTTATGAGCTATTCGGTGTATTCAGACCAAAAATGCAGAATTAAAATATGGCGATGAGTAAAACTACTTATACACGGTGGCACAGTGGTTGCTACTCTTGCCTCAAGATGGTTGCAGGTTCTATTCCTGGGCTTTTCTTTGAGATACACTCCCTCCCCCCCTAATTCCCATCCACGTCCCCGGGTCCTCGGGGAGCAGGGAGACCCCTGACCCGTGGGCTTACCACTTGCTGAAATGCCAGCCACTCTGCTCCGGAGACCTTTGGACCAGGAACACTTGTATCAGGAATCAATCACCGCTCGCTGTCTAGGCCACATGGGTCAGCTCACTGGCAGGGCTATTGACAGGCAGGAGTTACAGTAGGGCAGCTGTGTGCGGAGGCTGCTTTAAACGCCAAATCGACCTGCCATGTCACCGCTGTCGATAGGACGGATGTGTCTCTGTAAATACAACAAGCTCCATTTGCTTCATTATCCGCCACCTTTCAACTCACTCAATGGATTTTGTTATATCACCCGCCAGTGACTTCATTTGTTTGGCGATATCCATCTTAATGGTAACATGCACAACAGTATATTATTGATGATTTACAAAGTAAAATTAAGAAAGTAGAAGAAGACAATTAAAAGTTGGTAAAGATGTAGTAAAACATAAGCCATGTTTCCACTGGTTCAGTTCAGAGTGGATTGGAACGGTCTCTGTCGTAAGTGAACCGCACCGGCCTGTTAAAGCTCTTTTTATCCCTTTAGCTAAGGAATGGTTTAGCACCAGAGCGAGATGATTGGACAAGAGAGAACACTGACAGATACAGAAAATAATTAATCACCAAGTGCTTATTTTATTTTGTGATAAACCACTGAATTTCCAGTGACTGTAACTTGCCGTACCTAAATTCCACAGTGCATATGTTCCCCAGCACCGATGTTCCCCATTTTTTGTGGACGAGGGAACTACAGCACCGGGCAACATTGGTACCTTGTATTTAAAAAGGTCCTGGTGTTCCCTGGTACCGCTATTCCCCGCACTGAAGAATGAGTGCACATTCACAGAGGTCCTGCTGTTTTTTTCTTCTTCTTCTTTGGTGTTTTATGGCAGGTGGTATCCAAGTGTTACATTATCGTACATTACTGTTTCCCCGTGTTTATGCCTATTTTGTTACTTTTCAGCCTTTTTACTGATGCAGACAACAGTCGCACTCATGTAGCCCATAGCTGAATTTGTTCATTTGCTTAATGGGAAGGAGAGGCATTAGAGGAATAATAGAGGATCTTTTGCCGATTTGAGAACTCAAGCGACTGTTCCACTTCTTTCCAAGAGGCCGCCTCCCATCAAACCTCAAGCACGAGTACACAACAGCTCGACTGCTACACGTGCGTTTGATTATTAGCGCGACGGATTTCATCGCATCTCTCGTCTCCACAGATTTCCGTCTCTTCTGAGCTTGAACTCAGTCTTTCTCTATCGTCATTTTTGTGCTGTACACTGAAGGAACTCGCTAAAGACACACCGGCATATCAACCATTCATGCGCAGCCAGGGAAACGTGCTGCTATCCTAGGAACGAGGCTGCAGGTGTGTAATAGCACGCAAGGAATGATTGACATGTGGCTGTTCACGCCACAAGGAAATGAGAGTGAGATTGAGTGCCAAAAATCCTCTATCATTCCCTTAATGGTTAAAATAACTCACCAGAGCTGCTTGTGCATCTTAATAGATCCATGTTTGTTTGTATTGTCTATGTGAATCAGTTCAATATATCTATGGTTTTACGAGACCTTAAAGTCCCAGCAGCCTTTGCAGCCACAGAGCAGGTCCCGATGGCACAGAGCCGGCACATTGGGGCACCACGTCTATCCATCCAGACTCACACTCTGACCTGTCAATTGTGCCACATGTTCCAGAAGGTTTATTTGCATGTGTAGGTTTATCAAACTGTCCGAGAACGGCAGTTCAGAGTCGTGTACGTTAAGGTCGTGTGCTTGAGTCCGGTCCACCCACGGACCCGTGCTTGTCTTGAGAGGGTTCATCCGGATTGAAGTGCCACAATAAGGACACTTTGACCGCAGAAAGATTAAGGACAGAAGGAGACATGTGAGAGTCCTCACCTTTTTATGCACAGATGCCTACAGATCATGAAGTAGTCTATAGAGCTGACACAGTAGGTTCATTAGTTAACCTCTTTTAGGCCGCTTATATTATTATAACAAATTCTGAATGATTATGATACTTTAAGAGTAATAAAATAGAGGTGGTAAGTGATGAAGTATTTGTTATGAGTAAGATGATTTATTGTACCAAATATTGTCACAAAGCCATGGAGAAGAATAAAGTTGACAAAGAGCCAACATTATATAAAAATGTCAGAATGCTAATGCTAGCTGCTGGCTACATGCTAGCGCCAGGCCCTGCTGTATTTTAGCATCTACAGAACAATCCGTTTACTTTTCTGAGCTAACGCTGGGTCAACAACATCTGTGAAGACTTGACTTGAATTAGTTGTGCTTGAAATACACATAATCTGACAGGAAACGTCACTTTGATCACCCTGAAGATAAAAAAGATAAAATGTAATAGTAACAATGAGTCTACATAGAATCAAAGCCGGGAATTTCTTGGCATGAGATGGAAATTCTAACCAATATGCCACTGCACCGCCCAAACTAAGTGGTAAAAAAAAGACTTGCACATTGTTAGTTGTCTCATCTGTTCTTAACATAAGGAACCACTAAATCATGCACTGATTAAAAGCTCTCATCCGAAAAACACACCAAAATCCAACCGGCGAGCCTTATGTGGTCCTTAATACATGAAACTTGGAACATCCAACTTTCGCAAGCCAACTTAATTGTCTAAGTACAGGCGTGTTAGCTGTCAATCACAATTAGCTGTAATGCAAATAGTACTTCTGCCCAGGATCCAGCGACCATCAACATCTCCAATCGCTTGTTATTGGTAAAGCGAGACCAGCACCGTGGAGACAGTGAAGCATTAACCAGTGCAAAACTAATGGCCACGAGCTAAGTCTCCGCACATTTTGTAAAATCAATTTTGGCAGGCGCACAGCTCAAAGGGAGGCTTAAGGTACACTCAACACAAGCGTTCCAAATGTGCTTCTATCTCAATACAGGCAGCCAAACGTTCTCTTGCATAATCAACTTGGACTATGCTATGAATTAGTCGTATATTTTATCACATTGCGTTTATTATAGGTATTTTGGTGAAATGCATTTTAAAATTCTGGTTCATTGGCTGAAATGTTGCACAGTAGGGCTTTAATAATTACTAGAACGCACAGAAAATGGTTGTGTAAAATGAGTCCACGCCGTGCGACCCCAAACAGACAATTAAAAGGTGCATTTTTCCACATTCTCCTGGACAAGCTTTTAAGCCAGCAACCAAAGTTTACATGTGAGAACTGTGAAAAGAGACATCGCAACAGTTTCCCACTTTGTTAAGAACTTAATTCTGTTGGCACCCCGAGGGCTTGTTATTTTTTGACACGGAAACAGCAGAATGATTAGTTGGGAGCGCAGCTTTAATCCTAAACTCCGTGTCGGTCCGGGCGTTCAAACCCCCTGTCGGCCCGACTCGGCGCACACTCCCGCATTACCGCAGCAGCCGCCTTCACCCCTTTGTTCCCCCCTCCCACGACGGGGTGACCTCCACTCCCCCGCGCGGCCCAGCTCAGGAGGAGAGCGTCCCGGTACGGCAGGCTCCACGTGAACTCCTATGCCCCATGTCCATCGCTGCATCCCTCCTCCACCTCTTTCCCTCGCACTCGCTAGCATCGATTTCATGTTTGGGTTGGCCTCATCGATTTTCATGCAGGTTCACGGATCATACCGCTGCTGTTTCCACCGTCTCGGCCGTGTACAGCGGGAGGGGAGGAAAATGGGCTTTGACAGTTTGGGTTGCGAGGCCTCGGCGTGTTCACCCCCTCTGCTCAGGTCGGACCTCCCGCGCTGAAAGAGGCGGCGACCTTTAGCACCGAATCGGACCGGGCCGAGCCGAACCAAGACGCCGGGGCTGGGTGAAAAATGAGCCGGTTTGATGAGAAGTCTAACGACAAATGATGTCGACGTGTACGGTGTGTGTCAGGGATGGGGCGTGGCACGAGATGTGGCGAGGACAAATTGACACTTGACAAAAACGCTTGAACGAATGAATAAAAAAGGATTGATACAGACGTAGACGCAAATAAACAGAAACTTTCCCGCTGCTTTGCCCTGACTCCACCCCCCACATTCACCCTCACCAAAATCATTTCATATTCAACATTGTGTCCATCATTCTCAAATTAAGATAAGATAATCCTGTGTTAGTTCATACAGTGGGAAAATGTCAGTGTTACAACGCACAAGTAGGTACAGAAGTAAAGAGAACAGACACTTTTAATAGAGGAGCTCTTACAAAGCCCTTATATTCTTAATAAAAATAAAAATAAGATGAGAAAATCGTAAGTAACCCTCTTATTTACAGCAGTTGTATGGACAGGGAACATTATGTCAGAGTATTGCACATGAATAATGTAGCATGACATATGGATATGACAGTAATTATTAGAAGTAAAAAATAGACTCAATATAAATCCCATTCAGCCAATGCGTAGCTAAAAAAAAAAAAAAACATAAAACAACAAAAAATGAAAAATGAGCAAATTGTGGTAAATCATCTTGTTTCATCTCGTGGTGTAAATAAGACATCTGCCTGTCCTAGTTTCAATCAGAAATCACAGGTCGTCTCAGAAATATTGCTTGAGCAGTGTAAACAAACATGTTTCGATGGTTCTATCTGCAGTTGCTCAGGTCTGGATTTTTTTCATATAAATTCTTGGCAAAGATGTATAATCTCAAGTGGACCATGTTGAATCCCAAAAACAGTATCTTTGTTCAGACAAAATAAGGTGGTTTAGGGTCGGGCTGAACCAAGGCTGGAAGCACGCACATGTAAACAATGTGAAAATATAATAGTGACCACTGCAGAGGTTTAGGAGCGCGAGGGCCAGTGGGATATTTGCTGTCTTGGCCCTTGAGATTGAAATCTCAGTTAGAATTTCCTGAAGAAATGGACAAAGTTGCCTGAATACTCTTCGGTTCAATCTTTATGATAAACAGTGAAACAAAACTGTTATTTCACCAAAATTATTTTGAGATTGCCATTGAAAATATCACTGATACTATTTACGATCAGACACTATTGTGCGTTATAGAATGTAACATAGATGAACATGACAGGAGTCTCCTATTCATAGCTTCATCTTCCTGTTACTTTCAACATTTTGAGATGTTTTTCCTCATTCACAAGAGATATTTTTTTTTTGTGCCACAGTCCGGTCGTCTATGAAGAGAGTCATTGAAATGGGAGCATTTAACTGCTTTGACAACACTTTTAAGAAGGCTTAGTGGAATTATTGGCCCTTATCACAATGCAATGTTTGTTAGTGAGATTTAGCTAGGATTACTTAAATCTGCAGTAAAAAGTACTACGCTGCACCCTATGCACCCTGTGCTCCCTATGCACCCTGTGCACCCTATGCTCCCTATGCACCCTGTGCTCCCTATGCTCCCTATGCACCCTGTGCTCCCTATGCTCCCTATGCACCCTATGCACCCTGTGCTCCCTATGCTCCCTATGCACCCTGTGCTCCCTATGCTCCCTATGCACCCTATGCACCCTGTGCTCCCTATGCTCCCTATGCACCCTGTGCACCCTATGCTCCCTATGCTCCCTATGCACCCTGTGCTCCCTATGCTCCCTATGCACCCTGTGCACCCTATGCTCCCTATGCTCCCTATGCACCCTGTGCTCCCTATGCTCCCTATGCACCCTATGCACCCTGTGCACCCTATGCACCCTGTGCACCCTGTGCTCCCTATGCTCCCTATGCACCCTATGCACCCTGTGCACCCTATGCTCCCTGTGCACCCTATGCACCCTGTGCACCCTATGCTCCCTGTGCACCCTGTGCACCCTATGCACCCACTTGATTTGGCGCGAGAGGCCTCGCAGCTGGAATGAGGGCCTTACTAGTATTGAGGCTTTTTTTTTCTTAAACAATCTAAACCAATCTCACACTCAAAGGTGTTTGGTTTCATGTGTGATATTATGGCGGGGCGAGTGGAAGGGGACAAGGCGAAGGAGCAGACAGGGATTGGACAGCCCACTGCTCACGATGGATTGAATGGAATGTACAGAGTTAACATGTCGGAGAATGAACTGTTGCCTTTTTTGTAACAATCATTTGTGGATAAAATGCGTCTTCAATAATACAGTTCTGTTTTTTGAGCCAAATCGAAAACTTACCTCCGGAGGTTGAGTGTACTTGATCCATGACTCCATGTTGGCTTTCCTGATACACAGCCTCGTTTATCTGGTCATCAGTAACGGAGACACAACATGAAGTTCTTTAACCACGAGAGGAGAAAGTTGCACAAACATCTTTCCCGTCCAAAAATGCACAAAGTGCTGCTGTTGTTTCCAACAAGAAAACTGTATTTCACCTAAAACAGAATCAATTGCAGCTGCAACCCGTACGTCCCCCAGTGTCGTCATCTTTGTTTTGGTTGTTTCATGCGTACCATCCCTGACAACCCTCCCTGTCACCTTGTGATTGGCCCTTTAAACCATCGGTGCAGGATTGCAAACCAATCCAAATTTGTGAAATTGAAAAAGAGAGGATTCATCTTAATTGCAAGGTTAATAGTTTTGACATCTCCTGATGTAAAATAACCACATCCATGCTGATCCATTGTGTGCTGTATGGCACATTAATTAAAAGTACAGAGCAGTAGATGTTGGTGGGCACAGGACTTTTTGGAGCAATGTCATCTTGATTGCAGGAAAATAAAGATGACTGAAACATGCTTGAATCACTCATAAAGTCAAAACAAAACTTGAAGCTCTTAAAAGTTGATTGTGCATATGTCTCCTTTTAACAATGAACAAAAGCTGGTATGAAATGAAAATTGGCTCTAGTGGCCCGTAAGGGATCACTCCAAATATCTTTTCCACTTGGGATTTGAAATTGAAACGGCAGACATTATGGGCTCCAGCATCGTTCTGGAGAAGGAACTGTCTTACTCCTACATCTTGCCAAAATTGCTATTGCAGTAATGAATCCCTCTAATTTATCATCTGGTCAGGTTTAGAAAATGACAGCCCACTTCCTGAATTAGCCACACTGACGCTGGCTGAGCTCAACGAGCCACCTGCCAATAGCATGCATTAAAAGTTGGAAAGTCTGACAGACGCTTGAGCAAAAGAAACTCTTGGTACGGAAAACAACAATCAACACAACTAGAGAATAACAGAAGAACATCACTGTAGTGGAGCTTGTTGCCCAGTGGTGGACATGTACGGTGCCTTTCCACCTGGACAAGAATATGAACTTTAACATGACATTAACATTGCCAAAAAGTTTCTAAAGGGTACGCAAACTGTAAAGTACGACAGAGTATAAGGGCCAACCAAAAACAAAAAAAAGCGGGGCACTACGAGAATAAAGTCATTAATTACTGACTTTTTTCTCGTTATGTAATTACTTTATTGTCGTTAATTTACGTTTTTTTTCTGACTTCGACTTTTTTCTCATTAATTCTTTTTTCTCATTAATTAATGACATTATTCTCGTAGAGCAGCGCATTTTTTTTTTTGCTTGGCCCTTATACTCAGTCGTAGTAAACACCAAAAAAATGATGATAACAATAATAGCTGGTTAAATTGTTGTGTCAAAAGCTAATTGAGTCCAATTAAAAGTAAAATAAATTGGGTCAAAATGGAATAAAAAATGACATTGGTCAGAGTAAAATACAATAATCATCATAATCATAATAAAAAACGTTAAATCAAAGTAGATTAATAAACTATTCAACTCAATACTCCTGACCAAAAGTTGTACTGCTCTTAAAGAAATGTGATAACAAAGGATAGAGACGAAAATTTAACACATAAAATCACAAGAATAACACAAATTTTTTTTATGCAAAAATAGGACCTGCAGCTGTTGGGAGGAGGTTACACACAATCGCAGTGTAGTTCATGAACCCGGACGACCACGCACCGCACTAATGAACATGTTACGCCTGTAGTACCTGCATCGTCCTCAGTCAAATGAGCCGTTTCCCTTGGCCTTGCAGTTCCCCACGGCGACGCCCCAGGAGGACACCCTCACCCCGCCCCCCGGCAGATGGGACCTGGAGTCGGTGGCTGTGACCTGTGGATGTGGCACAAAATGTCATAGACTTCATTTGTGCGGCAGCGAGAAGCACGTGTGTCTGGGGAGCCATCGATCTGACAGTGATTACAGGGAGAGTTTCAGAGGAGTGTGGTGTGTGGGGGGGCGGGGCAGCAGCTGGGTACCTCCACACTATATACACGCCGCCCTTCAACCTCGGAGTCCTCAGCCACCTACAGCTTCCACTGCTCACTTTGGGCCCCTCCTTTGACTTGCAGTACACACGAGTCGAAGGTTTGTTTTTTTCTCGACTTGAAATGTAATTTTCTCAAACTCAGGTCTGCCATGAGTAGGGAAAGTCTGCAGGATTCAAACGTTGTGGGATGGAATAACTAAACCTGCCGTAACCCGACCGACCCGGTATGAAACTAGCCGACTGAAAAAAATATATCAGCATTTTGTTGAAAAAACATCCAAATATTTTATTTTTCAATTATTTCGCTGACTCATCGACCGGTCTTTCCTAAACCGCCATGTCGAATATTTTTTTATCACGTTGGTAAACCTATCTTTCATCCCTAAGGACTGATAATGCACTGTGCAACGCATGCGCATCTTCATTTTCAGTCCTCCACATGCGTCTGTAACAAAACAAAACGCACTTAATTGTCGCTGTGTTGCCTTTTATGAGTTGATTTGTCTCTGTCGGCGCCACTGAAGTGTCCGTAGAACATGTCACACTCTATCAGGGTGTTAAATTTGACTTACGCAATGCATTCTGGGACATAAACACGGCCAGCAGCGTCATCACAACAAACATGGCGGCGCCTGTGTCCCCCGCATGTTCCCCCCGCTCGCCTTTGCTACCAAAATAAAGGATAACGGCTGCAAAAGGTCGATTGAAATATCTTTAAATTGTGAGATTTAGTCTCCTGATCGGGTTGATTGAGACGTTTTCCGGAGTGACCCCTGGCGGTCACTCTGAGTCAAAAAATAGCAAAATTTTTATATATTTTTTTGCCTTTAAAGTAAAAAAAATAAGAATTTCCGACCCACTTGAAAAATGTTGACTTGGGTTACAGTTTAGGTGGCGCTCTTCTCTACGGGGTCAACATTTAACTTTCTTTAATTTAACTAGCGCAGTGTTATCCACAAACAAATACAGGCTGTTGTTCTTGTGCTACATTACGGCATTAAATGAGTCCATCTACAGGTTTGTCAAGTTGTTTTTGAGCAACTTTATAATGCTTGATTTCATTTTTTTTCCATGTTAAATACATAATTTGTGGAATATTCCAGGTGTAGCAACAATCTCCATTACACCTCCCACTCAAAGCGCTTTACATCAAGGTACCACAATCACCCACTCACATTCTGGGGGTGAACTGTCTTGCCCAAGGACTCAACGTTCACCGGTGGGAGCTGAAATCGAACCAACATCCAGTCAAACTTTGAACTGCTGAGCTATGGATGAAAAGGACAAACCCTGAGCTACTTCTGTCCCAGTCTCTAAACCCCCCATGTCATTTAAATCCTCATCATCATTACACACTGCCTAATCTTTCTTCCTTCATCCGCACGTCTCTCCCTGGTGAAGTCCAGCGTCTTCTGCGATCACAGGCAGCGTTTCTAACACTTCCACGATGAGAGGACTCTGGACTTCAACGCAGGAACACCTACCCAAGTTCAAATGTTTATCAGAAAACAAGCTTTCACTCACACCTCCCAGCTGCTTAGCACAGAACAGATGTACACGGAGTATATGTCACTCCAGATTGAGTCTCTTCCTTCATCTCGGGAGGAGTGCAGTCGGCAGCTCCTCCAGTCCTCCTGACCCATCCGCGGCTGTCAGCACAACAGGTAGAAAACAGATGAGGCACGGGGGTCAGTGCCCAGACACACGAATAGCTAGGTTGATTGACGTTGGCCTTTGTGCACAAGTCGGCTGTGGCTGCTGTTCTGACACCAGTCTGTTGCTCAGTAATGTGCGATCAGAAGGAAAAGGGCATATCATCATTCAACTCGACTTCGACGGCGCACACATCCAGCGCACGGATCAGAGCTGACACGCCAGACAGGCAAGTCCACTCCGTCAGAGAGAGGGAGAGGGCGGCGGGGAGAGCGGCTGTGGAGGAGGGAAATTGCAGGTGACTTGAAGGGTTTAAGTTAAAGATAGGACATGGCAGTTAACTCACTGTCAGATGAAGCGCGGTGGATAGAGTCATCAGCAGTCTTGCCGCGCCGCTGTCTGACCTTTCTGATGCAAAAGCTCCGGCGTGCTGATGCAATTAGACACATTACACAATACCCAGGTAGTTTTAAAATATGGCAGGTGTTGGGCTTGGTCTTATGGAGCAGGGCTGGACGGTGCTTTCACACCACCTGCACCATTCGGTTCGGTTCAAACAAGCTCGAGTTCTGAACAGCTGTAAGTGGGATTCTTTTGGGCTGGTGTGAACGTGGACCAGTTTGATTTGGTTGGGACTAAAGAGCTCCAAACGTGGGTCTCAGTACCAAGTGGACTCCAGTGTGCTACCTGGCTCCAACCAGTGTTTTATCATCTAAAAAAGCTGAACACTATAATTACCCCAGTGTGACTATCAAAACGGTAGAAGCGAGTGATGAACGAGCGATTACCGTAATTGTTTTAGACAAAAAGTGAGCAGCACATTTCAAGAGATGTTTTTCTTAATTCTAGTAGAATAAATTGTTACTAAATATAATCCTCTTCAATGCAATGTGCTAATGGACAAATATTATGCATTGTTTGTATTTTTATTGTCTACGCTCTATAGTACCTTTACATTTTGGACTCTCATGTTTTAGGGTTGGTTGGAGTTAATTTAATACATTTAGCATTTCCCTTTGCTAAGAATAGACATTTGGCTCCATCTAAGTACTGGAGAGGTAATCACTTTTTTAAATTAGAAAACATAAAACAACAAAACCAAGAAACAGGACCAAACAAAATAAATACAAAATTAGTCCCATGTCTGTGAAATGTTTGAATTTTCAAATGAAGTTCGAATGTTCACATAATTATATCGGTCCAGTCCCTGATTTTTGGCGCAATTTTGTCATCCATTTTTTGTGTTGGCCTTTTTCCTGCTGCCAGAAGTATATTCCAAAGATATCCATTTATTGTGTCCATGGCAGGAGTTTCAGGTCCCAAATATATAGTTCTGAAATTGAGTGGGATGGTGCTGTCAGAAAGAGTTTGCAGTTTTTATTAATTTCCTTCCATTATTTTGGAGCCACAGGACGATCACATGACCAGGGCATTGTGTCCGTCATGATTCTGGCACAATTTCTCCAACATTTACCATTTCTCTGTGAATAATGCGCACTTTGACATGGTGTTATTAAAAAACGGTTCACATTCTTTCAACAGAATTCTTCCCAGACATGTGATGTCGTTGTCGTGTGATCGTTGATGTATTGTGAAATACATACAGTATATTTTCCCATTCTTTATCCGTCAAAACAAAATGACCCTCTCTTTCCTATTTAATTTGAATATATTTAGTAGAATGGCTGTCCAGACTATTAATGCATTGATATACTTTAGATATTATTCCCCTTGAAAGTTCTGATTGAAAGTTCTGATCACCTTAATAAAGATTTCAGTTAGGACGTTATAATGGCCGTTGCTTCGTTTCATTTCTTGATTAGCCGCAGAGGGAATCGTGATACAAACAAATGCTATCTTGCGGGCAATGGAGTTGTACGGATCGTAATCTGATGTTAGAAATGCTCAGGACGAGTCTTGTGATGATTTATGGATTTAAAACAGCACAGAAGAGTAGATGTCACAGATCAGGGAAATTCAGTTGGAGTATTTTGAGAGGGAGAGGATTTTCCTAAAGCGTGAATTAAGCTAAATATAACTCCAGGTATGTTCTTGCTGAAGGTCCATACTAAATTATTCACTGTAAAAAATACATAAAAAAAATCCCCCAAGGGTGCTGCATTAAACAGGGCTAGAAATTAACTAATTACAAATACTCAAGATAATTGTACTTTTTTGAGACCATTCCACTGCATTTATTTATTAACCTTTATTCAGCCTGGTAATCCACCCATTGAGATTGACACCTCTTTTACAAGAGTGACCTGGGACCCTACATTTGGTGTGCATTTCACTGTACTTTACTGGTACTTGTTACTACATTCTGCCTTGAGAAGCTGGCTTCCCAGAACAAGTATATATATAAAAAAAAGAGAGTGTTTCCAAATGCTAGACTAAGTTGTCAATCAAACTAAATTCTTTGGAGGAGCCTGACACAAGGATCCCATGCATTCGTGTGGGAGCTGAAAATAGAGGGAGTTTTTCTTCTTCGACAGCCGCCACTGTGGTAGAGCTGCGGCCGGGTAAAACACTTGAGGTAATTAGTGCTGCTTGGGCACAAAAGGCCTTGTCAGAACAATGCAGAGGAGTTCAGAGTGTCACAGGCCTGAAATGTGGAGAGCCCACTGACAGCGCTCTTCACCCAGAGGAGAGCGGGACAAGCAGCCCCCTCGTTCCCCTCCACTCTGGACACAATCACTGCACTGCCCTCAAACATGTGCTGTGTCACAATATGTGGGGGGGAAAGGTCACTTTACCTTCATTTATTGATTGCAGGTTTACCAAAATATCTCGTACAATCTTTAAATATATAACATGTGAAGTAGCATCATTTTAAGTTAAGTCCAACTCATGCTTGGTGTGAGGATAGTCCGTGGTTCAGTTGATTGTAAATGAAAATGAATTAATAAATGCAATTCCAGAGAAGCAGATTGACTTTCACAGTGATTGTCCCCTTCGCAATGAGGAAAAACTACAAAAAGCAGTGGGAATAAAGTTAGTAATGATTTGAATCCAAGCTCTGACTCTTGTTTTGATTTTTTGTGATTTTTAAAATAAAGATCACATTACAAAATTAAGTGATACTTTTCCTTTTTGAGTCTAAATTGAAATACGTATACATGTCTTGCCTAAGGACACTTCCCCTCGTCGCCCCCCTGTGGCACTTGGTGTTCCCGCGGTCTCCCATCCAAGTACTGACCAGGCCCTGTCCTGCTTAGCTTCCAAGATCTGACCATGGCCCTAACTCATCCTGACCTCCCAATTACTTCAAATATCAACTACTTCTCCTTCAGTTTGAAATCCTCTGTTATGCATGTTATTTATTTGCCATTAGCAGCTGGTATTTTCTAGTCCCATTCTCTTATTGCAGACGATACTCAAAGGGTGCAAAGGAGACGTCGGACGGGCGTTGGTGACACTGCTGGTGATTACAGTGAAAACAGTGCCAGGGTGCAGGGGCCTCTCTGGGCGTGTGCTGCCCAGAGGTCCAGCCTCAGAGGGCTGCGTGTCCACTCGTTGTCCTGGAGCTAATGACGGGTGACAGTCACGCTCAGGCTGATGAGGTTTGGCACTGCGAACATCCCAGCTGTGCATTTACATATGCAATGACCCAGATTACTCTCCGCGCTCACACCCCATCAACACTGATTAGGGCCGCCCCATAAACCAACACAGGTCCAGAGAGCTCTGAGCGGGACATGCGCTGTGCACTGACCATCACTTGGACATTGACACTGATTGTTTATATCGCCTCAGCAAATCGTCTGCCTCCTGGCACACGGTCATTTGCATATTTGATACGGGACCCCAAGCATGAGGGTTCATCGTGACTGGACGACCACAAAAACGGGATAATAAGGAACAAATGCAGATTCTCACACAAATACTCGATGCAGTATTACAACTATCAGTAATCTCTACACAAAGTCATGTTATGAAATGTATTCTCAGTTTTGTGGTATACGTACAAGCAAGATGCACAGCTGACAAAAAACACTTTTCATATTTTTGTGAAAACTGTTCAAAACTGACAGAAAATACACTTTTAAATCAGGCGAGAGTGTATGTAGATGCAGTTATAAAGCCACAGAACAGTATATTTACTTTTCAACACTTATACATAGACTCTACAATGATGTCCCCCTGTATTTAAGGACAAGCAGCTCTGATGTTTAACTTAACTTTAACTTTTATTGGCTGAAAGCTAAACTGTAGAGTGTGTGTGTAGTGTAGTGTAGTGTAGTGTTGTGCAGTGCAGTGTAGTGTATCTTTTCTTTGCGGCACAGGAACTTTCTACAAAACTTTTTTTAAAATTCTGTATCAGACCCATATATTGCATTTTTTGAATGGAATCAAACATGGAACTCTTCTGTTCTCAGCCACTCGCTCAATAGATCAATAAACGCATACGTCACCACAGCTTCCAGTAGAATCCCACCCGAGCAGCTGAGTGTTGTCGTGCAGGAGGTGCGGTCTCAGACTCAGGGGTCTAGATTACTGCTTGTCATTAGCAGCATATGTCCCCATTCATTAACTAATTGCACTTTATTATGATATAATTACGACGCCGGCGACAGAAAGAGAGCGCGGTGCAGTGGCTCTACAGCTTGAGCCACCCCGTGCTCTCCATGCAGTAATTGCCCTCTCGGCTTTGATGAATAAGGAGATGATTAACCTTAATTCCCAAACAGCATCGGGCATTAGCAGTGAATGAATTACAGGAAAGTGGTTGTGACTAAGCGACTTAATATGGTAAATTGGTTGAAGTGGCTCCAGTGATGCTCTATTAGCTCAAGGCTTTTTTTTTCTAACCTTCTCCCCGCTGTTAGTGATTCCAGGTTTGAGCCTCTTCAATCAGACCCAAGCTGAGCGACGAGACAGGGCTGTCCCCTCTCTCCGCTAAACTAATCACCCACTTCATGAAGGTAAAGATCCAGTCGCTGGCTCACATAGGGGGAGCCCAATTATGTAATCTAGATCAATTCATTCTGAGCACACACGCCGCCAGCTTGGACCGCTATCCAGCTATTGTGACAGGAAATACTGGCCAATTGAGCCCCATCCAAGCAATGCACCCCGCAGCTAATAGGCTTGGGACTTCACCTCCCTATACCCAGGAAGCAAAACACTGTGCCTAAGCAAAATGTAGATGCACAAAAACTCCACCCGCATGGCAGTAAATATGATGACAGTGCAGGCTGTAATGGTCTTTTGCCGACAAAGTTGTGATCCTTGTTTTTTTTTTTGATGAAACGGTGGAAAACTAGCGACTACGCGAGAGCACAGCCAGCCGAAGTGTGGCTTAGGATATCTTTACCTTGTGCCCCCCCGTCTCCGCACCTCTGCACCGCAAACTCACCGCCTGCTCACCGCTGCCGCAAAGACTCACGTGGACAGAAAGGAAAAGTCTGAGAAATGACAATGTGTGCGAGATCCTTCCGTGCAAATGAGGCTGGGAGAAAAAAGGGAGCTAATTGTAGGCAAAACGGGAACTGTCCTGGATCTCGCCTGTGAATATGTGCGCGTTATTTTGTGCCTAAAGATGCGAGGGGGGTGCTAATTCTGCTTATACCAGAACCGTTTTTTTTGCTTATCCACAGAAAAAGGAGCAAAATATGGATCTTAGCTCATTATGGTGTTGTTTATGTTTACCCAAGTAAAGCCATTAAACCTGGGAGAGCGGCGGCTTTAACTGTGGGCATGTTCGTAATGTGCTCTCAGTCATCGGAGGAGGCTACTCATTACTCTTTAATGTGCTGAATAAACATTTCACACACTCACACACCATTGTTCGTTTTGTTGTGAGTGCAGCAGTTTCCTCATTGTCGGAGCGCGCCGCCGACGGAGACGCCGCCGCCGCCGAGCGCACGCGAGCCACGGCGGCCACAGCGGGGCGAGCCATGCGGCGGCGGCAGGTGGAGAGGGTTAATGTATTCCAAAGTGAGCGCGCTTTGATGAATACTGATTGGCACCGAAAGGCAACGCGGGTGAAATGTCCTGCCCGAGGAGACAATGGCCGTATGCGCGGATCAGAAATAAGACGTGGCCATTTTGTGCATGATTATGTTGTATTGAGTGATGACGGAGTCGTTTTATTCTCAACAGGGCAGTTTTATTGTTCTTTCATGACGACTTTTTCAGTGTCTCTTGTTGGGGTGAAATATGATTTGTTAGTTTTACAACATTTGTGAGAAGGAACAACCTTTAGGATTATTCTTAAGTGAAATCCTTATGTATTTATTCAAACAGATAATATTCCAGTTTGTGATTTATGTACTGAAACATGAATGACACAAAACTTTCTGCAGCCAGGCCTTTTTTTGGAGTATAGATTCAAAAGAAATGACTTTATTGATGTATTCCCTCCTGTCTTGTACTTCCATCTATAACTTAGTATCCTCTTTTCATCCAGACAGTTATGGGGGATTGTAGATCTGATGTAGGTTGTGCCGTGGTCAGTATCAGGGCGCAATCTTAACATATCATAAACTATTTTTCGTCCCTTCCCAGACTGGTTTACGGTTCCAAATTTGCACATTTGTCAGAACCGCCAAAGCCTTTCTCGGCCCAAAGAGTTGATGGATATAAGAAATTACATCAACGACACTAAGCACAACACAATGGATTAAAAGCTGACTTTTGTCAAATCTTTTTTAGTTGAAGTCGTCTGCTCACATTCAACAAACAAGCTTCTTTTATGTGCTTTGTCAAGAATAATTACACTTGAAACCTACATGAACTGTTCTACAACTGTATATAGGCTACATAAATGATGCACACTGCAGTCTGGCCTTCAAATCTACAGAGTGATCAAATTGTGGAGGAACCTGTGCTCTATCAAGGTTACAAGGGGGCAATAGGAAAACGCCAGTGCAATTCAGATCAGGGACAGTGATCAGATATGCAGAGGTGCAGCGCCGAGGAGTGAGGGACGCCGTCATTGGTATTCTGGGGACAGTGCAGTCGGAGGTGGAGGGGCGCAGGGGGCACAGGGGACTCGGGATGAGCCCCAGACCCAGGGCAGCTTACTGGGATCGAGCCGGAGACCAGTGGCTGGGCTTAGAGAGGCTCAAGGCGCGGCTCAACTCATCACACGGCTGTCAGACACACACCTGCCGCTGCGCTGCCACAGCACACAGGCACCTGCCGCTTCCTCTGACTTTAACCCTGTCATACCTCTGCTGCAGGACCTGACAAGTTATGTGGAGACATTTGTAGTCACTCAAAATGTTGGTGTTATTTCATCATATCCAGACTCAAACCCCAGTTGTTTGGGATAGCTTTGTGTCACTGATTTCACGTTTCATTAAGCTGTATTATGGTTTTTATGTGTTAATTGTTGTATGAAAGTCTAATTGAATCAAATAAATCGAGCACAAAATCACAGCTGAAGTCTCTTCTGAGGGCTTTTCAAAAAATGTTGAATCAACTAATAGAAATGTAAGGGAGTAAGTGACAAAAAGCTTTATTTGGACAGCGTTTAAGTTCATATGACAGATTGGAGTCTAACCGTTGTGTGAAATGTAGAGAAAATGATGATAATATATTTAAGCTGTTCAGTCTGTACTTTTCCTCATTTGTCCAGGAGTGATTCATCATAGAAAAAGCTTCAAAAGTTGTCATGGATGTTTAAAAATCAAGACAATTTGATCTGGAGTTGGTCTGAGAAGCTCACCTGGCCCCGCCCTCAGGGAGGAGTTTTACCCTGAACCTGTGTCAGTTTCAAAAGTGTTGTTTTTCCCAGTTTGACATGTTTGGTGGCATTTATCATTTGACTTTCTGGTTGGACATGAGCAGCAGATGTAACATTGATACACGTAATTCCTCAACTACAGCAATGCTGTAAATCTATATCAATTACACAGTAGTTACCAGTCAACCGATAGTAATACCTGATACTTTACTTGAAAACTGAAATACTTCAATAAAAACAAAAACATTTAAAACAAGCTAAATAAACCAGGCTTCATTTCACCAGCTTTAGTGACGACAAAGACCCCAACTTCTCCAGTGTGTCAAGGTATATTTGGTTATCTCTACAGGGAAGAGTAGTCTCTATATTTAACCCCTACTTCCTTATTTAACTGTACCACTCAGGAGCACAGAGTCCCCTTCAGGCCTTTCAAAACTGCGATCTTGATCCGGAGTCCCAGTTGGAGCTGTGTTTATTGAGGAAACCAAAACTCAACACGAAGTACGTTCAAACTCCGCACAGAAATGTTCCACACATTCCGGGAATTGAACGTGGCACAGTCTTGTTGTGAGGCGAGCGCGCAGACTGCATCACGCTGTCAGGACGATTTTCTCTTAATGAAACAGTCAACGCTGCAGCAACACTAGAGGCTGATGAGACAGGTATGTTTACAGACACAACTCCCGCTTGATGCTACTTTAATCACGTCTCCTACAATTTGGTGCGCGGTTGATGTTGTTGTCGCACACAAACGGTGGCAGATCGTTGTCAGAGCCAGAAGTCTGACTGTGCCACTGCCAACTGCACACAGCTTGCCGGTGTCACATTCAATTATGCCTCTTCCCCTTTCCACTAGATAGTAATTGAGCCCGGGGCACTCCCTCTATTTAAAACCACAGGATCCTCGCGCTTCACATTGTGTCCCCTGAAAGAGCCACCGCTGCTGATTCTCCACCAGCAGCAGACTCCCAGTGGGACCTGCCAGGGGAGCGGGGAGCCGGGGTGCACGGCAAGGGTTGGGCCGGGGTGCTCCAGGCGTTGTTGGGGCAATGTGACAACACCCCACCGGGACACGTACACGGAGCAGGCATCGTCCCACCATACGCACCAATTAGAGGCAGGGTTAATCAGGCCAGCCACCCGGCGCGGCGGGACACACGCACAACACCCAGCGCACTTTCAGGAGTCAGACCAAAATGTTTTCGCAACTTAGTTCCACATTCCTGCATATGCTTAAGGTGGGGAAATGGGCCGGGAGAACATGCAGATTCAGACTAAGGTAGAGACATTTTTAAATATTGGTAAGCTACTGGAAAAAACTTTTGCTTAAACTTTTTCCAGTTGCCATTGGAAGCAGACTCTGTGCTATAACTTCAAACTGCAAATGTTCCTCTTGGTCCAGCACCGTGCATGCAGAGGACCTCACAGGCTGATGCAGTTCAAATACAACATAAGCAGCACAAACAAAAATGTGAATGATTTTGGACATATTTTAGTCCTGTGTAAATTATATCTGCTTCTATGGAGTTCTTCAAACTTACATATATTTCTACAATGTTGAGGTATGGTGAGAGTACATGAATGTCACCCATTGAAAACTGCAGTATTTGTCTGGAGTTTGTCATCTGGACACTGTTTTTAGAAAAACTACAACTGAATCTTTTTCTACAATGGAACTCTCCTGGGCGAATGAGGGATTACACCGACTCCAAATGTTAGGTTATAACCAATCGTTCTCGGAACATTAGAGAACAAAAAATTCCGAAGCTGAAAATGTTCCCAGAATGTTTAGAGAAGCATAAGAGGTTGAACCCTCACATAATGTTAGCCTGTGTATCTCTGAAGGTTTGTTTGGAACTCACCAGATCCAATATTCCCAGAATGTATAGAAGCTCTCATATCAAGACAGCTTATATCACAAATACAAAGGATATATATAGAATTCCCGGACATTTTGTGTGAATGTATAGAGAAAATAACAGCTGGGGATAGTAATGTTCACAGACAGATTAACTTCTAGATAAGGCATGAAAAGGGCTGTTGAAATTGGACAAAGTTTTGGCTGAAGTTTTGTTTTACATTCACATCACTTAATCTGACTTTAAAGGGAAGGTATTCAATGTGTTCTCAGGTTGATCAAAAGCAAGGTGCAGTGATTTGCAAAACCTGTGGAGTTTTTAGCGCTAAAATCAATATAAAGTGAAGCTTCTTAAAAAGTAATTGATACGTTGCACCAAAAGCAAACATATTAGCGTGTCTGGAGACGGGCCCTCGACAGTGTTTGAAATGGCCAGGGCCTTATCACCACCAGTGCCTGTAATGACTCCCAGCCTGCTGTTCTGACACTTAGAGAGATGAAAAACCAAGATTCAAATCACATTAACAGCAGCTGACTTATTCATATTTAGTCTGATTTGGGTCCATAATCTCTGAGCTCAGATGTTCCACTGGTCTTATTAATACATGAAAGAAAGGCCCTAAGTCTATAAATCCCACATCAAATTTTAAACAGTCTTGCACATCCCGTCTTTCATCTGATTTAAGGGAGCTAACCTTCGTCGTTCCGAGTAAAACATGGCGTCATGGCGTCTTGTTAAACGGGCAGCGCGCAGTGCAGGACCACCCTTAGTCCAACCTCATAACCATGCCATCCGTGTTGCTCTTTATAGTGCAAATCCACGGGAGCTCCCATAATTGAAATGATTTGCTTGACACTCTTCCCTTTTAGTAGAAAAGGATGGCGAGACATGATCAGTGCACTTCCCATCAACGCTAATGATACATACAAGTTCTCCTGAACGCACGACTGAGAGAATATCAAGGAGCTGTTTCGGTCTGACTCCAGGGAGAACGGACTTATTATCAGGGAATGTGCAATCACACTTTCAAGCAACGTAGAAGTCTGCAAAGCTCAAAAATCTACGATAACCTGAGCGCCAAAATACTGAAGGACAGCGGGAGGTCCAATTACAAATACAAAGTTAGTTGGTTTGCTAATTGCACTGGAAAAGTTTGCTTCAAAACTATGAGCAAAAGATGGGATTTTAAATACTGGTACTAGGGAAAGAAATCCCACACAGTCTTACTTGCAAGTGAAATGTATTTACAGGTGGAGAGGCAACGGACAGGGGTTTAAAGAGGAGTGGCCAATCACAGACATTTAAAATACTGGTCTTGCAATTATTAAGGTGATTTTTGATAAATAATGGCAGTAATAGTGTCTTAAAGGTACATTAAGTAACTTTTGTGGTGCAGGGTCTACCACTTGCTGGTCTCCATGACAATCGGAGGAAACACGGGCTATCTTGCATTTATTCAATCATAAGTACACAAAATATATGTATATAAAAAACATACATTCTTACTGGCTTTAAGTACTAACCAGGCCCTGTCCTGCCTAGCTTCCCAGCTTTGAAGATCTTACGAGAACAGGCATTGGCAAGCAGGTATGGCAAACGTGCTTTTATTACAGATGTTTATTTCATTGTACTATGGGGGTCCCGAGTCAGTTGCATAGTTATTTTGGGGGTCCCGGTCTGAAAAGTTTGGGAACCCCCGACGTAGACAATCTGATGATGTTCCATCCACCACGTTGTGCACCTGTAAGTCTCTTGCACAAAGCCACGAGTTAAATCCAATGTACAACGTTGTTTCTATGTTCACCACCGGTTCTGCAGGTAGCAACCGCATAACTTTCAAAACGGTCTAAACCCCCAGGTACGTACTCCTGAACAAAGTGTCTGGCTCGTGAACTGGCGCTGCACTGCGGTCGGCCGTTCCATAAACACAAGATTGTCCGTGCCTAATTAGAAGAGCCAGTTGAATTGAGATCTCACTGACCACGGAGTCCACATCATTTCCAGTGTTTCCACATTACAAGCCGTAACACTTTTAGTTTCCAAATAAAAAGGCCTCTTATAAAACCAATGGAAATGGCTTATGTTTGTTATAATGTATTGTAATGTGTTGCTTGTATCACTAATGAACCTTGTATTACTGCAGCACTTAAACCCACTCTCTCTGGGGAATAAAATGTTATCTAGTCGAGCTCCTTCCACAGCAGCGTCTCTACACGGGGGCAATCACATGAGAAGCAGTGCAAACAAAAGAGCAACTTGTGAAATTAAAATGCATGAGATCGCATACCAACTAGAGCCGTGCCATAGAGAAGAGGAGCAACTTAAAACCTGCAAATGACTGTAATCGCGCGGATGAATTTGCCTCCTGGACATCTTCGTCTTCGCACTTTTTTGGTAATCGATCATGACAGACGTTGTGAGACGGGAGCGAGAACTGTACGCTCTTTGAGATCTCTAACAGCTTGCCAGCCAAAGTTAAAAGCTACATGTTCGGGGTTAAAAGTTGGCCGAGATCTTGTTCGGCTGAAACCTGCGCTGTGCCAAAAAAATGTGTCTTGGGTCAGGTCTCCCATCCAGAGTGTGGGCTGTGTTAGTGCTCTCTGTCAAGGTTTTCTGCAGCGAGTCGCTCATCAGGGCCTCGGGCTTTGGCACTCCTAATGGCTGCTGGCCCACACTAAGCCCTCCTCATCTGCTTCCTCTTTTCATTTTTTTTATGATTTTGGACATGCATGGCAGTTTGTGAGTATCCACCCAGGCCTCGCAGAATTTTCTCCTTCCTCTCGTGTTTGCTCCATGCCCCCTCTCTCCCAACACTTCTCCATCTCCTCTGTTAAAATAATGCTAATGCAGAGGTCAGCGCGCTCGCACACAGTTTTCGGAGGCCAAAGGCTCCCGAGGAGGTGCTTTTGATTTTCAACTCCATTGAGCTGCACTTATTCAATATTTACTCTCCAAGACCTCTGCATTAATTTTACAGTGTACTTCTAAGAGGGCCGTCTAACAAAATCCCCTGTACCGGGTCTTATGCAGCCCCCCTCTGCCCAGCCCAGCGCCTCACGGCTCCCGCACCGCTCTGACTCTTTCCTTCCACCAGTGGGAAGGCCAGTCCTGGGCTAGTTATTGTTGGTACGGCGCTCTATCATTACCGCTAACCTTGACTCCTGGCTGCTTGCTGTAATCACGTGGAGCCACTGGGGAGGAAGTCTGGCCTGGGGTGAATTATTAATTAGTAAGACTGGTTCTCCCCCTCAGCGCTCCCTGGGAGAGGAGGGGGAGGAGTGCTCCATATATAGGGGCTGCCCACCATGCAGATGGTATTAACACACCTATCAAGGTAAGAAGGATCAGCTCTCTGGGCTAGTGGAATTGTTAAGCAACTGCAAATCAATAACCAACAGTACATCGCATCCTGCCATGCATGATGCGCCCTCCCACTCTCCGTCCAGAGCATGGAGGGAGGGGTGCAGGACGTGAGTGGGAGGGGTGGAGGTGTGGGGCCTTCGTTAAGACGAGCTTCACAGGCCTTGTCACCAGGGACAAGCTGGAGGTTGATGAATTCCAGTTTGCAACTAATGATCAACTTCTATATGAAGCGGAAAACAAAGCAAAGCTGCCTAATACTTGTTATCCTTTACTGACCTCCCTACACCTTGCCCAGAGCGCACAACTCCACATTGTAAATGATATGAGACAGACAACTTCCTCCATTTAATGCCAGCACACTCACGGCAGATTATGACTAAAGACAGGACGCACATACACAGTGTGTTTTCAGTGGCTACATGGGCTCCCTGTTTGTCAGTTTCCCTGGGGTCATCCATTTCCCAGCACCTCTGACTCTCCCTTTAACAGAAGCGACTACGGGGACTGGGACGCTGGCTTTGATCTTCACACAACTCCTTAAATCATGAGTCGGAAGCAGAGATTTTCCTCCAAAGAGTGTCTCTCAGTGCTCCCATTCCCCAGGAGGACGAGCCAAGTCATCTATGAAAGTGAGTGAATAGCAGAGCAAAACAGTGATCCCCAGGGTGCACCAACTCCGTACTCCGGCAGACACTTAGCTGCTTTGCCAAAGGAGCAGTGGTAATGAAAAATTCATCACCAACTACAATACCTGCAGCTACTTCACCTGATGTGCAAAGTCAGATACAGTTAACAATGTGATAATGACAAATCGCTCAAGCGCTCGGGAGGATTCTTAAGCTGTGGAACCGTCGTGTCATTTAATTATAACCTATTAATTTAACAGTCAAACATGAAGTCGATTTTTGAAAATTAGATGTTCATAACTGTCAACTATGTGTCTAATACATTTTCGCTAAAGTTATAGTTGGATTTGACAATAATGGTTTATACAGTTGGCGTCACAGTGGCATTGCAGTTTTGCCCAGGGCTTGGTTCTTGGACTACTCGGCCTGTCTTTGTGGACTATGCATTACTCTTGACCATTCACTGCACCCATCAGAGGATATAGAAAAGTCCCTAGACCAAGGTCATGGTGCACATAATATTTTGTGAATAGGCTAGACTTTATTTTCCCTGAGAACAAACAAACCAAATTTGGGCCAGAGGGTAAAAAGTTGGCTCTTTCTCTCCAATCCGACTTTCCCACCGCCAACTCTGAGCGATTTTGTTTCTCGATTTCCCCTTCACTTGTTCCCTGTGTGAAAGCTTCACAGCCCTGGTGGTTAAACTGGGCGGAGAGGACTTAAAAAGCATGAGTTTGGCCAACGTCATAAACTATAGTCCTGAACGCAGCATGAAGTATCACATAAATGGACAAAACAGACTGGATTGTAGCAGCTTTTTTGGCAGAAGTCAAATAATACTTAGTTATAAACTTCCCAGATCTGTGATGTCATAGGTAGATCTCTGAGGTCCTCTGCATTGTTTTGAAGTCCATTAATCATTGCATTCTGGCATCAAATCATGACCGTTACATTTGTGTGCTTGTGTTAGCATGTTGAGGAAAGCAAGCATTTGTTTATCTCACGTATGCAATTCCCTCTGCAGGCAGTAGAGGGAGCCCATGATGGAGTCATTTGTTTGAAAAAAGTAAAAAATAAAGTTTTAAAACATGCAATTTCAAAATAAAGTTACTCAAGAGCATGTTTAAAGGCCCCAAACAGTCCAAATAATGCATAATAAGTTAACCTTTTTTTCCCCGCCAAAACTGCCTAGCACCACTACACAGGCACTGAAGGTCAGAGGGCAGATTTGAGTAAACTAGACATTAAAATGAACCATGAGTAGTAGTAGTTTAAGCTGAAGTAGTAGTAATATTTACTTGAGTACAGATTCTGAGGACTGCTCTCTTGTGGATTCCTCTTGTGAACATTTTATTGCTTCTTGTCCAGGAGATCGGACGGCACGTCTCCACATCCCAGGGGCTTCCTCTTTATTTGAATCCTCACTGTAGATTTCCAGCTTGGGGTCTTTGATGAGGGGAGAAAAAAAACGTTGGCGTTATGAGGGTAATTCATCACCTTTAAATGCGTTCTTTCCGGCTCTACTGCTGAGTGTTTCTGAAAAGAATTATGCCTGAGAAATTAAGAGTGCGCGGATGGCGGGCAGAGGCTGGTCCGCGGGGAGTCGTTTGTGCTCCGACTGTAACCGTGCACTGCTGCGGTGGCGCAATAAAACACACGCATTTTAAGGGTTTCAAAGTGGCTTTCCCGCGCTCGCTTCTGTCAGCCATAAATTGAGAATAAACACGGATATATATGGGGCGGCCATAAATGCCTTCATAATTCATAGCTTTGGGGAGAAGCTCAGGTAGATTAAGTCCTTTCTATGATGCAGTGCTTTGCTGTGAATAATATGCCCGTGACTATGTTCCCCGGCCCAGCTAATAGTCTGATCCGGACATTATTGGACAATAAAGGGACGCATTATATATTGCAGATGATTGGACTCGAGGGTGTGCAGTAGCAGTGAAGTCCCCTATGCCCCGTTCATGTCGTCAACAAAGCAACAGCATCATGTGTAAATCACTATTTTGATTACATCTGCTTTTTCCAACTCTTGATCTAACTCTAACACTGATATAGAGACTATTGGTAATCAAAACAGGGGCCCAAATAGTCCCCAGAGAATATGTCATTATATTTAACTAACCGCTAGGAACCATTCCATGTACAACAGGATCAATAGTTAGGGGGACTGTTTTATGTTTGATCATTTGACTGTTTTTAATGGGGGGAATTTCTCACAATGATATTCAAACTCTGTCTTGTATGGAGAGAAAAGCATTATATACAGTGACACATATGTATATACAGTGACACATATGTATATACAGTGACATATATGTAGTCACATGTTGTAATGCCCAAGGACACATTAGCAGTGTTTGTGTCCATAGGTAAATCATTTTAATATAGTATAATTTCATGTTCAAAGGGACGGCAATCAGCCAGCTGCTTGTCCATTAAGTCCTGTGGTTCAAACTAAATCCTGGTGTGTGTGTGTGTGTGTGTGTTTGTGCACTGACGAATGGTAATGTTCCTCATACATACAATAGGTTTAACCTCGAGCTGCTGCGATGGACCATTTTTGACCCACATCTATTTAGGCCCAAAACTTTCCACAGGAGAACGGGAAGAACATTCAAAAGCCACTTTGTTTTTTGTATTCTCAGACAGTTTTACAAAAGCTTCAGCTATCCAATGACCGAGCGGTCAACCTCATCCAACCTCGTCCAACCACTTCCAATCTCGTCCAATCTCGTCCAACCTCATCCAACCTCGTCCAACCACTTCCAACCTCGTTCAATCTCGTCCAACATCGTTCAACTTCATCCAACCACTTCCAACCTTATCCAACCACTTTAAATCTCGTCTAATCTCGTCCAACCTCGTCCAACCAGTTCCAACCTCGTCCAACCTCGTTCAATCTCGTACAACCACTTACAACCTTGTCCAACCTCGTCCAACCTCGTCCAACCACTTCCAACCTTATCCAACCACTTTAAATCTCGTCTAATCTCGTCCAACCTCGTCCAACCAGTTCCAACCTCGTCCAACCTCGTTCAATCTCGTACAACCACTTACAACCTTGTCCAACCTCGTCCAACCTCGTCCAACCTCGTCCAACCACTTCCAACCTCGTCCAACCTCGTTCAATCTCGTCCAACCACTTCCAACCTTGTCCAATCTCGTCCAACCTCATCCAACATTGTTCAACTTCATCCAACCACTTCCAACCTCATCCAACCACTTTCAATCTCGTCCAACCTCGTCCAAACTCATCCAACCTCGTCCAATCTCGTCCAACCTCGTTCAACTTCATCCAACCTCATCCAACACCGTGGCACTCTGTGATGGCATTCAGAGTGACGTAAAGGTTCTCAAGGTTTGGAAAGAAAAGTCAAAGGACCCTTTCTATCTAGCAAAATCTCTTGCTTAACAGCTCTTCTTTGGAGTGAAATGCGACGGCTACACTCTAAAACGTCCGTACTCTAAAACGTCCGCACTCTAAAACGTCCGTACTCTAAAACGGCTGCACTCTAAAACGGCCGTACTCTAAAACATAGACACACAGTGGGCTTTCACAGCTGCGCGTTGTATCAGAAAAACTGCCGAAAAGAACGATAGCTCGATTCTAAAGAAGAGAATCCATGAGCGCTGTGCCAGGTTCTGATCAAAGCCCCTTTTGAAGTGAGCACCGGAGCCTCATGTGTGCGTGTGTGTTTTCTACACATATCTGCTTGGGTGTCTGTCTCTGTCAGTGCAACAAAACACACCCAGCAAAGACGCACAATACAGCGAATTACACGAAGTAACAAAAGGCAGTTTAAGTGATTAAGTCTAGATGAATAGGGACCATTACTTATCAAGATACCTACACGAGGTCAAGATGTATTAAAAATAGAAGATGGTGCGCGCTGGTCTCTTATACGCGTCTCTTTTATTCTTTATGTACTTGAAAGCATCACGTCTTGGCTGTCAACTTTTCAGGAGCTAAGGAGTGTTTTTTCACTTTTCTGACTGAGCTAATTCATTCAGCTTTGAAGACACAAAGACTGGAAAATTTCTATAAGTCTAATAAAAAATGAAAAAGGATGCGCTCTGCTGTTACAATTGGCTGACTTTGTGTTGGATGATCACAGGTTTGCATCACAGCCGGCGTTCACAAAACAGACAATGTTAGACCTTTTCCATGGTTCAGATTGTGTTCAGCAATAGTTTCGTTTTTGGGATTCTGGTTTGGATAAAAGTGGGATGTGTTTAACAGTGTTGGGCGCTCAAAAAGCAACTTAACACCAACCCAACATGTGTTTTAGTTAGTAAACTGTTTAGTAGTGTTTAAGTACTTCAGTGCACATGTTCTTTTCTTTTTTTGGTGCCACTTTATGATAATTACCGTATTTTCATAGTTTTAGCCGGGGTGTGACTTATACTTGCATTTATACTTATATACTTATACTCCAGAGCGACTTATATGTGATATTTGTTATTTTCACACTTGCAACCGCATTTCATACTCCAGTGCGACTTGTATATGTTTTTTTCTTCTCTATTATGCATTTTTTGGCTGGTGCGACTTATAGTCCAGAAAATACGGTATACCTTTAATTTGCCTTAACAAAGCATAAGCAAAGACTTTTATCAAGCATGATTCAGGCTAAGTAACTACTCAATTAAGGTTAGAGTTAGGGATTAGGGATCAGGGTTAAAGGTTAGAGATTAAGGTTAGACTATTAGTTACCGGTAAATGCCTAAACCTGAATCATGCTTAATGAACAAATTCTTCGATTAATTAAAGTTTTTGTTCATGCTTTACTAAGGCAGGAATACGCATAGTTATTACAAAGTGCTACCTTTATTTGGAGTGTATACTGTTAGAAAATGTGTAACAGCAATAGTTATTACAGTGGAATAATGTAGTTAAGCTTTGGAGTGTTGGAGCATCACTGGTATTTGTTTTTTTTAATATATTCAATGTTTTTTTGTGTTTTTTTTTTCAATTTAACAACACACAAACAAACACACTGAAAGAAAAAAACCAAGACCAGAGAGAAAACAGACAAAAACATATAGAAATAATAAAGAAAAAGATCAATGGCACAAAAAACACGGATAAATCGTCCCATTTAGTCCAAAGTCTGTCAAATTTATCACCGTATAGGGGTTTTTTCATGGCCAATGTCGATATTGATAGAATCCAGAGAAATCGATGGCCAATAAACTCAACATTTTTGGACCGATACGTGCGATAGATTTAGATTATTTTCTTATTTTGAATTCATAGCAAAGTCACGCATAAACCTGTTTTTAAACAAACTGGATAAAGAGCTGCATTTTCATGTTTTGTGCATCATCAAATGAAGCTGTATGTGCATTCTTTAGGCTCGTGCTGGAGCTTTACAGTCAATATCAGCAAATAACGTCCCCATTGGTCGCTCTCCACTTTCACGTTCCCTCTGGGTGTTTCCCTTCTGACTGCTCCATGTTCTGACCGCTCCATGTTCTGACCGCTCCATGTTCAAACGTGTCTCATTCATGCTTCAGTGGAGAAAAGGAGTGAGCTTCAGTGATTGTGTTTTGACAGCTTTGGCTTTCGTGTGGTACCTACAGTTAATCATGTGTTATTCACCCATAATGCTTTGTGTTATGGAGCTCAACAGCCCCGCCCACTTCAAAGATCGCCGCAGCTCCAGAAGTACATTTTTTATTCATTTTAGTCTTTTGGATTTTGAGAAAAAATATGAAATGAAGAGTTAAAAGGCACAATTGATGCTTAACAGCTGTGTGGTAATGTACACTGTTGTTTTCAGGCCAAAGAACACATGTAAACGTGTTTTAATCACTTTGAAATGGTTTAACAAAAACATTTTAAAGAGAATTATAGGTCTTGTGCTCATTACTTACCACAGAGCAGATTAGCCCCGAGCAAGCTTTCAAACATTTAATATACGTCCTTTTTTTCCAGAAATCTCAATAGGAAAAATGTATGAAAGATTTGAGCTCCTTTTGTGGCGGCTAAATAAGAAGTGGTACCTCAACGCTGTTTATCTCATTGTGTTATTGGAATTCGTCTTAAGGATTTAGTTTATTCTTCCAGATTTGAAGTATCCTGGTCAGAAATGCCTCAGCTGGATTATTGCATTCTAATAATGGAGCAGGTTCAAGGCAGACGTCCAAATAAGAGCACGGAACTCTGATATGTACAAGACAGAAGTGACGTGCGGAGCGATTCCAAATATTAGTTTATCGATACTGACGGAGGTACAGAAAAGTATATCGATCCATAAAATGTCTTTTAATGTAATAGTTTTATAATAAATCGTGTCCATATTAGGTTTTCTGCACATATATTTATCTTTCATATTAGTTCAAGCTAAGGCTGAAGCTGATGGTCAAGGTCAAATTCTTCATTGTCAAAGAGTTTAAATGTATTTTAATGCAAAACTTGTTAATATTTGTATCAGATTGATATTGCAATATTTGTCATAATAGTACTTGGTATTAAATTGAATAAAACATCTGTGATATCGACCAAAAACACACATTTAGCATTAGAAAATAACATAAACATTGTTATGATGGACCTTTACTTTACAATAATTAAAGTTGCGTTGTCATGGAGTTTGTTTTTCTACATCCCTCTCAAACTGCACCGACTGCAACATAATATAGCTTTTATTTCCTTATCAAATTGGTCGTAACAAAAGTCCTAAACTGCGAGCTGAAACGTCCCTGTGAATGAGCCTGTGATTATTATAGAATCATGAGGGGAGCCGAGTGTGCCGAGTGCAGCTCCTTCAGGCCGGGACAAGTGGCTCTGTGGTGCTTGGGTTTAATAGTCCCGGAGGACAGTCCCACCCCGCCCCTGTCCCCCGCCCCTGTCCCCCGCCCCACACTGAGAGAGCTCTCCTGAGTCAAGTGACTGCTGCAGCCCCCTCTCCCAGCTCTGCTCCAGGACCGGCCAGAGCGAGGGGCCGAGCTGAGGTGACTGGGTGCCATTGTCCCGGGCCTCTTTTCCGGTCCACCACAGACCCCCTCCGAACCCCCTCTGTGTGTGTGGGACAGGGGACAATGGCGGAGCTATGTACCCCCATGTCTGTGCGGGACAAAAGAGGTGTCCTGCCCACCCCTCCAATCTGGGGCTATAGTCTGCTGATGTTTTAATCCTTCCTCTCTACACTTGTTGCTGTTGGTCACATGGCCGAGCTCAAAAAGTATTGAATTCATCGTTTTTTTTAAATATAAAATGCAAATGACAAACATTCTATAAACATATTTAACTTTTTATACAATGGAATGACACGACTGAAATACAAGTAAACTTGTTCTCTCCTGTGTGCGGGCTCCGAACGGACATTGAATGAAAAAGTTGTAATAGTATTTAAAATATCCAACCGATCCACTATTGTCATAATCCTTCATAAGTAGAAATATTGTAGTAGTAGTAGTAGAAGTAGTAGTAGTAGTAGTAGAAGTAGTACTAGTAGTAGTAGTAGGGGTAGTAGTAGTAGTAGTAGTAGTAGTAGAAGTAGTAGAAGTAGAAGTAGAAGTAGTGCTAGTAGTAGTAGTGATAATAGTAGTAGAAGTGGTAGAAGTAGTAGTAGTAGTAGTAGTGATAGTAGTAGTAGTGATAATAGTAGTAGAAGTGGTAGAAGTTGAAGTAGAAGTAGTGCTAGTAGTAGTGATAATAGTAGTAGAAGTGGTAGAAGTAGTAGTAGTAGTAGTGATAGTAGTAGTAGTAGTACTAGTAGTAGCAGTAGTGATAGAAGTAGTAGTAGTAGAAGTAGACATAGTACTAGTAGTGATAGTAGTAGTAGTAGTAGTGATAGTAGTAGTAGTAGTAGTAGTAGTAGTAGTAGTAGTAGTAGTAGTAGTAGTAGTGATAGTAGTAGTAGTAGTAGTAGTAGTAGTAGTAGTAATAGTAGTAGTAGTAGTAGTAGTAATAGTAGTAATAGTAGTAGTAGTAGTAGTAATAGTAGTAGTGGTAATAATAGTAGTAGTAGTAGTGATAGTAGTAGTAGTAGTAGTGGTAGTAGTAGTAGTGGTAGTAGTAGTAGTAGTAGTAATAGTAGTAGTGGTAGTAGTAGTGGTAGTAGTAGTAGTAGTAGTAGTAGTAGTAGTAGTAGTAGTAGTGGTAGTAGTAGTGGTAATAGTAGTGGTAATAGTAGTGGTAATAGTAGTGGTAATAGTAGTAGTGGTAGTAGTAGTAGTAGTAGTAGTAGTAGTAGTAGTAGTGGTAATAGTAGTGGTAATAGTAGTAGTTGTAGTGGTAATAGTAGTGGTAATAGTAGTAGTGGTAGTAGTAGTAGTGGTAGTAGTAGTAGTAGTAGTAGTAGTAGTAGTAGTAGTGGTAATAGTAGTGGTAATAGTAGTAGTTGTAGTGGTAATAGTAGTGGTAATAGTAGTAGTTGTAGTGGTAATAGTAGTGGTAGTAGTAGTAGTAGTAGTGGTAATAGTAGTAGTTGTAGTGGTAATAGTAGTGGTAGTAGTAGTAGTAGTAGTGGTAATAGTAGTAGCACAGTATAAAATTCAAACATTTAATTGAAAAGAAAGAGTAATTTCCTTACACCTGTGTCATGTACGGTTGACAAAAAATATATGATAATCAGGTACTAATCAACACTAAAACTAAGATCAAAACTAGATACAAAACTAAAATACAAAAGTATAAAAAGTAAATAACAGGACAAAATTTGACCTCTCCTGAACTGTTTGATTATGTGGTTGAGCTTTATCAGAACTAGTACGACAGAATGCAGAATCATAAAGAAAGAATCTATATTTTGTGATGAAAATTACAGTCTATAATCCCCCCCAAAAAATCATTATTATCATTGCCTTAGTATTAAAATAAAGTTTGAGGTTTTAGTATCAGGACACAGAGAGAGCACATGAATTGTCAGAACATTTTAAAGACACAAAAAAAGATACAAATAAAAATTCCTCAACATCCATTTTGAACATTTTACATGTATCATATCTATCAATTAAAAAAAAACAATTCTATAACCTACAAACCCTGTGCAGTGTTGAAACCTACACACAATAATCATCACACAACAAACACCTCAGAGCTCCACAACTGCAGTACAACTCGCAGTACATTCGCAGTAGTTAGTGTCTCATAAGTAGTTCCTAATGGCCCAAAGATCACCTCTAAACTGTTTAAACTCATCCCCGTTATAATTGAGCGCCGGACTCCCTTTCTTACCCACACAAATAATTCTTTTTTATGAATCAAACTCCTTTTTATCCTCGTCCCTGGTTTTTGGCGGAGCGAGGAGACAATGCGCTCCGGCCCGCTCTGACCTCAGTAAACATGTGCATCATTACCCATTCACTCCGCAGTATTGTTTGTTTACAGTGGCCCCATTTCCAGAG
Organism: Eucyclogobius newberryi; assembly: GCF_026437365.1. Lineage (NCBI taxonomy): Eukaryota > Metazoa > Chordata > Actinopteri > Gobiiformes > Gobiidae > Eucyclogobius > Eucyclogobius newberryi. Next base: position 10,223,129 of record NW_027316278.1, on the reverse strand, counting down.
CCCAAAAGCAGGGCCGGTGGAGTGGGCCGGGGGCCAAACAAAGGGCTTTCTTCAGCGGGCGCTCGGGGGCCTCAGAAATGCCCCGCACTCAGCCGGGACGCACCCTTTCACCGCTCCCAGGACCAGCCATGAGTGACAGCTGAATCACAGGCAACTTTTCCCAAGTACAGGAGCGGGCGAGCTGCACTGTAAAAACACGTGTAAGATGTTTGAGGGGGGAAGGCGACACGCGCTTTTGTTGTCAGGAAAGCGAAATGTAGGTGATTTATTTTCAGACCATCAGGAGAAGTGGGCGAGATGATTGTTCGTTACTCGGGACGAGCTCGAAGTTTGGGGAACGCCGGTGAACCCAGACGAGACCCAATGTAAAGAATCCTAAGTACTATACCAAGCCCGGGTCAAGCTCTGCCCACTCCTCCTGACAAGTCGCCCCCGTGTGGCATTGAAGGACGGGTCAATTGCACAGGACAAATTCCCCAACGACGACGATAAAGTGTTCGTTATCCTTAACCAGAACCTGTTTGACAATGGAAACAGTTGGCCCAACCTGCTTCGGCGAACAACAAGTCCTTTTATTGTACCTGCAGAGTCACGACTGCAGGTACAGTGAAATACTATTTGAGTGAAATAAAAGTAACTCAAATCAAATTGATTGTTGTGAAACGCTTGATAATGGGCGAAACGTTTAAAGTTAAGGTACATTTGTCCTTCGCATTTGACCCGACCCTCATTGTCAGGATCCCATCTCCAGATCTGGAACTCGGCTTGGTCAGGACTGCAATATCTGGAGGATTTTTACCTTTGCAAAGATATATTCCTTGATTTAACCAGTTTCAGTTGTATTGTTTGTATAGTTTTTGCTTTTCCTTTTCCTCTGTATCCACCTGCGTTGTATCAATGAAATTTCCCCATGTGTGGACAATAAAGGATTATCTTATCTTATCTTTATATTTATTTTTTGATTGGCCTATTTACTGCACTTTTTATCCATTAATTAATACATGTTTCATATGACAAGGGGGAAAAAATCACTAAATCCTTGTCACATTACAAAATCCCTTGTGGTCCTTTCATGAGTTGAGTTTTAGAGTGCGTGGGTGAGCCGTGGAGAGGCCGGGCCCAGCTGCAGCACTGGGAGGTCCCACTATTGTGTGGCCCACATAAAGACACAGTGCGGCCCTCAGCGGCATCAGAGCCCATCCCGGCCCCACGCTCTGCTCTTCATGTCAACAGGACGGTCAGGTGGGCTCACGTCTCAGAGAAGGGGGTGGCTCATGTGCTCCTTATACGTACACGTTACTGTGTCTGAGTGACAATAAAGCCTGTCCAACCTTAATGTACAGGATGTGAAAGGAACAGAGAGCTTCAGAGTCCCAACAGGCCATGGTTAAGAATCTATATTATCTATGTCTATATTTAGCTCATATCTGAAGGAAAGGTACAAACATTTTCAACATTAAAGCTGGGTTACCATAGCCATAGCCTTTTTCACCTACTCCCCATCCCCGCCCAATGCCCTGTACATACTTGCAGTTATTCAAAAAAGTCATACATGTAAAGTACTGTATTTTCTGGACTATAAGTGGCACCTTTTTTCATAGTTTTGGCCGGGGTGCGATTTATACTTATATTTATACTTATATACTTGTACTCCGGAGCGGCTTATATGTGATATTATTTGTTATTTTCAGACTTGCAACCGCATTTCATACTCCAGTGTGACTTATACATGTTTATTTCTTCTCTATTATGCATTTTTTGGCTGGTGTGACTTATACTCAGGTGCGACTTACAGTCTAGAAAATACGGTAAATGTCATGTAGCCATTTCTCAACAATTAAAACACATTAAAAAAAAATGCTTCTTAATTATTGTGAAAAAAGCACAAAAACATGATACATATCTAAATACTTAATTATACATACAAGTTACGTTGCTCAAATATACCTTGAACAACACATTAACAAAGGTTTGTCTGGACCACGTTTTGAGACCCTCCGCAGAGCTGATTTGTAACCTTGCCTGGTGGAGGTCGTGCCTTTAACTCATCTTTCAGCATCTACTTTCACTTTCAAAAATAAACAGTCACAAGCACAATATGAGAACTTGAGTCTCATAGAAGTAGAATATCGTGAACCATCGTCAAGTCATCGGCCCAGCAACGTGTCCGAACCAAAACTGCATCAGAACTTCTGCCGAAAATGAGGATGCCCTGCCCCTCTTTGCGCCCCTGTCGATCCGGGCCTGCCTCCCACTGCCATTCCACTCTCCAAAAACGTAGATATCAAAACAGAAAAAGCTTTAAAAATGTGAATGTTGAATTAAAGCGGCGAATGTTGTGTGTTGCGACTCCACCGACATATTTCTCCCACTCCGCCCGGCTCTGACTCAGTGCTCCCGCAAAACAGCCGTGGCAGCAGATTCCGTCGCGCCTTCGCTTCTCGGTGGCATATGTTGTTTTGCATCTCGTCGTGTGATCGCTTGGCTCGCCGGCTCACAGGTGATGCATGCCGCCCGGGTCTGCCGCGCCCCGCTTTCTGACCTGGATGTACACACCGATGGATCAGCGCGCCGCTAATAACGCGCTGCCGCTACTGTGGCCTTTACGGCGGGCACGGCGTAAAGTTCAGGTGTCGTAGTTCAACTGATTTATAATGGCGAGCTGCCCGTGATTAAGTGCGGATGTCGCGGGATTCCTCAGCACTCATTTGGGGAATCAAGTCGTTTGTACCAAAACAAGACAAATAGGCCACTGACTGCTTGTAACCTTTCTCATGTGCGTGCTGGCTCCAATCATATGCCACTGCTCCAGAGTCGGCGTGTAGGCCTTTATTTATAGCCGCGCTCCTTTTGCGTTTGTGCATTTCTGTGTTTGCATGGAGGACATACGCTACTGTGTTTCTGCTAATTTGCTGGTGCGCTCTGGAAGCACACATCATTTGGCAGTGAATTAAATTAGCTCGGGTATTGCCAAGAGCTTTGATTTTCACACTTTTTCGCTCCTGGAGAATTTAAATGATGGTTGTGAGGCTGTATTTAGATAATAGTGTCAAATTTGTAAAGATCCGTTGAGGTAGTGACATGAGAACTAACAATAAAGGAATATCTTCTCTTATCTTATAGTTATCGGCGTTGTACCTGAAGTCTTGAAAGCGTGAAAAACAGACCTATGATTTTAAACGGCCCAATACCATCTGAATTATTCAAAGTGATGAGTTTTTAAGTACTTTTCACAACAGACCAGAGCAGTGATGACACTTTACTTTACTGCAATAAACCTTTTCTGATTCTGATTCTGCAAACTGCGCTCTACCTAAGATTACATTGTTGTCATCTGGTCATTTTGACTCTCATCTAAAAGTCATTCTCAATCTGCAGATCTAGTCTGAGAACTTAAACATATTTATCCTACTCTGAGCTGCATAAGCCCCGCCCACCGGGTGGAGCCTCCTGATAATGGCCTGTCCGGTTTATTTTTTAATTTGCACTGTTTTAAGTTTCCCCTGAAACGAATCATCTTTGTTACCCTAACAGTCATGTAATGGGCCAAATAAATCCCATTGTTCACTGTCTACAACTCCCTCATCACTGATGCAGCATCTGAATGGCCAGTGCTGATGCCGCCCCATGGTTTCAAAATACTGCTGTACACTAAAGGTACAGGGGGCGTGTTACAGGTACAGGGGGCGTGTTACAGGTACAGGGGACGTGTCACAGGTACAGGGGGCGTGTTACAGGTACAGGGGGCGTGTCACAGGTACAGAGTGCTTCCTGGAGGAGGGGCTTAAACAGGGAAGCGTGCTGCGGCACTCACCAGGATGAGTCAGCCTGGTGATTTGGCCCCGTCCGTCTGCTCATCCGAGGGGAAGGATAGAGACTGTTCTCTAGCTAAAGACTACAAAAAACAGACTGTGTGTGATTGTGAGTGTGAATGAGGGACTGGTTCCTTGATGTAAAGCGCTTTGAGTGTCTTGAAAAATCTAGACCCAAAAATCTTGGGTCGTGACCCAAAGATCTATAAAAAACAACGAGCCTTGTGCTTGCAAGTGTATTTAGCCACTTTAGCATTTGGCGGCTCGGTACATCCTGTGGCTGTGTGGCTCACATACTTGCACCACGTGACCACTCTGACCAATCAGATGAAGATCTGCTAGAGCCGAGCGAGCTGAAGCCAAAGCTTCAAAAGCTATGTTTAAGGAAGGATTTTGAATCGGAAGAAAGATCATGACCTGAAAAAGCAAGAATCGCCACAAAACCCGACCTTTGTGAAGCTGTAGGTCCCGGTCAGCCAAACACCAGCAGTTTTTTTGCACTCGATAGGAAAAATGCTTTCTGTGCTGTAGAGGATTTTATTGCTGCATTATCAACGGACTAGACACAAGGACAGGTTTAAGCTAGAGAAACCTTCCAGTTAAGTGAATAGATCCAGGGACGGCTCAAAACAAAACTTAAAATGAACGTACTACTTTAGGGTCATTTATTGTAACTACAAATTTACATTATTGTCATTATGGTTCGATCAAATTCTTATTCATTTCTGCAATGTTGAGAAAAAGTGTTGTCATGTACAAATTGCATTAGGTCAATATCTGTCATAGAAAATGTCATGATAAATCAATGAATTGTAATCGCAAGAAAATAATAAAGTCCTGAAAATATCACCTGTAACTTCCCTTCACTCGTCGTTCAGCAGGTGGAGTCTCTGAAGATGAAGAGCTAAGTTGTGCTTGTGGAGCTTGTGGGACCTCCAGTGGTCCTCTGAGGTACCTTATGATCACACGTCTCTGAAACTGCAGAATGTCCACAGACCGAGGCATTCAACAGGTCAGTTCACTTAAAAATAGTTGTTGGTGAATGGCAGCGATAACATCTCCACTTTCACTCCATACTTAAGCCATGAAACAAGTCTCTAATGGAGCCCATGACCTTCGACCTTTCCCTCAAGTGGTCTCTTCGCTCAGATCTCAGAGGAGTAACACAACACTTTTGGTTTTCTTATTCTGATCCGCACTAGTTTGTACAGAAACACGTATAAATATAGATGTATTCGGTGTGTTAGTTTATCACTGTAGTTGTGCTGTCAATCAATTAAAATGTAATTTGATTAGTCATGATTAATTGCATTGCGCACTTGTCTACAACATGTCTATTTGGAAGTATTTTTGCACATTTACTTGAAAAAATGTCATAATTTAATTCCAATTGGAAAGTCGCACCGCCTTAATGTATGACTGTTCTATGTTTAGTTAGCATGTTACTTTAGAGTGTTGGATTTCACTTGTGGTGATGCAGTGAGAGGTGAAGTCGTGTGTCTAAAGCAGGGGTGGGCAAACTACGGCCCGCGGGCCACATACGGCCCGTTTGTCTTTATAATCCGGCCCGCCAAACCTGCCAAGTAATATTTAAAAAGAAAAAAAATAAGTTTTTGTTTTTTGCCCTTAGGCATTTGTATGCACTTGTATCCTTAATAAAGATGAAATTAATTAAATAATATATTCAATAGCCTATATTTAAAGCCTATATCTAAAGTGATTTATTTATTTTTTTCACACCAATGATCGCTACTTGCCTGGATTCAAATATGGCCCTCAGAGGAAAATAATTGACCACCCCTGATCTAAAGTCATATCTTTGAGAAGAAGATATCGTTCTATCAAATGTAAACGTTCTCTTCTTTCTAAAATCTTCTCCCCACAAACGAGCTGGAGCCGTGCACTTTAACCTTTAGGATCTAGTGCTTGATTTTATAAATATTCTTCTTTAAAATCATAAACTTCTTTTAACTTGCTTATTTTAACAGTGTCAAATTTGTCATTGTACTTTGTGTTTTGCAATTTATGTCCATTGTTTGTGTGTTTGCGCTGCACTTTGGGCTTTTTTGCAATGAGTTTTAGTTTTTTTAACTGCAAATGGGAAATAATCTAAAATATAGCCGCAAGCGGCAATGATCGGCCCTCGCCACGCCGCCGCCACGCCGCCGCCACACCGCAACCACGCCGCAAGAGGAGGGGGCGCTAACGCGCCCCAATTGTCCTTTTATTACGCCTACTGCTGAATCTGTGACGCTGTCACATCTTCTCCCCTTTGTTTTACCATCAAAAAGCTATTTTATTTTGAATTCTTGGCAAAATGTGCGGCTTTGCCGCACAGACACCGTGACTCTTTGAATGAAAATGTGGATAACTTTTGATGGTCTTGAAGATGAGTCTCACCAAATTTCAGGTTAATAGGGCTGACGCCCTGGGAGGAGTTTGTGAAAGTCTAAAGTGTAAACATGTTCTGGCGATTTCCCCATTGGAATAACATGAAAGGTTTCGGTCATCGTTACGGCAACGCCATAACAATTATGACATGAGTCATTTAACTTTTTTGATGGGGATGCTAAAATTGAGTTGTGTGTCAAATTTCATATAATTTCGCAAAACTAAACATTTAACCTCCATATAAAATCTGTAGGGGGCGCTGTGGTGCCAAATGAATTTATTTCACTTCAAGTAAGAGTTTAACAACTGATTCTAA